>NC_090450.1:335276359-335590248 GCF_031143425.1 Pleurodeles waltl | reverse complement strand
CGGGTGCAGCTGGGTGCAGGGTGAAAACAAGGCGTCAGGTTTCCAGTGATTCTCTATGAGGGGGGCCCGGGGGACACTCAGATGCTGCGGGCGAGGTCCAGGGGGTCGACTTAGGAAAACCACCGGCTGAATGTAGCTGCACCGGAGGTCAGGTTCTCCAAGGCCTGGAGGCTGCGGGTGCAGTGGCCTTTTAGGCGTCGGATATATGTGTCCGGAGCTTTCGCGGTCAGGGGCATCCTCAGGATTCCCTCTGCAGGCGTCATCGTGGGGGGGAGAGGTCAACCCATGGTGGGCACTTGTTTGGAACCACCTGGGGATCCTCTCTAGTTGCTGGGCCACCTGGACATAGGCCGTGGGCATCGGGTACAGAATTGTCAGGACTCATGCATCCAGAGTTGGGCTGGAATCCTTGTTTTTTGTTTCTTCTTGGACAGAGCTGCTGTCCACTGGAGTTCTTGGTCCTTTTGGGTGCAGGGCAGTCCTCTGGAGCTTTGCAGAGGTCACTGGTCCCGCTGGATGCGTTGCTGTTCTTGTGCAAGTTCTTTGATGCGGGAGACAGGCCGGTAGGGCTGGAGCCAAGTTAGTTGTTGTCTTCCTTCTTCTCTGCTGGGGGTTCAGCTAAGAAGTCCTTCTTCTTTCGTGTCAGATCGCCAGAAATCTGGTGAGCTGGGTTCAGAGAGGCCCTTAAATCCTGGATTTAGCAGCGTGGCAGAGGTCAGAGGGCAGGAGCCAATGGCTACTGTCCCTGAGGGTGGCTACATCCTTCTTGTGTCCACTTCCTTTGGGGAGGGGAACACAAGCCTAACCCTATTGGTCCCTGTCCTCCAAAACCAAGATGAAGGATTCTGCAGTGAGGGGGTCACCTCAGCTCTGGACACCTTAGGGGTGGTCCTAGTTGGGGTGGTCACTCCTCCCTGTTTTCACTAATTGTCCCGCCGGTCTTGCCACCAAAATTGGCCTTTGTCCGGGGGATGGGCTACTCCACTAGCTGCAGGGTCCTGGGGCACTGTAACCCCAGGCTTGAACCTTTGAGGCTCACCACCAGGTGTTAAAGTTCCTGCAGGGGGGAGGTGTGAATCACCTCCGCCCGGAGCAGGCTTTGTTTCTGACCTCAGAGAGCACAAATGCCCTCACCACATGGGGTCAGAAACTTGTCTGCTAGTGGCAGGCTGACACAGACCAGTTAGACCTACACTAGAGGTTGGGGTAAAATACAGGGGACATCTCAAAGATGTCCTCTGTGTGCTTTTTGGAATAAATCCAACACTGGCATCAGTGTGGGTTTATTGTGCTGAGAGGTTTGATTCAAAACTTCCCAGTATTCAGTGAAGCCATTATGGACCTGTGTAGTTTGTAATGGCAGACTCCCAGACCATATACTTAATATGGCCACACTGCATTTACAATGTCTAAGAATGGACTTAGACACTGTAGGGGCATATTGCTCATGCAGCTGTGCCCTCGCCTGTGGTATAGTGCACCCTGCCTTAGGGCTGTAAGGCCTGCTAGAGGGTTGACTACCTATGCCACAGGCAGTGTTTTGTGGGAATGGCACCCTGAGAGGAATGCCATGTCAACTTTGCCTTCTTCTCCCCACCAACACACACTGCCTGCAATGGCAGTGTGCATGTGTTTGGTGAGGGGTCCCTGTGCTGCAGCCCTTTGGGACCCTCCCTGGTCACAGGCCCCTTGGAACTACTGGTACCTTTTACAGCTGCCGTAAATCAACTTGAAACCCAAGTATATTTGTGCCTGTGTGGAAACAATGCACACCGGGCGTCAAACAGCATCACATCAGTCTGATATTACTTTATTAATGTTGTTGTTTTGAGCTTAAGTTGTTTCTTACTTGGAGATGTTGCTTCAAGTCAGATTCTGTAAAAAAATTAAATCTTCCCCAAATACTATCCTCAATTGGATAGTGATAAGAGATTCAACAAGCATTGGCAAAGTCAGTAGGTCTCGCTTTTGGAAATGTCATGGTTTTGCTAATATGTTTTATTCATGTTGTACACCAGCGTGACTCCTGTTTAGCTTGGCTAAACGTTAGTGGGGTGCAGGAGAGATGTGTGGAGTGTCATAAAGTGGAGTAGAGTGGAGTGGCATAGAGTGGTGTAGAGTACAGTTGAGTGGAATGAAGTGGAGTGTCTGGAAGTAGTTTTGAGTGTCGTGGATGGAGTAAAGTATTGTAGAGTAGAAGGGCGTGGAGTTGGGTGGCATGGAGTGTCAGAGTTGGAGAAGAGTGTCGTAGAGTGGAGTGTCATATTTTGTCATGGAGTGATGTGGAGCCAAGTAGAGTGGATTAGAGTGTCATAGAACGGAGTGGAGTAAAGTGAGTTGGAATGGCATAGAGAGTTGCATAGAGCATTGGAGAGTGGAGGAGAGTGTTGTAGAGTTGAATAGAGCAGAGTAGGGTTTAATAGAGTAGAGCATCATACAGTGAAATATTATAGAGTGTAGTGTCAGTGTCCCAGGGTGGAGTGGCTTAAAGTACAGTGTTGCAGATTAGTTTGCGTAGACTGTAGTGGCATGAAGTGCTTTGGCTTTGAGTAAAGTGGGTTAGAGTGCATTAGCGTAGAGTGCAGTGGCATACAGTGGTCTACAGTAGAATGCTGCAGAGTAGATTGTAGTGGCGTAGAGTACAGTGGCATAGAGTAGATTGTTTCAGAGTAGAATGAAGTGGCATAGAGTGGAGCAGTTCAGGGCAGAGTGGAATGGTGCATTGTAGAGTACAGAGGTGTAGAGAAGAGTGGCATAGGGTAGAGTACAGTGGCATGCAGTGGTGCAGAAAGTATTAGAGTGAGGTGGAGTGATGCAGAGTGTACTGCGTAGAGTGCAGTAGAGTGACATGGAATTGAGTGGTACAGAGTAGAGTGCAGTGGCATAGAGTAGAGTGGTGTAGAGAGCAGTGGTGTTGAGTACACTAGTACAGAGTAGAATGGAGTGGCATAGAGTACAGTGACAGAACGCAATGGTGAAGAGTGGCGTAGCATGCAGTGGCATTGAGTACAGTGGCGCAGAGTAGAGTAGCATTGAGTTCAATGACAGAGAGTGCAGTCTTGCAACATATAGTGTGATTGAATTCAGGATGTAGAGTAGAGTGATGGAGTAGAATAGAGTGACGTAGAGTGTTGCAGAGTAGAGTACAGTGCCTTAGAGTGCAGTGGTGCAGAGTTTGTGGGATAGAAAGCATTGGTTTTGAGTAAAGTGGATTTGAGTGCATTGGCCTACAATGCAGTGGTTTGCGTAGAGTACAGTGGTGCAGAATAAAGTGATGTGGAATTGAGTGGGGCAGAGTGCAGTAGAGTACAGTAGATTCTTTCAGAGTAGAGTGAAATGGCATGGAGTGATGTGGGGTAGAGTGGAGTGCTACAGGCAGTGGCGTAGAGTAAAGTAGTGCAGCGTAGAGAGGTGCTGAGTACAGTGGTGCAGAGTGTTGTAGAGTGGCTTAGAGTGCTGTAGTGTAGAGTGCAGTAGAATGGTGTACAGTATCTTGTTTCAAAGTGAATGAAGTAGCTTAGAGTAGAGTGGTACAGAGTAGAATGCAGTGGCATAGAGTAGTGGCCTAGAGTGCATTGATGTCGATGCAGTAGAGTTGAGGTTTGCAGAGTAGAGTTCAGTGGTTTAGAGTGCAGTAGCATAGAGTGCAGTGTTGCAGAATAGAGTGGAGTGGGACAGAGTAGAGTAGAGTGGAGTGGCCTAGACTGGATTGGTGTATAGTGCAGTGGAAAAGAGTACAGTGGTACATAGTAGAGTGAGGTAGAGTGCACCGGCATAGTGCAGAGTCATGTTGAGTGGGGAAGCGTAGACTAAAGCAGGATAGAGTTCAGTGTCATATTGCAGTGGTGCACAGTAGATTAAAGTGGCATAGAGTGTATTGGTCCAGTAGAGTTTCGCAGAGTAAAATGCAGTGGCATAGAGTAGAGTGGCAGAGAATTCAGAGTTGCAGAGTGTAGGAAAGTACCATCTTTCTTGGCATGTTACCCCCCAATTTTACATGTATGTCAGTATGTTTTTGCCTGTCTCACTGGGATCCTGCTAGCCAGGAACCCAGTGCTCATAGTTTGTGGCCTAAATGTGTATGCTTGTGTAATGCCTAACTGTGTCACTGAGGCTCTGCTAATCAGAACCTCAGTGCTCATGCTCTCTCTGTCTTTAAATTTGTCTCTATAGGCTAGTGACTACATTTACCAATTCTAATTGGCACACTAGACCCCACTTATAAGTCCCTAGTATATGGTACCTAGGTACCCAGGGCATTGGGGTTCCAGGAGATCCATATGGGCTGCAGCATTTCTTTTGCCACCCATAGGGAGCTCAGACAAACCCTTACACAGGACTGCCATTGCAGCCTGCATGAAATAACACACCCGCTATTTCACAGCCATTTTCACTGCACCTAAGTAACTTTTAAGTCACCCATATGTCTAACCTTCACTTGCTGAAGGTTGGGTGCAAAGTTACTAAGTGCGAGGGCACCCTTGCACTAACAAAGGTGCCCCCACATAGCACAGGGCCACTTCCCCAGACTTTGTGACTGCGGAGACACCATTACACGTGTGCACTACATATAGGTCACTACCTATATGTAGCTTCACAATGGTAACTCCAAATATGGCCATGTAACATGTCTAAGATCATGGAATTATCCCCCCATTCCAAATCTGGTATTGGGGAGCCAATTCCATGCATCCTGGGGGCGCCACTATGGACCCCCAGTACTGCCAAACCAGCTCTCTGAGGCTTGCACTGCAGCTGCAGCTGCTGCCACCTCACAGGCAGGTTTCTTCCCTCCTGGGATCTGGGCAGCCAGTCCCAGGAAGGCAGAACAAAGCATTTCCTCTGAAAGCAGGGTATTACACCCTCTCCCTTTGCAAATAGGTGTTACAGGCTGGGGAGGGGTAGCCTCCCCCAGCCGCTGGAAATGCTTTGAAGGGCACAGATGGTGCCCTCCATGCATAAGCCAGTCTACGCCGGTTTAGGGAACCCCAGTCCCTGCTCTGGCACGAAACTGGACAAAGGAAAGGGGAGTGACAACTTCCCTGTCCATCACCACCCCAGGGGTGGTGCTCAGAGCTCCTCCAGTGTGTCTCAGACCTCTGCCATCTTGTTTTCAGAGCTGTGGGGACACTCTGGAGGCCTCTGAGTGGCCAGTGCCAACAGGTGACGTCAGAGACCCCTCCTGATAGGTGCATACCTGGGTAGGTAGCCAATCCTCCTCTCAGGTCTATTTAGGGTCTCTCCTCTGGGCTTCTCTTCAGATTACGGCTTGCAAGAATCCACCAGTACTCCTCTGCACTTCTCTTTTCGACTTCTGCCAAGGATCGACCGCTGACTGCTCTAGGACACCTGCAAAACTGCAACAAAGTAGCCAGAAGACTAACAGCGACATTGTAGTGACTAGTCCTGCTGGCTTTCTCTACTGTTTCCTGGTGGTGCTTGCTCTGGGGGCTGCCTGCCTTCACCCTGCACTGGAAGCCACAAAGAAATCTTCTGTGGGCTGACGGAATCTTCCCCCTGCTCCAGCAGGCACCAAACTACAGCCGCACCAGTACGCTGGGTCCCCTCTCATCCTGACGAGCGTGGCCCCTGGAACACAGGTGGTGGACCCAAGTGACCCGACTGTCCAGAGGTCCAACTGTCCGAATTTGGAGGAGGTAAGTCCTTGCCTCCCCTCCCCAGACAGTAATCCTGTGCACCATGTGATCTGCAGCTACAAGGGCTTCTGTGCACATTTACAAGAAATCCTGCATGCACAGCCGAGCCTAGGTCCCCAGCACTCCGTCCTACGATGCTCAGCTCCCTGAGTTGACCTCCAGTGTCGTGGGACCTCTCTTTGCAGTGTTGAGACGACCGCTGTGTTCAGTCTTCTTGAACCCGTGTTCAAGGACTCCTGCGGGTGCTTCCCTCCTTCCAGTAGGCTCTCTACATTTCTGAGGCCCCCCTCTGTCTCCCTTCCTGAGTGGCGACATCCTGGTCCTTCCTGGGCCCGGGCTGCACCCTTTTTCTTCAACCTCAATTTTTGCTTGTAGCAAGGCTTGCTTGCGGTATTTTGCAGAGGAAACCACCCTGCATCCACCAGCACGCCGTGGGACATCTTATGCATAAAGCAGAACCTCCTACCTCATTTAGTTGGCGCAAAACCAGCATCTTCTTCCAATCGGAGGCAGTCATTTTGCACCTTCATCCGGGGTTTAGTGGGCCGCTGCCCCCCCTCCCCCCTCACCCCCCACCCCCCGACAGTTTAGCGACTCTTGGACTTGGTCCCTTTCCTTTTCAGGTCCAGGAATCCATCTTCAGTGCTTTGCAGTCTGGTGTGGTCCTTGCAAAATCCTTTATCACAACTTTATTGTGTTATCACAACTTTATTGTGTTTTGGGGCAAAAAGTAGCACTTTTCTCCTGCTTTCCTGGGTCCTGGGGTGGGGTCTCCTTTACACCCTTGGTGTTTTCTTACACTCCCAGCGACCCTCAACACACTACACTTGTCTAGGGGTGCATTCGTGGTTCGCATTCCACTTACTTAGTAAATGGTTTGTGCTGCCCCTAGGCCTATTGCATTCTCTTGTGTTTTACAGTGTTTGCATTACTTTCTGACTGTTTTACTTACCACCTAAGGGAGTATATCCACTGAGATATTTTTGGCAAATTGTCACTAAAATAAAGTACCTTTATTTTTTGTAACTATGAGTATTGTCTTTCTTATGATATAGTACCTATATGATATAGTGGTATTGCAGGAGCTTTGCATGTCTCCTAGTTCAGCCTTGGCTGCTCTGCTATAGGTACCTCTATCAGCCTAAGATGATAGAACACTCTACTAATTAGGGATAACTTGACCTGGTATAAGGTTTAAGTACCATTGGTACCCACTACAAACCAGGCAAGCCTCCTACACAGAGTAGTGTGTTGTAGAGTGCAGTGTTGTAGAGTGTTGCAGAATAAAATGATGTAGAGTGAAATGGTGTAAAGTGGCATAGAGAGCAGTGGCGTAGAGTGTTGTATAGTATAGTGGCATACAGTGCAGTGGTCAAGAGTAGGTTGGCGTTGAGTACATTGGCGTAAAGTGCAGCAGAGTAGAACAGAGTGGAGTGGCACAGGGTCGATTGCAGTGGCATAGAGTGAAATGGCACAGTAGCATAGAGCATATTGTTTCAGAACAGTGTGCAGTGGCATAGCATGCAGTCTTGTAGAATGTAGTGTTGTAAATTGCAGTGATGCGCAGTAGATTAGAGTGGATTAGCGTAGCATGCAGTGGTGTAGAGTGAAGCGATGAAGAGTAGTGCAGTGCCATAAAGTGCACTAGCATAGAGTGGAGTGGTGCAGAGTAGAGTACAGTGGCACAGAGTGCAGTAGCTCAGAGAAGAGTGGCATCAGGTTAAGTGTCAGAGAGTAGAGTGGGAGGTGTAGAGTAGTGTGGTGCAGGGTGGAGTGGTACAAAATAGAGTGGAGTGGCAGAGAGTTCAGTATTGCAGAGTAGAATGTTGTAAAGTGCAGTGATGTATAGTAGAGTGGCGTAGGTAGAGTGCATTGACTTGGAGTGCAGTGGCATCAAGTGGTGTAGCATAGAGTGGCGTAGAGTATAGTTGTGCAGAGTGAAATAGGGAAGCATAGAGAGCAGTGGTGAAAGTGTTGCAAAGTAGAGCATAGTGGTATAAAGTGCAGTTGTGCAGAGTAGATTGATGTAGAGTGCAGTGGTGCAGAGTAGGTTGGTGTAGAGGGCATTGGTGTATAGTGCAGTGATGCAGAGTAGAGTGCAGTGGCACAGAGTAGATTATTTCAGAGTAGAATGGAGTCGTGCACAGTGGAGCACAGTGGCGTAGAGTTGAATGGTATAGAGTGCGAAAGTAGATTAAAGTGGCATAGAGTGGATAGACATAGAGTGCATTGGTGTAGAGTTCAGTTGCGACGAGTGCAGTGGTGCATAGTAGAGTGCATTGCCATAGAGTATAGCAGTGTAGAGTAGAGAGGCACAGAGTGAGGTTATGTAGACTGGAGTGGTGCAGAGTAGAGAGCAGTGACACAGTGGAGTGGGAGTAAGGTACAGTATGCATGGTATGGTAGCACACTGCAATTACAGACAACACATCCTCAATTGAAATTGCTATCACATTAGCACAGACCTACAGTTTTATTGATAAATATAGACAGCGCACACACGATAATGTGTGGAACTGTCATCACCTAATGTATTAATTTGTTTTGATCATATAAAAATATTTATTTCCACCACACTTTTGCTTTCTTTATGCTTTTCCAAATCTGATATATTCTGAAACATCAGCACAGTTAATTTACAGACATTTAAAATCTGTTGTGTGCCAAAAAGAAAATAACATCGTACGGCCTTCCTCAAGCACAACCCCAGTAGCCAGCATTCTTGTCACATAAATCCTCTCACTGTGAAGTCAGAGAAAGAAAAGTAAACACCAAGCTCCCTTTAAGACAGAGCCTGACATTTGACATCTGCCTTCGAAAAAAAAACAAATGTGACAAGATAGGAACATGATTTAAAGGCCTGTGTACAGAAATGCAGTACTGGTGGATGAATACAGTAACTACGGTTTGGGCAGCAGAAGGGACAAATTCAAGCTGGACAGCCTAAAACGAATAGAGACAGCAAATATAAATCAAGCAAAAGTGAGCTACAAAACACAAAGCCAATGGCAAGCAGCGGCCCGAATGCATTCCCAGAGTAGCTTTCTGAATGTCCCCAAGATGTCATTATCAGACAGACAGCTGCTTTCTCTGGTAGGCTTCGATCTAAAAAGGAGTAAGCACCTGCCAGTGGTGTCAGTACCAACCAATAAGCTGGCAGTGTCTCCAATGAGTAGCACTAAGCTACTAGTAGCTCTCGAGCTACCCATAAGTAGCTTTCCTGTGTGCAGCCCAGCCTACTAAAACTGAAAAGTGTATATTCAAAACAAAAATGTAAACTTGTCTGGTATGATCAGTATTAAAATTCTAATATTTGTACCTCTGGATGATTTTCATGGAACATAAATAGTTTTTACTACAGAACAGGTTGGAGACCCCTCAGATCCAATACTTCTGTGTGCTCTATGCTTCCACAGGGTGTAACTGGATCACCCAGTAACCCAGTGTTGGAGAAGCTCCAGCGTGAAGACGGAGGCCCAAGACCAGCAGGGACCTCCGTACACATCCTGAACCTCCTTGTCTAGGTTATAAACAAAAAAAACAAGAGCGCACTTTGAATGCCAGCCCAACTGTCATGATCAAAACATTGCCCCAGTTTCACATTTTCAGAACGCTTCTGGAGTTTCCTGTGTCGAGATGGATTCACTTCTTAAGTAATTAGTATGGGGAGTCACTTAGATGTAATTCAATAACTATATCACAGCAAGAATCACACAAAGAGTACATATTAGTTTACATGTGCACCATGGACCTCATGTGGGGTTTGCCAGGGGTCGCAACTGTGACCCCTGGCTTGCCCCTTGCGATTCCTGGCACTGCCTTTGCGAACCCTGGCCTCAGAGGTGGCAAAACCAGTGCCAGGAACACAGCAGCAGCTTATCCTTATGCACATCAATTGGGGCCAGGATCCAGGTGTGAATCGGAGCAGTTTGCTGCCTCATCAAAGATGTGAAGCGCCATTTAAATTCTACTATATAACACCTCATACAAGTGCCCAGGAACTCAGACTGTAGAGTTGTGACTGTGGGGCAGAGGCGCTTGGGTGGGGGGTGCAAAGAGATGTCAAGAGGGGCATATATACAGTCCCTAAGGAAACACAGACAAACATCAAGCTGAGAAACACTGCTGCAACTTTAGTTAAAGCGTTTGCAGTTTTGCGTTTAGCATTGTAAGAATGGGATCAACAATTCCAAAGTGCAAATTGCTTTTGACTAGGGTGGTTGAAAGTAACACGGACACCGAGCGGGGCAGCAGGCAGGAATGGAAAAAGTAGGCAGGAATGAACTTCAATGTTTGTCAAAATTTCTCTGATGTCCTATAAAGACTCTTACACATTTTGGCTTCTCTACTCTCAGTGTATTTTTTCACAAATGTGATCTGTTGTAAGAAAATATAAATAAGAGACCATTTCTTTTGGACACTTATTTTTACATGCCCCTCATTGGGTCGTGTTTGAAATGTTTAGCCTGCTAGCTATGTTTTACCCTGCGTGCATTAACTTGAAAATTGCTACAGAAAAACACTTTGCCCTCAAATGATTTTTTGTTTGAAGTATTTGCTGTTTAATAGAATAACTGAGAGACATTATGGCAGCTTGAGTGGACGTGAAATGACTACCGCTGTAGTGGCTTGGAGCTTCTCATCAGCCATCCAGTAGTGAACCTCTGTCTCGTGAGGACCTCGCACTGTGTGACTGAGAAAAAAGGAGCTGATTAGCCGCACTCGAAATTGAGCACTTTACGTCATACCTTAACGTGCAGTAATAAAAAATACAATTGAAAAGGTAGTGTGTGCAGGTATTCGTAAAACTGAATGGCCATTCAGAAGGTGCAGCCATTTAAAAACAAGCATTTGCAGTGCAATGGGTGTCGCATTTGCACAAGTTAGAACTATTAGTGTTGTAAATTCCTATTTGGACTTTTCTTGCCACTTAAATTGAAAATGGAAAGCAAAGCAGTTGACATAAGTGAGCTGATTCAAAGTGCCATGGCCGCCATGGGCACAAAGGAGAGACACAAAAAGAAAAGGAAGGTTTCTCGCAGTCAAACGTATCGGCAATCGTGCAATTATCCATTTACCAGGGGCAGTCTGCAAGGCGGTAACAAAACCGCCCCTAGGAGGACAAATGTAAAGCACTTACCAATGATGACAAAAGATTTTTGAAAGGCAAACCCACGAACGAGTAAAAGTGATGGTCGTGCAGTTGGTGTGGTTAAAAGCCTACAATACTTACAATTCGTCAAGACGCTGCGCTCGACCTAAAAAACGCAGTTGGACTAATAGACATCGATCCACCAAGTGAAATCACGCACCCTTTCACCTTGAAATCAGATGTGGAAACACTGTATGGCACATTAGCAGCTTGTTTGCTGCTGCTGAAGGGCCATGACAAGAAATTAATGCAATATTTTTGGGGGGGTTGGGTAGTGGTGCATGGGGGTGGCCGGGAGGAGGGTGGCTAGGCCTCCTTGGCAGACCAGGTAACTCTGAGCTACCCCTGTGCGCTTCCTATGTCTTTTTGTATTTCAGTGTCTTGCACATCTATGAATTCTCCCCATCTCGTCTATATATGTAAATATCCTAAATATTGTACACATTAGGTGGCTTCGTAATAACCTCTTTTCAGCGCCCATAATCTGATTAACCTTTGTGGGCGACCTCTTTGTGCATTGTTTTGTGTCAGACAGGCCACAAAGAATGTATGTTGATCACTGCCAGAATTCATATAAAAATGAAAAAGTCACTGTACTGGTAAAGTTGAAGCTAGCCAGGAAAAGCCTGTGTTTCGTATGCAGAAAAGAAGAGATACACAGTAGTGTGAAAAGATCCCCCAAATCGACACATATGTTATCAGAAGTAGCACATAGTGGTAAAAAAAAGTGTTATCTTTCAAGGTATTTAAAGATAAATGAAGTTTTCATTAAAAAAAAATTCCCAAACGAGCTAAGCTTTTGTATGCCTTTGTCTTGCTACCAATGCAGTAACCTCATGTCCCATGAAAGAAAGAGGCATGTTTTGTGCAGCTGCAGAATGAGATAGCCATCTCAAGGCATGTGTAAGCAAGTGTGGGCCTCAGCAACAAAAGGGAGCACTAGAATGGGTGCCTGCTTCGACCCCTGGGGGACTGGTGAGGGGCCGTTGGTCCGGGGGACTGGTGAGTGCCTTTACAATCAGGGTTTGAGTCTGGGGAGGCACAACATCCAGTGTTTCTGTGAAAATCACTTAATCTCTCCATGACTGTGAAGCACTCTGATAACATTCTTTGGGGTTTGCGCTGTGTGTGAAGTAGCAAATCAATTAAGAAAAGAAGTTTCGAAACCAAAGTGGATGAACACAGTAATTGGCCCTTGGGACACTGCTAAAAGCAAACACATGAAGGGAAAAAAAGCATTGGTAAATGCAGGAAATAGTGCAACAGCTAATAGAAACAGATGAAAAGTAGTGGCAAGCGCAGGAACCGATGAAAAGCAAGGAAAGCAAGGGGACGGGATGTAAGCCCCTCTTAAGACTTATATAACATACAATAGATTTCACAAGCACAGCTCAAGTGCTGTGCAGGTGAAACCTAAAAAGGAATGTCAGAGGTTCTGTGTTGTCTTCTACTGGGGCATATAAAGATATATAAGCTAAAAAAGGGTTTTACAAACTGTTACTATCGTATAGTTTACCTTCGCTATTGTAATGGCATAGGTGCAACTGCTTATCTACGTGCTTGAGTATATGAATCGCTGCACCCCTATGCACCACTTCTGTCGAGGGAAAAAAAACTAAAGTCTTCCTGAGTGGAAAACATTTTAAACGTATTCAACTTGAGGAATGTGGGTTTCCTGCAACAGAATTTTTGTGGGACTGTGTGTAAAAACCCAATTCCCTGGGCTTTCCTCTTATTATGAACACCATTAAGATTGAAAGAAACAATTATAAATGTATCTTCCATGATATCAGTCATTCTGTCCAAGTATCAAAATAAAGGTTACTGACTTTAAAGTGCACTTTGAAGTACTTATTTCATATCATGTGCCAAGTATATATACACACATACCCTATCCAAAAGCCCTGCTTTGAGTTTCATATTTGTATGTCCTCCTGACATTGTGGAAAGAGCTTTTAATATTTCAACTATTTAAAGTGCATCACAGTACATGAAAAAGTGTATACTGTGCATACAATGCATAACCTCCCACCCCTGCCCTATGCCCCCCCCACCATGTTGCTTCCAATCCCAGATGTCGGACATAAATCCTCCCATACGTCTAACACTGGATGTGAAACTACCATGGGCATAATTCTATGCAGTCAAAACTCTCATGCAACTTACATGTCATACATCTCATCCTAGTACCTACTTTATATCCCATAGAAACAGCCCTAATCCCGTCTCACCCCAACCGCCCCACCACCTTGTTCTGTAGTCGGAGTCTCATCCAACCTCCTACTCTTAGCTCCTTCCCTGAAGCCCGTAGGCAACCAAGAACATACCGGGGTGTTGTTGATTTCTTGGATTCCCACTACAACCTCCCTTCCATACCCTCCCATCCATCTACATAATCCCATTTGAACATTAAGCATACATATTGCTTCCATCCAAAATTCTACCCCCTTGATTCAAATCTTGGGATGCCACATCCTTAGCAGATTACACTCAACCTTTTCCCCCCTTTTCAACTCCATTGAGAGAGTCTGTGCGTTTGAGACCTATGAGAAGATACAGAATCACCCTTTTAGAGAACCTTCAGCTTTGATATCTGGACCAAGGAGGCCTACGCGCCTAAGGCCTGAAAGAGCGGAATCATGGTTCTATGCGTCATATGTACGAAAGCTTTTTCCCATAGACACAGAATGGGTAAAATCCTTTGGTACATCTGGCCCTAAATTCCTTGCACCCGCATGAAGTCTTGATTGTCATATATGAGTTCACCCGGAAGGAAAACTCAGTCTATGTTGAAAAGATGTTCTCCTTAATAACGTTTGTCGAAATCATCTCTTTAACCCTGTAATCTGCAAAGTTTACTTAAATGTTATGTGGAAATTTAGCATTGGATGAGATGTATGACAAAACTCAATATGCATTAGTAATTGTCAAATCAGGAAAACGTGATCTGATCAAAAATTCAATACAGAAATGTGCCCCATTAAACAGGAACCATACTGTTTTCCTTAATTTCAGGCACTCCAGTAACTCTCAAATTCGATCAAGTTTGATTTTCCAGTTGTTCATGCTTCTCTTGGAGAGTGGTAATCTCTTTCTCAAATTGAATAGACACTGCTTGTAATTTGTCTCCATAGCATGAAACCTGCTGCTCCTGCCCCCTGCATCTATATGTGACTTGAGTCATTTGCCCCTCCATTTTGTTCAGTGACTGCTTGATTTCATTTGCCAATTTTGTCTACTGTTGTCTTAATAATTGCATTAAGGGGTTGGAGCCATTCATACCAAGCCATCCCCCTCCCCAAGTTTTAATGTATGTTGCGATATTGTTTATTTCTTTGCCATTTTTATTTGTCAGATCTATTCAGGAGTCTTATAGAGGTAGAACTCCTTTCTCAAGAGGCAAATTTAGCTCAGGCAGTAAGAGAAGTTTGGTATTAGCTGTATTCCCTTTAGCTATACCCATCGTGAAAAGGTCAGTGCACCAAGATACTGCACATTTGATCATATTACAAGAAACAGTCCTAGTTGTAGTATATATAAAGATCATACATGTTTAAGAATTCGGGCTATATTGCCTGGTGAGTTTCTTAGATGTATAAGGAACAGATGATTAGAAAAAATCCTGCCTGCTAACACCTACGTTTCCCTTACAGATAACATAAGTTGTAATTGATACCTCTCAGAAACTACTTGAAAATGGCAATATATGATAGTGACCTCTAGTTGTAGATTCCCTACCTAAGAAATTTCCCCAGGCATCAGACTGGATCTGGAGATTTTTCTTCGAACAGTACCCTCGAGCAGTTCCCTTGCGTGCCGTCAGGTGGCGTCAGTCGACTCCACGTCCATCACTGGCGTTGTGGTTGCCGTGATGACTTTGCAGTCGTATATAGGCGCCACCTCGGTACACTGACATCAGTTCTTTTCTTTCTGTGCCAGCCTACGAGTAGATCCGGAGAAGAGCTACCCTCAGTCCCTTTTAGACTAACTTTTTGAGCCTTTTGTGGAACTTTTTGACATTCTTGATGCTTCGAGATGCTTCCTATAAGTCCAGATTCAAGCAGTGTGTTGGTGATGGATCTGCACTTTGGGGGTCATTATGACCCTGGCGGTCACCAGACCTCCAGGGTCACGGTGACCGTCAGACCTCCGCAGTCGTGGCGGTCCGACTGCCACATTATGACTGTGGCAGAGCTGCCACAGTCCAAACACTGACACTGCCAGGCTGCCGCCAGCCTGCAACCTGACGGTCCCGTTGGTTGTAATTCGCCAGGGCAGCACTGTAAGCATCTCTGCCCCTGGGGTTATGAGTCCCCATTCGCCAGCCTGTCTACAGCGGTTAACACCGCCATGGAAAGGCTGGCGGAATTGAGGACTCAGGGGGGGGCTGCACTGCTCATGCACTAGGCATGGGCAGTGTAGGGGCTCCCATGCACCGCCCAATCGCGCATTCCACTGCCCGGATTACGGGCAGTGGAATGCGCAATGGGTGCTGCTGCACCCGCTACACCGCCACATTGCAGCCAGCTCCTTTAGGGGGAACTCAAAATAGGGCATGTGGGGTTCAGGCCCGCCAGTGTCATCATGAGGGCCTTTGTGTGCTTGTGGTGTCTGAAGCGCGGCCACGACCAGAAGTCTTGCTCTTACTGCTGGGCCATGAATCAGAAGGCTTTGAGGGAGCGGTCCCTGAAGTTCATGGCAGCCTGGCTGTCGGCTCTGCATCGCTCCTAGTCTCACCCGAGAGAAAGGTCACAAGATCGTTCGCAGAGGCATCACCACTCATCCTCATCCCACTCCAAGTCCTCGGGACATTGGGGTCATAAGAAAAAAAAGTCAAGGACGAACAAGCGTTCTTCAACTTTACCTCCTCGCTTGGCCAATGCTACATGGGAGGAGCTTCGTCCTTCTAGGCCTCCATCCTCAGAGCCTGCTTCTGGGTCTGTTCAGTGCCTCCCCAAGTTTCCTGGAGCCAGAGCCACCCCTGCCCAACTAAAGTACTTTTATGAGGCCATGCACCTCATATTTGGGCAGACTGACCCTCCTTTGATGCCTTCGGGCTTAGTAGGGTCAGTGGGGACCCTCTCAGTTTCCATGCCATCAGCTTCAGCCTCGGCTCTGGAGGGCACCCCAGGATCCGTTTCCGGTTCCGAGCCAATGCCAGTCATGCCATTGCAACCTTTCAGAGCGCCCTTGCAGAAGTCGATGCTCCCGACGTCGGTTGGGCCCATAATCGACATCGATCCCATGCTCATTCCTGATTTCGAGCTGGAGCAGGAATGACGTGGTCTAACGCCTACTCCAACTTCGACGGGGACATTTCTCCCCAGGTTGGATGCTGACCCTCATACCATAAGGTATGGGTACGGTGATAGTATGGAGGGGTAGCTGGACACTCTGGAATAACAGCTTGAAGACCCCTATGGAGGCTGGGCTCAGGAATTGGGTGAAACTAGTGGGTTGGACACCTCCCCTGACTCTGGCATGCTTTCTTCCCCTACTGTGACTACAGAGGAGAGAGTCTCCTACTACATGGTGGTATGAAGAGCAGCTGAGGTCCTGGGCCTCGAGCTGCCTTTGGTGGGGGTCAGGACTAACCTCCTGACTGAGGTGCTTCAGCCCAGGACTTCCACATCTGAACCCTTATTGCCTTTCAATGAGGCCCTCACTGATGTCCGGGTGGGGATGTGGTCTATAGCCAGCACAGGTGCTCCTACAAGGACAGTCGCCAGCTGCCATAGGCCTGCACCTAACAACCTTAAATTCCTGACCCAACACCCTACGCCTAACAGCTTAGTTAGTCAGGCTTTTTCCTCTTCGGGCGCATTCCCTTCCACACCCCTAGACAGGGAATCATAAACACTGGGCCAACCAGAGAAGAAAATGTTCTCTTCCTCAAGTCTGGCATTGGGGTCTGTGAACACTGCATGCCTTTTGGGCTTTTACACCGATACTTTATGGGATATGGTCATACAGGTGCCGCCACAAGTCCCGGAGGTGTCCCAGGCCATTCTCTTCCAAGCTGTTGCTAACGGGAGAGATACAGCCAAGTTCACGATTTAATGTGGACTGGACACCACCAAATCACTGGGCAGATCATTTGCTTCGACAGTGGCCCTGGCCCTTCAGCACCATGTATTTTTGAGGATGTCTGGCTTTTTGGGAGATGTCTATCAATCTCTTATGGACATGCCTTTCAATGGCATCCTCTCTTCAGAGACAAAGCAGTCTCGGCGTTAAAGCGTTTAACGAGTCCCGGGTTACAGCTCCGTCACTTGACCTCGTTGCTGCTCCTCAGCCCCCTCAGTCCGATTTTCACTTCTTGCACGGCTACAGAAGGGGCACCCAACTGCATCCATTTCTCTCCAGCCACCATGCTGCACATGCTGCCCAGCCTCTGAACGGCCTAGAACGCAGGCTTCAACGTCCCCGTGATTCAGAAAGCCAGCGGGCAGCCCAGTCCACCACCACCCCCACTGCATCCTCCAAACCTTCCTAGTCCTTTGTCCCATCACAGACCAGTTGGAGGCAGGATCCGCCATCACCTGCCCCACTGGAAGTCCATCATGATGGACAGGTGGGTTTTTCAAATAGTCCGAAGGGGCTACTCCCTCCCTTTCAAGAATACCTCTCCTGCCATGCCACCATCCTACTATCAGATGAACAAGGATCACTTGGCACTTCTCCGTGAGGAGGTTATGGCTCTCTTGGCCAAGGGAGGCCAAAAGAGTGACCCTGTGCCAGAATTAGGTTGTGGTTGTTATTCCCGCTACTTTCTGGTGCCCAAAAAGGATAAGGGCCTTTGTCCTATCCTAGACCTATGGTGCCTTCTCCTCAGGAATGAGAAGTTCAAAACGCTCACTGTGGCTCAGGTCCTTTCTGCCCTTGACCCTGGAGACTGGATGGTAGCGTTGGACTTGCAGGACGCCTATTTTCATATTTCCGTCCTACCTGCCCACAGATGTTACTTGTGGTTTGTGGTAGGTCACAAGTACTTTCAGTTCATTATGCTCCCCCTTGGCCATACAAGCCCCCCTTAGATTTTTACAAAAGTGATGGCCATGGTCGCAGCTCATCTGCGCTGGCTAGGGATTTTAGTATTCATCTAACTCAACGACTGGCTGTTGAAGGGGACTTGACCCAGGCTGTCATCTCCCCCTCCAGACTACAATAAACCTCCTGTATTGGCTGGGGTACTCTATAAATGTGCCAAGGTGACACCTGACTCCCTCTCAGATACTCCCTTTCATCAGAGCTGTTCTGTACACAGTACAGTTTCAGGCCTATCCTCCTGAGTGGTGAGTCCAGTATATTCAGGCTATGGTACCAATGTTTCAGCCTATATCCTGGGTTTTGGTGAGAATGACTGAGGCTGCTGGGCCTCATGGCCTCCTACATCCTGCTGGTCATACATGCCAAATGGGATATGCAGGCTCTGCAGTGGGACCAGAAGTTCCATTTGGTGCAGCATCAGGGGGATCTCTCCGACATGGTCCAGATCTTGGAGGGAACTGCACAAGATCTGCATTGGTAGCTTTTGAACCGCAATTGGGTCAGAGGGAGATCCCTCTCTCATCCCCAGCCAGATGAGACTGTAGTGACAGATTCATCACTCTTGGGATGGTGTGGCCATATGGAAGAGGCAGAGAGCAGGGATGATTCTTGGCTTATTAATTGAATATACAGACCATTGACCTTAAGAAAAACTAAAAGATTATGCTAACCTTATGCAGCATTTAAGAGTATGTGGGAAACAACATATGAACAAAGAAAACCTAAATCTATGAAAAACCATCACTGCGAAGGATAAAGTGAGAGGCAAATTAAATAAGAATATCAGAGAACTCTTCAAACCAGATTGAATACTGAGATATCCCCTGATGATGCCATATATGAAACAATATTGGAAGAAGATCAGAAGAGCTACTTAGTCCAAAAAAGCTCAGAGATGGACAAAAGCAATTGTTGCTCTACGCAAAAATAGACCTAAGGCTTTTTGAGAACTTAGGGTTAAGACACTTGAAACTACGACAATTAGGGCAGGAATGTATTCCCAATGTATCTTATGCAGATGATACAATCCTATATATACAATCTTAAAAGATCTAACCCCTGTTGGTCTGCAGAGGTAACTAAATGAATTTGCAAAATACTGTGCCTCAAATGAATTGATAATAAATATGGTAAAAATTAAAGTTATGGTTTTCTTAAAAAAAAAACAGAAATGATATAACCTAAAGGGATGACTGAATGGCCAACAAATAGAGACGTGAGTATTTAGGTTAATTTGTTTAAGTAATCTCACTTTTAAGAGCCAATTTGAGGCCCTGGAGCAAAGACGTAAAGCAGTGACTGGAGCCTTAACTTGATTAAACCACAAACTAGGACAGAAGCCAGTGGGGGTGTTAAAGGAAACATACAACAAGAAAATTGTAAACTTGTTGTTGTACGAGAGCAAGATCTTAGAAGAGAAAGACATAGGGCATATTCTGATAGTAGAAATGAACATCTGGAAGGACTCGCTGGCCTTACAATGGGAACAGCTAATTGCACACTAAGGTTGGATCTAGGCTTGATGAATATTCAATTTAAATGTTACCAAAGTACAATGAATTAACGATATAGTATAATTGCAGCAGCTGGAGGATCACTGAAGTATCCAAAGTATTTGATAAAAAAACACCTTTAGTCTGGAATAGCAATAGCATGGCTTTGCAGTCCAAGTGGAATCATTGCAACAGTTGATCCTTGAAGAAAATGCTCAAACACCTGATATAAATGCCTGCTATTAAAAAAAGATATAGTGGACTGTGGAAATATAAAGCAACTTACCACCTGATAGAAACCAAATTATGTGAAAAAGTAAACTCATATGTAAAAGATATTATAGACCGAAACATCCGGATGTGCCCTTATTCATAAATTGGTCATTGTTTGAAAATATGAGTGAATCGGGACCTGCCAAAGTAGTGACATACCCTTTATGTAAAAGATGTTAAAACAGAAACATCAGGGGGTGGATGTTGAATCGGAGATTAGGGCAAGTACCCTTATTTATGAACTGGAAATTGGTTAAAAATGTGAGTGAAAAAGAGCAGCTAGAGTAGTCACAAGCCCCTTTTGTGAAACAGGCTCAGCCGTACTAAAGCATTTAATTATAGTTTGATCACATTATCTACTAGAAAGGAAAACACTTTTACTTCATGTTTTAAACAACTGAAGATCAGGAAAGTAGTCGAAATGCTTTCATTTATAATGAAATGTGACAATGCAAGGTTATATTTTAAACTTGGAAAGGTTTTTAGAAAGGTGAATACAAGAGCAGTACGGTGGACAATATAATGTTATAAATTAAATCTAGCTAATCCCTTAAAGGCAAAGCTGAACATATTTGATATATATTTATCCAGTTCATTAAAGCGGATTCTGAATTTTGACTTTCATTATTTGATAGCTTTCATCTCGTTATAAGATAATCTGAAAATCTTTATAGAGGTTTTGATCCCTTTTGGCAGTCTTTGAGAAAAGTTACATACCAAAGCTTATTTAGATCCCTTATTACCTCTTGCTGTAACATTTTTTGCTGAAATTATGGAGAACCCATTAACTTTATACATTACATAACCCTGTTCTATAATAGTGTCTTTTTATGATTCCCTCAGAAAGAACTGTTTTACAGCATGTATAGATCAGTTTTTCAGATTTTAATTCTTGCAGTGTATAATTTTAGACTGGAATATAGGATATATTTATAATGATTAACAGGTTATATGAAAGACAGTACTGACTATGTAATTTTATAATTGGTTGCACGACATAGGATACCCTAAAGTCTTCTCTATGCCTTGTTGAACCCTCTAGCAGCCTCTAAGAATACTCGTATAACAAGGTGTCACCACTTGAGGGGCGAGCGGGACGCAGGGGAGGGGATAGGACTCATTGATGGCAGAGTCCAGGTGCTGGGTTCAAGGTTTTTGGAAGCCTGTTATGTTGCTGAGGCTTCTGATCAGGAGGTCAGTGAGCTAGCCATTAGAGTCCTTGTGTTTGAAGATGCAGGTCAAGTCCTTCTTACCCAGGCAAGATGGTAGCAGAGCAGTAGATCAGCACAGAAGGGCAGCATTCCTTCTGAGCAGCAGTCCAGCAGAGTGGCAGCTCTTTCAGCAGCACAGCAGTCTTTCTTCCTGGCAAAGTCAGCAAGTCCAGAAGCATTCAGAAGCATCTGAAGAGTTGGGTTTAAGGGTCCAGTATTTATAGCTGGTGCCCACTTTGATTTGGAGTGAGCTTCTAGAGGTTTCCACCCCCTGCGATGCAGGCATTCCCTTCCTCCCTGTCCTGGCACCTACTCATGTGACCCAGGATCAGTCTGCAGCCACCAAATGGCTAGGACAAGAAAATGCCAACTTTCTAGGTGTGGCATTTTCAGACTTGTGATTAAAAATATGACTTTACCATTAAAGAGGGCTTTTAATTACAATTCTTTAGTCATCAAACTCGACCTGTCTATCTGCTCCCAATTTGAAGTTACAAAGTAACTTAAATGTTATCTTATGGGAGGGGTAGGCCTTGCAGTAGTGATAAACAAATTTAGGAGTTTTTCACTGCCAGGACATGTAAAACGTAAAAGTACATATATTACCATTAAAATACATTGCACCCTGCCCTCTGGGCTGTTCGGGCCTACCCTACGGGCGACTTGTGTGTATTAAAAAGGAAGGTTTGGGTCTGGCAAAAGGTTTATTTTGCCAAGTTGAAATGACACTTTAAACTGCACACTCAGGCTGAAGGACTACTTAACTGAGTGGCACAATTGGTGCCACAGGTCCACTAGTAACATTTAATTTACAGGCCCTGGGCACACGTAGTACCACTTTACTAGGTACATACAAGTAAATTAAATAGGCCAGTTGGGTGCGAGCCAATTCCACCATTTTTAAGGACAGAACACAAACATTTTAGCACTGTTTAGTAGTGGTAAAGTGTACAGATTCCTAAAACCAGCAAAAGCAATATCAGCAGAACAAGAGGGTTGAAGGCAGACATTTAGGGAAGAACTACGCTAGGGAAGAACCATGCCATGTCTAACATGTGCATCCCCCCCCCTCCCAGATGAAAGTTAGGAGAACTACCCAACCTCCTGTGAGTGTTCATCCCTAAGGCGGAAAAATCTGGAGAGACCATCATCATTGGCGTGGTCTGCTCCATGAATGTGTTCCACTGTAAAGTCTGTTCGCTGTAGGGAGTTGGACCACCTCAGCAGTTTGGGATTTTTATCTGTCATCTGCATTAGCCATCTGAGTGGGTCTGCGGTCTGTGAGCACCAAACAGGTATGGCTCAACTTATTCAGTGCCCAGACCACTGCAAAGGTTTCCCTTTCTATTGAACTCCACCTCTGTTCCCTGGAAAGTAACCTTCTACTTTCACATGAACTGGTTAATTTTCTCATGTGCTCTCACTTTTTTGCAGTCAGCGCCGGGAAGCCCATGTTTGGGCAGCTGCGCACTCTATAAATTCCCAAAATAAATAAATAAAATAAATAATGAAGCTACGGGTTGATCCAGGCCCTCTTCGTTTAGCTGAGAAAGCACATCCCCTATGCTATGCTCTGAGGCATCTGTCTGCATGACGAATTCCCTAGAGAAGTCAGGGTCCTTGAGCATGGGTGCAGTTCACATGGTCTTTTTCAGGGTGTCAAAAGCGTTCTGCCACACATTCGTCCAGATCACATGTCTGGGCTGTTTCTTGGCGGTCAGTTCTGTCAAGGGGCAACAGTACTGCCATACCCGTTGACCAACCTCCAGAAGTACCTGGTGAGGCCCAGGAAGGCCCTCACCTCTGTTGGGGTCTTGGGGGTTTCCACTCCAGAATGGTATGGATTTTTGTCTGGAGGGGCTGCACCTTTTTCTCCCTTCCCTTGATGTCCCAAGTAGACCACGGAACTCTGCCCTATCTGACACTTACTGGCCTTGATAGTCATGCCTGCTCTCTGCAGAGCCTGAAGCACTTCCCTGAGGAGGCACAGATGGTCCTCCCAGCTAGAATTAAAGACCGCAATGTCGTCTATGTAGGCCAAACTGAAGTTATTCTTACGAGCCATGATCTGGTTGACCAACCTCTGGAAGGTGGCAGGGGTGTTCTTCAACCCGACCGTAATCATCTGAACTGGAGTGACCTTCTTTGCCGCCCTCGGTTACGGCAATGTGCCAGTACCCAGAAGTTAAGTCAAACGTGCTGAAGAACTTAGCTGCTCCCAACCAATCGATGAGCTCAGCAGCTCGGGGATGGGGTGTGCATCAATCTTTTTTTTTTTTTACTGTCTTTTTATTTTATATTTACAGTATCAACCATATTGTCATTTAACCAGCAACAACAGTTGTATAGAGGAAAGTTACACCAGTGCACAATTGTCCATGCAGCAGCAAGTCCATACGGAAAAGGCAATACAGATGCAATGAAGCACCACAGAGCATATTAAATCATCATCATAACCTTGTCTAAAGTGTAGTATATTCAATTTTGGTTGACCACCCTGCCCAAGAGATACTCAGGGGCTCTGTACCAGGTAGGGGTCCCCCGGCTTCATCCATCAGGCCTAGTACATAGTAGTTGATCCAGTGGCCTCATACTCTATGACATTTTAGGGGGCAGTCCCTACTGTGATAGGTGACCTCCTCTGCTGCCATATAGAGGTCCATCCCTCTCTTCCATTCTTAAATAGTGGGAACGTCAGCTGCTCTCTACATCTTGGCCACATCCGGTTTAGCTACGAATAGTCCCTGGGCACTAATGATGAGATAGGAACGTGGAGCATCAACATTGTTCGGGATACCCAGTAGTGTATACTTTAGATCGATCAGGAGTGTGACCTCTAGAATGGTGCTAAGCTCTTCTATAATCCTGGTCCAGTACATCAGAATGTGAGGGCTCCACCATATTATATGCATAAAGTCACCCCTATCATCCTGGCATCTAGGGCATGTCAGGGCTGCTGCTCTAACCATTGTGCGGAGCATATATCTGTCATAGTAAACCCTATGTTGGATTTTATACTGAATTAGGTGCATGCTGAACTTAATGGCTACCTCCCTGGGGTGCATGAGGGCCACATCCCAGTCAGTGTCCTCAAGGTCTCCCACACCCTGCTTCCAGAGCTCCCTGAGTTGAACCAGATTATCGGGCATGTTATTGTTTAGTGTCTTGTATGTAATGGAAACGCTTTCCTTGGTGAGCTCTTCTTGTTGTAGCCTCCCTTCAAGGGATGCATAGTCCGGTATCACAGTGCCTATTAGCCCTTCCGCTGACCATGCATTTCTCAATTGCACATATTTACGAAACTAGGACCTGCATAGGTTGTTTCTATGCAAAACTTTGCCTGGGGATTGAGCGCTCCACTTTCGGATAGTTCCAACAGTTGAAATTCCAATCGAATCCCATGCCCCAAATCCTTTTAATTTACCTATTCCTCTAAGCCATGCTCCCATGTATAGTGGTGTCTCCTTGGAAATTTTACAGGCCCAGCCAATAGTTCTTGTTGCCCTCTTTCCCACATCTCCATGGTCAACTGGGTCGCTGGGAGCAGCCTTTGTATGCCGTTGCCACTATAAAGGTAACGTAAGTGTGAGCTCTGCGCCATGAGTCCTTTCCAGCCTGTATGTGGGGTGATCCTGCGATCTATGTACTCAATCCTTAATGGGGATAAATTATGTTGCCCAATAGTAGGCCTCAATTTTGGGGAGGGCTATCCTGTCTTTATATGGGTTGCTCTGTAAAGCCTTGAGCGCCGTTATGGGATGCCCAATCTTCCATATTAGAGATCTCTCTTCCCCATCAATGTCAGTGAACGTGACCCTTGTTAGTTGGTAGAAAGTATTCTGAAGGGCATTAGATAGCTGGGGTAAGGTAATCATTTTAAAGGGGGCTGCCCATCCTAATAAAATGAAGGGGAGATCTTTCCACCTTTCCACGTTTTTTCAGAAGTTGGACACCACCCTTCCGAGGTTGCAGTGATGGCAAATTTCTCTATGGGATGTCATAAATATTCCAAGGTATTTAACCCTTGGTGCTACCTTTAGGCTTCTGGGTAAGGAATGCCAGTCCTGAGCGGGTCCTTGGGAGTATATTGTGGATTAATTCCAATTAATATTATATCCTGAATGTTGACCACACTCATTTAGCGTTTTAAATAAAGTGGGGATAGTTGTCATGGTTTCTGGCATATATAAAAGGATGCCGTCCACGTAAAGGGGAATTTGATCCTCTATGCAGTAATTAGGAGTAACCTGGAGTCCCTTGATGCCAGGGTGTGTGTGGATGTTACAGGCTAGAGATTCCACAGTGAGTGCAAAAAGTAGGGGGGACGGGGCAACCCTGTTGTGTCCCTCTTGTAATCGGGAATTCCAAGGACATTATCCAATTAACCTTTACAGTCGCTCTCATGTTGCGGTATAATATTGATACGCAGTTACTACACTTAGGCCCAAATCTAGATTTGATTAATGTACAGTTTTAGAAAGGCCAGTGTACTGCGTCAAACACTTTCTCCATGTCTGACAGAAAAATGTGGGTGGGTGTTTGGTCTTTGACTTCCGTCATCCAGTGATGTGCCCTACGTAAGTTTAGCCGGCTAGTACGGCCAGGCACAAAACCCGACTAGTCATTGTTAATGAGGGACATGATGACCTGTAGTAAACATGTCACCAGTATTGTGGCCAGGATTTTAACTTCTGTAATTGGTAGTGAGATTGGGTGGGGTGATTTGCACCCTTCTCTGGCTTTGCCTTGCTTGTGCAAAACTGTTTTCATGGCAGTCCAAAAGTCCTGGGATAGAGTGCCTGCTTTACCTATTTCTTGATAGAGGTTCAACAAGTGGGGTCCCAGTAGTTATAGGTAGCGTTTATAGAATTCTGCAGGGATGCCGTTGGGTCCTGGGGTTTTACCCGTCCTTTGTTTAGCAACAGCAGCCTGTACATCAGCGAGTGTGAAGTCACCCTCTAAAGCCTCCATCACATACGCCCTTAGCACTGGGGTTGGAATGTTGGCAACATATCAGGCAATTTCTGTAGGATCACTAAGGGGACAGGCCTCATAGAATGACCTATAATAGTTGGCGAATACCTGAATGATCTGTGCATCTGGGGTATGGGTTACCAGCTTGCTGTCTCCGATAGTCTGCACACATCTGGCTTCCATTTCCTTTTTAATGAACCAGGCGAGGATTTGTTCTGCCTTTATCGCCTATGTCATATAGCTGGTGTAACACTGCCAACCTCTGCTTTTTGACATTGTCTTGTGCCAAATCGTGGTATTCTGTGCGTAGTGCCTCAAGCTGTCAATGGATCCGGGATTCTACTGCAGGAACGGACTGCTCCCCTGAGTGAAAGATCTGACATTCTAAGTGCTCTAATTTCACGATCCCCCCACTTCTTTTGTGGGAGATCAGGTTTTGAGCCCTGTCTCTCAGACCAGTTTTATAAGCTTCCTACAGTATAATACTAGAAAAAAACATCTCCTTGTTTTCCACAAAGAAGAGTTTGGTGTCCTGAGACCCCTGTCTACCTCTTTATCCCGCAGGTCCCAAGCATTTAGTTTCCATCGTGTTTTGATGTCTAGATTTTGTTCCGAGTCTAAAGAGGAGAAGGGAGTGATCTGATAGTCCCGGGATAGGTAGTCTGCTTGAGATACCTGTCCTACCTCACCCTCATGTACAAAAATACAATACAGTCTGGGATAAGCTTTATGATCCCCTGAGAAATAGCAGTATTGTTGGTCTTGTTGGTGTTTATGTCACTATAAGTAAGATAACCCTGTTGTGTTAAACAAAAACAGGCGAACGGGGTGTTTTGTGGAGCCACAGTATATATCTCAGATCTATCAAGTTATATGTGCATGACATCCTTAAAGTGGCCACCTACAATAGAGGTATGAGGGTGTCTCCTAGAGGATATCGACCACCTTAGCCAGTGTAGGAGCCTGCAATCGGGAAGGGGCATACATGCATATCAGGGTAACCTCCCACCGTTCCCATGTATTCCTTCTTCCTACATCATGTTTGCTCTGTGTATCAATCCATCTTTGGGCCACAGTGAAAGAGGGAGACTTTCTGATCAATATTGCCACTCCCAGGGACCCTGAAGTGTAGCCTTCTTGGGCTAGAGTTGTATATACCCTTGTCCCAGGAATCAACATTGGGTGCCTTGTAAGTGTGCCTCTTGCAGCCTTACTGCATCTGGTTGTATGCATTTAATATATTGTGCCACTAACACGCTTAGGTGGTCATTACAAACTGGAGGTCGGTGTTAAAGCAGCGGTAAGACCGCCAACAGGCCGGCGGTAAAAATTTGCAATTACGACCTTGGCGGAAACCGTCAACAAAGACAGACACTTTGGGCCTCATTCTGACTTTGGCGGGTGGCGGAGGCCGCCCGCCAAAGTACCGCCGTCAGAAGACCGCTGCGCGGTCAAAAGACCGCCGCAGTAATTCTGATTTTCCCGCTGGGCTGGCGGGCGACCGCCAGAAGGCCGCCCGCCAGCCCAGCGGGAAACTCCCTTCCATGAGGATGCCGGCTCCGAATGAAGCCGGCGGAGTGGAAGGGGTGCGACGGGTGCAGTTGCACCCGTCGAGATTTTCAGTGTCTGCTTGGCAGACACTGAAAATCTTGGTGGGGCCCTGTTAGGGGGCCCCTGCAGTGACCATGCCAGTGGCATGGGCACTGCAGGGGCCCCCAGGGGCCCTGCGACACCCGTTACCGCCATCCAGGTTCTGACGGTCAGAACCGCTAGAGCCAGGCTGGCGGTACGGGGGTCGGAATCCCCATGCGCCGCCATGGAGGATTCCCCAGGGCAGCGGGAAACCGGCGGGACACCGCCGGTTTTCCGTTTCTGACCGCAGCGGTACCGCCGCGGTCAGAATGCCCATGGATGCACCGCCAGCCTGTTGGCGGTGCATCCGCGGTCGTTGGCCTGGCGGTAGTCTACCGCCAGGGTCAGAATGACCCCCTTTAACACTCCGATCGCCACGGCGGTACAAACAAACAGCGCAGCGGTCACCGCCAACAGACAGGCGGAGGACAAAGTAAGGCCCACAGTATCACAACAGGCCAATCCGCCACCTTTTCCGGGGCGGATTCACCGCAAATAAAAACACGGCGGAAAAAGGATTTAGAAGGGAAAACGCTCACCTCTACACACCCCACGAGGAACTAGGACACCATGGACCCGGAACTCCAAATTCTCCCTGCGATTGTCTTCCTGCTCCTCTACCAGGAGCATGAACGCCAGCAGGGGAGGGAAAAAACAGGGACACACACAGGCAACACCCCCACCCCCACCTCCACCCTCACCCACTACAACACACACACCAATACATATTGATACATCACAGTTACACCCCCCGGAAGAATGCAAAGGCAATAGAAAATGAGTGTAACCATAGTAATATATTAAAATCAACTAGGCAAAAATATATATATACACCATGTACAAAATATATACCAAGCATAGTAGTCCAGGTAGTGCTCCAATTAAGTCTGTGGAACACTGGGCCCACACGGTATGGGCGAGGCCCACACAAGATCCCTGACCATGACAGAGAGAACACTGCAGGGGCATCAGAGAGCAACAAAACAGGCACCTCAGGGGGAGGGAAAGGGGGTGCACCTCAGCCGGTTAAGTGCACGACGCCAAATCCACGAGAGGGCCACATGCCCACTGGTCGATCCTGGGGAGTGCAAAGCCACAGTCTCTCAAGTCTATACAGTGGGTGGGTTGCCCACTGTTCCATCCTGGGGAGTGCAAAGCCACAGTCTCTCAAGTCTATATAGTGGGTGGGTTGCCCACTGTTCCATCCTGGGGAGTGCAAAGCCACAGTCTCTCAAGTCTATACAGTGGGTGGGTTGCCCACTGTTCCATCCTGGGGAGTGCAAAGCCACAGTCTCTCAAGTCTATATAGTGGGTGGGTTGCCCACTGTTCCATCCTGGGGAGTGCAAAGCCACAGTTTCTCAAGTGGATAACAGTCTCCACTGGTTCTGGAGGGGGCATGGTGCCCAGAGTGCTTCATCCTGCTAAGGACAGAGGTAGTGGATTGATCTCTCCACTGGTTCTGGAGGGGGCATGGTGCCCAGAGTGCTTCATTCTGCCTGTGACGGACTCAGTAGCGTCAGTGCCCTTGGCGCTCATGTGCCAGCGTTGCTTGAGACGGCGGTGCCCTGTTCAGCGTTGCTTGAGACGGCGGTGCCCTGTTCAGCGGTGCTTGAGACGGCGGTGCCCTGTTCAGCGGTGCTTGGAGCGGCGGTCTCCTTTGCAGTGACTCAGCTGCTGGCGGTCCTTCATGGCCCAGCGGCGCTTGTGCTGGTGGTCCTCTCTGTCCCAGCGGGGCTTGTGCTGGCGGTCCTCTCTGTCCCAGCGGGGCTTTTGCTGGCGGTCCTTCATGGCCCAGCGGGGCTTGTGCTGGCGGTCCTCTCTGTCCCAGCGGGGCTTTTGCTGGCGGTCCTTCATGGCCCAGCGGGGCTTGTGCTGGCGGTCCTCTCTTTCCCTGCGGGGCTGGTGCTGGCCTCCTGGGCAGCAGGGCTGGTGGCGGTGGCCTCCTGGGCAGCTGGGCTGGTGGCCTCCTGGGCAGCAGGGATGATGGCGGTCTTCTCCGCCGTACTGCTCTTCCCAGACTTTCTGAGTTTCTTGTGCCCCTTCCCCACCTTGGAAGGTGTCGCAGCTGACTCCACACTCCCACCTG
Source organism: Pleurodeles waltl (assembly GCF_031143425.1). Lineage (NCBI taxonomy): Eukaryota > Metazoa > Chordata > Amphibia > Caudata > Salamandridae > Pleurodeles > Pleurodeles waltl. The sequence goes on along the minus strand of NC_090450.1, from coordinate 335,560,719 downwards.
TACCCCTGGGAGCCGCTTTGGTGGCTGGAGTCTTCCCCCTCTCCCGCCGGGCACTGGCCAACTTCTGATGCTTCACAGGTGGGGGACTGTCTGTGCCGTGGCTCCGTGCCACACTGGCTGCCCTGGTGGCCGGTGCACTCCAGATTCTGGTGACTACAGGCACCACTGGTCTCGGAGATGTTGTGGCTGAGGTGCTAGTTTGGGACCTAGGAGACGGACAGGGTGGGGGAGGTGTGGAAAAGAGGTCAAGGTTGGACAGGAAAAGTTTTTGGGAGACACTGGGACGGGTAGCTGGAGGGGTAATGGGAGTGGAGGAAGAGGTTGTGGTTGTAGGAGGTGTTTGTTTGCTGACTTTGGGTGAAAGTGCATGGTCTGCAGGCTGTCCTGAGGTGGATGGCTGTTGGGTGGGTGTGTGCCTGCGTTTGTGTATCTTGGGAGGGGGCGTCACAGACAGACTGGGAGAGGACACAGGGGACGTGTGAATGGTAGTGGGGGTGTTGACTGCACGTGAGCGGGGTGTGGTGGTGGGTGTGCTGGTGATGATAGTAGTGGTTGTAGAGGTAGTGCATGCAGGTGTGAGTGTATAGGAGACTGGGAGGGAGGAGGGAGACAAGGAGGAGGGGGACACAGTGGAGGCAGTGGATTTTGGTGTGTCTGCATGTGTGTGATGCTTGCGTGAGTGCCTGTGGGATGTGTGGTGCTTATGTTGGCCTGAGCTTCCCTTGTGTGTTGACGTGTGTGCATGCTGTTCTGTAGGTGTGCTTGTGATAGGCTGGGGTGCAGGGGATTGGGTCTGGGTGGAGAAGTTGGAGGAGGAGGCTAGAGACAGGGACAATGGCTGCCATCAGTGCTGAGGCCAGAGTCTGAAAAGCTTGTTGAAGGGCCGCCTGACCAGAAAGAATGTCCCCCAGGAATGCATTTCTTTGTTGCAACAGCCTTTCTACACCCTGGATGGCATTCAAAATGGTAGACTGTCCAACAGTGAGGGACCTGAGGAGGTCAATGGCCTCCTCACTGAGGGCAGCAGGGGTGACTAGGGCAGGGCCTGAGGTGCCTGGGGCAAAGGTGGTGCCCAACCTCCTGGGTGAGCGGGCATGGGTCAAAGGCTGAGGGTCTGCTGGGAGGGCGGTGCTGGAAGGGGGGGTGGCGGCTGTACCTGTAGATGGGGGGGGGGGCACAGATGTTGCCGCCACCACCAGGGAGCTCCCATCAGAGGATGAGTCCGTGTCACTGGTCTCAGCTCCTGTCCCCGCCGTGGAGCTCCCCTCGCCCCCCGTCCCACTGGTGAAGTCAGATTCCGTAGTGTGGCCCTCCATGGCCATGTAGGATACAGCCCCCTCGTGCTCCGGTGCCACTGCTCCTCCGCCTGATGATGCTAATGCACACAAGAACAGGGAGACCACAAAAAGAGGGGCGACAACAGAAGAAAGACATGTTGAGTGCATGCATTACCGCTACCGGACACGACAGACACACAAGCCCCTTGCACTACGCCGCGCTCTTGGGCTCCACTGTTCAATTCCTGGGACATGGCCTACTAGGCTATGGACGACATCTGCACACATGGATGACACAGGGGCATGACTAGGTGTACTTGGCACTCTACAGAGGTGTGGTGGGGTGCCACATAGCCTGCCTTACAGAGGGACGTTGCCTACGGAACTCGTCCTGGCCTAGGGAAACCCACAGCCCACCTCCCCCACCCAGACACCTCCACTGCGCGCAAAATCAGCAGAATGAGAGTGTACTCACCCCCTTGTGTCTGCTGTGATGCCCTCAAGCGCCCATCCAACTCCGGGTACACCACTGCCAGGATCCTGAACATCAGGGGGGTCATGGTGCGACGGGCACCCCTCCCACGTTGGGAGGCCATCCCCAGCTGAGCCTCCGAAGTCTTCTTGCTCCAGCGGCGAATGTCCTCCCATCTTTTCCGGCAGTGGGTGCTACGTCTGTGGTAGACCCCCAGGGTCCGGACGTCCTTGGCGATGGCACGCCAAATATCTTTTATCTGGTGGGCGTTGACCTACATGAATTGTACAGGGGAAGAGAAAGTTATTACCAACTGCACCATCAAAGTGATTGGCTCCCATCCCTACCCTTGCCATGTGGCACATGCACTCACCGTCGTTTCATGCACGCCGCACTCTCCCCCCTTCCTTCTTACATCCACCGTTCTCCACACAGGCATAGCCCATACAGCATGCTCCCAATGTACTTACCTGTTTGTCTGGAGGACCGTAGAATAGCGTGTACTGGGGGAGTTTCTCCAACTCCTCCGATTTGAAGGCAGGGGCCCTTTCCCCAGACACTCGAGCCATTGTCTCTTCCAGACCGAGGTCACAGCAGCACTTGCAGTGTAGGTCCTCTCCTGTCGAAGATCAGGTATCGAGTGATTAAACAGATAGAAAATGGCGGTCACGTCCGCGGCGGTGCGTACCGTCACCGCCGGCGTACATCGTCATTGGCTCCTGGGACCCATAGGATCCAAAGTTAACCAATGCAGCATTGCGCCGCAGTCTTTGACCGCCTACCGCAACGGTGTACAACGCCAGCGCAGTTACCTCACATCCCATTGTCCCACTTTACAGGTCAGGCATCCGCCATTTCAGGGGCCCACATGGCTTCATTTTCAACTGCGTCACACCTACCTAGGCCTAGACTCAACACACATACAGCCCACTTTTTAGATTATGAATGGTGTTCTGTGTAAGCTGTGGGTACGTACCTCTGAGTTGTTTGACTCTGTGCTCACTGTTGTCCTTCATAGGCACCATCCGCTGGGACATGTGAGGAGATGGTGGCATCCTCCGGTGTACCGACCGTTGGTGGACCTGTCTACAATGGATGAAAGACATGTGATAATCACATACAGGCTTGACCATGCCACAATCCAGGAACTGTGTACCCAGTTGGAGCCAGACCTGATGTCAGCTATCCGCCATCCCACAGGAATCCCCCCTCAAGTGCAGGTGCTGTCAGTGCTCCATTTCCTTGCAAGTGGGTCATTTCAAACTACAGTGGCCATCGCATCAGGGAAGTCCCAGCCTATGTTTTCCAACGTGTTTTCCAGAGTGTTGTCTGCCCTGCTGAAACACATGCGGAGCTACATCATTTTCCCTCAGGTGAAGGATTTGCCTACAGTGAAAGGTGACTTCTATGCCCTGGGACATATCCCCAACATCATAGGTGCCATTGATGGGACACATGTGGCTTTGGTACCCCCCCCTCCGCAGGAGTGAACAGGTGTACAGAAACCGGAAGAGTTATCATTCCATGAATGTACAGATGGTATGTTTGGCCGACCAGTACATCTCCCATGTGAATGCCATGTTCCCTGGCTCAGTGCATGACGCCTACATCCTGCGGAGTAGCAGCATCCCTTATGTGATGGGTCAACTCCAGAGGCACCGTGTGGCTATTAGGGGAGCACCTGGAAGCTAGTCAGTGGGAATGGTTGTCTGGGTCTGGGGATATCCCTCCATGTTAGTGTGTGTCTAACAGTTGTCCCTCGCCATTTGCAGGTGACTCTGGTTACCCCAACCTGTCATGGCTACTGACCCCAGTGAGGAATCCCAGGACAAGGGCAGAGGAACGCTACAATGAGGCCCATGGGCGAACTAGGAAGGTGATCGAGCGGACCTTCGGCCTCCTGAAGGCCAGGTTCAGGTGCCTCCATATGACAGGTGGATCCCTATTCTACTCACCAAAGAAGGTGTGCCAGATCATCGTGGCCTGCTGTATGCTTCACAACTTGGCTTTGCGACGACAGGTGCCTTTTCTGCAGGAGAATGGTCCAGATGGCGGTGTTCTTGCAGCTGTGGAGCCTGAGGACAGTGAAGACGAGGAAGCAGAGGAAGAAGGCATGGACAACAGGGACTCAGTGATCCAGCAATATTTCCAGTGAAACACAGGTAAGAATACAAACCTGCCTACTACATGTACTTAAACACTACTGCCTCTCTACTGTCTGTCGTTTTCACCCAGTGTATGGTCACTGAGTTGTCACTTTCCCATACGATTTCACAGATCTGGGTCCCACAGTGTGACATCTGCTTTGATGCCTCATGGACTAGAGCTGTGTGACATAGGTATGTTGACATTACAAATGAAAGAGCTTTTTGCCACAGTTATTACTAATACAGTATTCCGAAATCACAGACTGACTCCAGATTGTTTTGTGTTTTAAGGGTGTTTATTTTAGTGCTCAAAATTGGAGGGGGTAGCAAAATGGTGAGGGGTGATGGCGGTGGAATGTCCATGGCAGAGTCCAGTCTATTAGTCTCACAGGTGCATTGCCCAAATGGGCATAGGAAGTGGAGCTGGGGCAGTTAAAGGATGGACAGGGTGGCAAAGTGGGACAATAGGATGACAATCATGGTGGTCTCATTTCTTGGGGGGGGTCTTGGCATCGTTCTCTGTCTTGTTCCTGGATCTCAGGGACCGTTTGCCAGGTGGTTCTCCCTCTGCAGGGGGTGAGGTGCTGGTTTGGTGGTCCTGTGGCGGTGCCTCCTGTCCACTAGCGCCGGCGGAGGTGGTGAGCAGTTCATCGTCCAGGCTAGTGTCAGGGGCCCCTTGTAGTGCCACAGTGTCCCTCCTGGTGTTGAGTACTTCCTTCAGCACCCCTACGATGGTGCCCAGGGTGGAATTGATGGTTCTGAGTTCCTCCCTGAAGCACATATACTGTTTCTCCTGCAGGAGCTGGGTCTCCTGAAATTTGGCCAGTACCATTGCCATCGTCTCCTGGGAGTGGTGGTAGGCTCCCATGATGGAGGAGAGGGCCTCGTGGAGAGTGGGTTCCCTGGGCCTGTCCGCCCTCTGTCGCACAGCAGCCCTCCCAGTTCCCCGGTGTTCCTAGGCCTCCATCCCCTGGACCGTGTGCCCACTACCACTGCCCCCAGGTCCCTGTTGTTGCGGTGGTGGGTTAGCCTGGGTTCCCTGTAGTGGTGGACACACTGCTGATTGACGTGTCCTGGGGACGGAGGTATGGGCCTGCTGGGTGGGTGCTGTGCTGGTGTTTCCAGAGGGGGGAAGCTCTGTGGTGGCCTGTGACTGTTTGTGGGGAACCGACAGTCCCGAGGTCCCCGATGGGCCGGGCTGGTCATCTAGATCCAGTTGGACAGAGGTGCTGTCATCACTGTGGGCCTCTTCTGTTGATGGTGTGGACATGTGTGGACCCTCCTGTCCGGTGACGTTGGGTAGGGGTCCTGCAGGGGTATAAAAGGATGTTTATTACATCTGTGTGTGGCATGGTGTGCAATGGGTGGGTGACCGTGTACCCCAGTGCTTGCATTCCTGTGTGGGACCTTGTGTGATGATGGTTTAGGGGGGTGTATGGGTATGTGCAGTGGGCATGCTTTAGTGATGGGTGTCCATGCTTTGTTGTTGCATGCAGGGCTTGGGGTTAGGATGTGTGGTTTTTGATGTTGGGACATTTGTGAGGAGTTAGAGTGATGGGGGTGAGGGTATGTGCTGGCATGCAGGTAGGGTGGGGGATGTAATAGTTAAGATGTGACTTACCAGAGTCCATTCCTCCACCTACTCCTGCGAGGCCCTCTGGATGAAGAATTGCCAAGACCTGCTCCTCCCATGTTGTTAGTTGTGGGGGAGGAGGTGGGGGTCCGCCGCCAGTCCGCTGAACCGCCAGGTGGTGTCTTGAGACCACGGAACACACCTTCCCCCGTAGGTCGTTCCACCTTTTCCTGATGTCCTCCCGATTTCTTGGGTGCTGTCCCACTGCGTTGACCCTGTCCACTATTCTTCGCCATAGCTCCATCTTCCTTGCAATTGAGGTGTGCTGCACCTGTGATCCGAATAGCTGTGGCTCTACCCGGACGATTTCCTCCACCATGACCCTGAGCTCCTACTCCGAGAACCTGGGGTGTCGTTGCCGTGCCATGGGGTGGTGTAAGTGATGTGTGGGGTGATAAGTGTGCTGATATGTAGTGGTGTGTAGTGTGCGGTGCGTGCGTGGAAGTTCTGTGGGTGATGGGGTTGTGTGCCTGTGGATGCTTGTATTGTTGATGGTGGTGTCTCTCTCTGGCCTTCGTTCGTGATTTGTTGTCGTAAGGGTTTGTGGGTGATGTGGGTGTGTGTTTTATATAGTATTGGGTGTGTGGGAGTGGTGTGTGTATGTGTATCAGGTGTGTGTATTTCGAATTGTCTAATGTGGCTGTGTTTTGTATATGTGTGTGTATTTTGAGCGCGGCGGTGTGTACCGCCAATGGAATACCGCAGTTGAAAGACCACCGCGTGGATTTGTGTGTCGTGGTAGTGTGGGCATATTTCTGTTGGCGTGACGGTGTCCGTTTTGTTATAGCCAGTTTATCACTGACCTTTGGTGTGGCGGACTTGTGTGGGTGTCTGAATTTTGGCGGATTCCGTGCTGTGGCTCATAATAGCTGTGGCGGTTTGCCGCAGCGGTGTGTTGGCAGTCTTCTGCACGCCGGTACACCGCTTTTACCACCAATGTTGTAATGAGGGCCTTAATCTTATTTCCCTGACCACTGACATTCCATGTTAACACAGAGAGGCCTGTATCCCCTGGGGCAGTGGTCTTTGTCATGGTACTCTGGAAACATTGCCTGTCAGTGTTCATGTACCTCAAATAGCCTATATGTTGCTGTGTTCGTTTATGTCCTCCAAAAACAATTATAATCAAGCAAGAAAATAGTTATATTCACCCCCACCCAACCAACCCCCTTCCCCACCCCCATTGAATCCCTACAACACTTAACCGCTTCATTGCAGAACAATTGTGTGCAAGGAGATAAGGAGAGGTCTGTCACCCACAACTCACTGCCACTCAGAACCCGAACACTGTAACACTTAAGATAACAGAAAGGACAAAGAAAGATAATTCAGAGAGAAGAAAAAAGAACTAGGGAGGTGAGAGCAGAAAGCAGTAACAAATATATGAGTGGAGACACTCTGAGTTCAAGTAGCACTTCCAGAGGGTTATCATGGTCGGTAGGTGTGTATCCATTACTCCGGTCTCCGGCTTGCAATTGCCTCCTCAAGGGTCTTGTTGCCCTAAGTTCAGGTCATGAAAATGCTAATGATGTCTCTGACTATCTGTGCCTTGTTCTAGAGACGCTGTTTCTGCTGTAAGTAGATGTGGGCCTTTTCAATCTGAAGATAATTCTTCTTCCCCCTGATTCCAACAGGGAGGCCTTTGACAGTGTGAGTCCCCTTGTTTCCTTCGGGGTTTTTCTATGTTCGCCCTCTGTGTCTGATGACAGACCCCTTCCACAACCTGTCCCTTTTGTTGGGTATGGGGGCTCCCCTTAGTGCCTGACATAGACTTGTGGCCCCTTCGCCATCATCGCTGATGGCTGTCTTTGGGTCTGGCACCCGCTTCTACGGACGTCTGTTGTCCAGATCCTGTGCCCGTACATGATGTAAGTTGGGGCTGTTCCTTCAGGCAGTTCCAAGGCCTCTTCTGGCATTTGAAAGGAGATGGACGTCATTGGTAGAGAACCTTTAGCTTTGCTGGGAACAGCAACATATATTGCAATTGGAGGACTCTTAGTTTGTCTTTACTGAATCGAACATGCGGGACTGACGTACCTCTCAGCTATAGTAAGGGGATGTCATGATTTTCAAGTTTGGGATGGCCTGCCGCTTAGTGCTCTATGCGTCCTATCACAAAGCATGTGGCAAATTGATCAGAGGGAAATGTGTCCTTCAGCCAGTTTAACAAGAACACATTCATGCTTGTGCCTTCGACCCTTTCTGGAAAGCAGATTACAAAGTGGAGAATATTTCTTCATACTCTGTTTTCCGTGTCATCAAGACACCATACAACGTCTTTGTTGGTGTTGCGGAGTTCCTCTACCCCTTTCTGGAGGTCTCGCACCACATCCTTCACCACTAAAAGTCTGGTTTTAGCCACTGTCACCCTCTCTGAGAAATTGCGTGAGTCGACGCCAGAGGGACACATCTGTGTTTACCACCCCCAGCTTTCCGCCCAACACCTCCCATGACGACTGGACCGCCTGCAATAGTGTAGCTTTGTTTGGCATACTGTGCACATCTTCATCTGGGTCTGTCGAGGGGGCGACGACCTTAGTGTAGTGGTCTATATTGCCCTGACGGGGTGTTTAGTATCTTTGTCCTTCACCGTGACTCTAGGAGTTTACCAGCCACACTTCGCCCTTACCATCGGTGTGCGTCAGTCTTGGTGACTCCATTGAGCCCCCCGTAATCCAAGCAAAACCAGAGTTCAGCTGTGGTATCAGGAAAGGCAGTCTTAGGGATCAGCACCACTGGGCTGGACAAGAGGCTGTTTGGGGGCTCAGTGACCCCTCCCGCTGCAGCATTTTGGAGATCTCCTCCTTTATGCTGGCTCTTAGCTTATCAGCTAGACTGTAGATTTTACTCTTCACTGACATAGTGTCGCCAGTATCAATATCAAGGGTACCCCGTGTAGTTAGTCCTGGAGAATAGAGAGGCAAAATGCCATGACATTTGGCAGCAATCTCTCTTTTATTCTAGGGTCAGGTTAGGGGAGAGGATGACACACTTCACTGACCCATTCTGTTCCTTGGAAGAAAGGAGGTCAGGGTGAGATTCACTCTCCTCCTCTATTTCATCATCCGTGACAAGGAACATGGTTACCTTGGACCTCCCAAAGTGGGGCTTGAGGTGACTTAAAGGGGGGGCCATAATGTCCATCAAGTAGGTGACCTCACTCTTGCATTCCTTCACCTCATGGGGCACAGACCAGCGGTCTTGTAGGGCTGTGGGCTCCACAGCCTCCATCATCCACACTTTTTGGCAAGGCTGAAAATCTGTCAGAGTGGCCTTTTGGTCATACTATCATTTCTGACCTCTTGCTAGCTTCCAGATTTTGCTTGCCCTTCTTCCAGCATCACTTCATTTGGGTACGGAGTGCTAGCAAGTAGCTGACCAAATACTAGGGGGTGGAGAGTCAGCTACCACCTCCTTGAGGATTCCCACTCAGGGAAATATCCCCATCACTGTGGATGGATTCACTGTCCTCAGAAGGATAGCCTCCAGACACTGGATGGAATGGTCAACCAAGACCAGGATGAACCTGTTGCCCAGGGCTGTCATGGGGTCCAGGGGCCAGAGGCCAGTTTCATGCCCACCCTTTTGAAGGGAGAGCCAATAAGAGGCAGGTATGTGGGATTCATATAGCCCACGCCCAGGACATATTGTTTGGGGTCAAGGACAACAAATGGTTCATGTTTGCTTTGTCACCTCCAGCAGCACAAACCCTTTGGCTGCTAGTTCACAGTACCACATTATAGATCAGGGAAGGGCATTGTCTGCTGTTAAGGTAATATTTGTGTCCATGGGTTAATGCTGTTTGAACTTGTATTCATGGTTCATTCATGAAAAGCCTTTATTATTAGGGTGAGCATTCTAAGAAAGTTTTTGTAAGCTCGGACTACACTGCTGACAGTGCTCCCAATATAAAAATGTGCACACACATTTGCAAGCTTTAAAAATATAAGGCTACATATACTACTCCCAGAATGCTCTCTGATAAAATGCAAATATTTGCACAAGCTTGAAAGCAAGATTTATGATTCTGTGCTTTCAAAATAAAATGTTCCCAAAAAATGAAACTAGGAAAAAAATGTTTTGCTGAACTACTGTGAAATTTTAGGTGACATTGCTTTGAAGCATTATTAGTAAAATGTGTAGATGCATGATAGTATTTCCAAAAACAATATTCATAATGGAAAGTCCAGTACAACCAGTTTTAGCCAGATTATAGGAAACATAAAAATTAACAAGCATTGGCAAAGCCAATAGGTCTCACATTGGTGGCCAGCCTTTTGGTATTGTCAATGTGTATCTTGTTTTGACGTGATTTTTGTAAAACTATATTGCTGTGGGACAGTCCTAACAAACATTGACAAAAAGCAAAACATATTTTTTGTCCTCAAGAAGTACACATTTCCACAGTGATTCCTGGCGTGCAAAGAACTACATTGTGCCAATATGCTCTTGGTGAAAGAGCAGAATGCTGCTGCTTAAAGTAAAGACAGACAATAAATAGAGACATAGAATTGTCATAAAAACAAAAGATCTTGGATAACCAATTAGGGGCACAATTTCTAAAGAAAATTATAAAGTGCACCCATGTTATATGTCCTTGCATTACGCAGTTTTACAGCTTTCATGAATTCACAAGAATTTACAGAAGTAGACCAGGAAATCGTACTCCCCAAAAATATTTGTAAACACAATTTTAGCAGGAGAAAATATGAATGGGTAGATCTGTTGAGCTTGTACAAGTTCAGTTTCCCTTTAACCACTTTTCCCCAACCCTGGAAGAAGTTTTACTTCTGCCACTGTCAGGAGTAAATTTCCAACCTTTCTCAGTATGGTTAAAGATTAGCAAAAAGCTGATGAAAAGCCCTAAAACATGCAAATTAGTGTTTGCACAGGCTTAAAAGGGCTTTACAACTCTAGAACTATTGCTTACCCCTATCTTCAGCCCCAGTATTTAGATCTGCTGAAAGGTGGTAAAATAAGGGAATTGCAAGTTTTCAAATCATACAGTAGCATGAGCCCGGGCATAATCAGAGAGGCTATTATCAGAGCTCTTGTATAATGAGATTGCTGCCACAATTTGTCGCCGCACTACATGGCACCAAAGGAACAAGTGGATTTTTTACAGGACAAGAAGATTTATGACACAACCTTTCCCATGGACACACATTTTTTTATAAAATTCCACACCCCCTGACAGGAAATGCTGCAGCACAAGCTTCCCTCCTGGCTTAGTACTAGTGTGGCAGGTAGGGCATGACCTGCAGAGCATATCTGGGGGCATCCTCATCCAGGGCTAATATAATTGGGTGACAGACCTTTCTAATGTCTTGCCCTGCTGTAGATGACCTTCCAGAAGAACATCATCAGCCAGCTCCAGTACAAGTGTCCTCTAGCATTGGGGTACCACCATCACACAAGTTGCACCAAGACAGGGACCTTAAGATCACTATACATTCGACCATTCTCCCTGCAGATCATGTGATCACTGGAGCTGTTGCCAGCTACTTGAGCCTTGGTCTGCCGCCGTAAGCCTTTTAGAGTAAGGCACTCCTTCTGCGCTCTTCAGAATTTCTCCCTGGTGAGACCCCTTTCCTTCTGCCAATTGGTCAGTTCAGCTAGGTTTCCCATGGCAGCATTGTCTTCTCCTGTAGGTACTGGGGCGTTGCTCTCAGGCTCGGACCTCTCTTGGACCTCTTTTTCGCAGGTACCTTGGCCATTCTTCTAGGCTGCAGGTCCTCCTGACTACCCTCTTGAGCAGCCATGGACTGTGTGGCCAGGCAAACACAAGCACACCCACTCAGGCAACTCTAAAATCTCCAGGTGGAACATGAGCTCCACCTCTTTCCAGGTGGTGTGCTGTAGATCATTGCAAAGAAGACAGTCCACAAGCATGGATGGAATCACAGCTACCCTCAGGGAACCTGAGAAATTCCCCACTCAAAGGAAACCGGGGCCAATGGATAATAGCTTTCATGATTGTCAATAACCTGGTGGAATGCATTAGGCACTGGCTTCTCTGAGGTCACCAAGTGCCATTTGAGACGCTGGTTCTGGTGTCTCTCAGAGCCTCCACCCTCTGCCAATTGATGGTGACTCACTGCCTATATTTCTTAGTGCTGCTAGGCATCTGGACATTTGGCACCATTTCTCAGTCACCCAGGGACAATAGGGTAACCTCTGCACTACCCCCCACACTAACTGGGTTATTCTCCTCCCCAAGCTCAACACTTGCCAGCCCTGGTGTCTGCCCACCAGTGGGGGGCTGTTCCTGCTTCGGACACTTGGCATCCCCCTTGTATTGCCTAACATGTTGGCACTCATAGCACTTTGGGGGTGTTATCTTTTCATCTTTAAGGACTTGTTACCGGGGAATCATTTTTTTTCTGCTCAGTTGGAGGTTCAGAGTCCTGAGCGAAGGAACTATTTTGGGGACCTTTAGAGAACTCCTTGTTTTTATGTTTTCTCCCCATCCTTCTTCTGATGGGGACCCTGCCCATCCTTTTGTTAATCTCTCTCAGATACCTTCTTGTGGGCCCTGGTGCTGAACCAGTAGTCCGCCTCCTTAGCAAGCTCCCTTGGGTCGTTGAGCTTACTATCGATCAGGACTTGGTGCAGATCTACAAAACAAAGACTGAACATGTGCTCTCTAACATTCAAGTCAAACAGCTCCGGGTATCCTTCACATCACTGCCCTTCACCAAGCCATCCAGTGCCTTGTAAAAAAAAATCTATGCAATCCACCCAGGACTGATAGGCCAGCTTTTCAGGGGTGAGACCATATTTCCTGACAAGGTTTTTCTTTATTGGGGATACTTCATCCTGTCCTCCTTTTCTAGGGCCACTATGGATTGTCTTCCAGAAGCTTGCCCTCAGTCCTTCTCAAGGATCTTATGCATTTGCAAAGCTACCTCATAAGCTTCAAACCATTTTTCAGTGCCACCCCCCAGAACAAAGTCAGGCACCAGACCTTTAGGAATGTGGACCTTCTTGTCTCCAGACCGCACTGTAGGTACTCTGCCACCAACATTGCTGGACTCTGCCTCCCTAACAATGTTTAACTCTTTGAGGTTCCACTCATGAGACATTTTTCTCTCCTCTGTCTCCATGGCCAGTTTCTTTTCCTACAAGGCACTTTCAGCCTTCATCTCCTCTGCTTCCATCCTGAGCTTGGCTATTTGCAGCCCGACTTTCCTTTCTGCCTTCCTGTCCACCTTCTCCTTTGGTGATGGGCCTTTTGCAGACAAAGTGCTCTCCGCTTTGGGGGGGGAGCTCTAGCTGTGGAAACAAGTCTTCATCCTCAGCTGGATGCTGCATCTCAGGACTTGTATCCAGGTCCTCTCGTCGCTGCTCCACATGGTCACCCCATTCTGTTGCTGTAACCAGTGAGTGATGGATTTCCACCCAGTGAGTGATGGACTTCAGGCCTTTTGGAACTCGAGCTTTCTGGTGTTGCTCTTGGCTGGAAGTCTCCTCTCCTTTCAGAACTCCTTGAGCTCAGCTACAGTGTAGGCATCCAAGTTGAGAATCTCAAACTCCATCCTCGCAGGAGTGGTTTCAAGCATCACAGTCAGTAGAATGAGAGGAAATGTGGGGAAAAAAAGCAAAAAGACCAGTAAAGTAGAAATTTTAAATTCAAATAGGTGTCAGATTATTTATCTGGGATTTTCCGTCTAACACAAAATCACCGTATCTCACTGCACAAACACAAGTCCTAATCAAAATATAGTACATTTCAATAAATAAATCAAGATGGAAATGACAAAAAAAAATCCAATCAGTAGAACTAGAGATATGCAATTTTAAAGATTTAGGTGACAATAGTGCCAAGAAGCACAAAGTACCAACCATGGTTATCTGGTTGTGCCAGACTGGGACAAAGTAATAAGTTCTAGTTAACCATGATGGAGTGCGGGCCAGATACAGGGACCCAGTTAGACCGGCTGAACAAAAGTACCTTAATTCCTGGTTCCGAAGAGATGTGGAGTCCTATGTCAAGGATGTGTTGCGCAGCAGAGGTGTTGCAATGTCTGGGGGAGGATATGCGTCACTCAGGGGCAGTTCCAGGGAGCTGTGAAACGCAAGGTGATCTCTTTGTGTGGTGATGCCATCACACGGCAGCGGTTCAGATGAGTTGTGTTGATCAAGGCGATGTCCTTGCTGGGAGATGTGTCAGCATCGATGGGCTGAGATGGATAATGCAAAGTCTTTGTGTCAGGGAAGTCTGCAAAGCAGATGTGATGTGTCGGATCTAAGGATGATGTGTCGAGCAGCAAAGGTGATGTGCCAGGTCATGCAGGAGATGTGCCATGCCACACAATTGGTGCATCAGTTATGCTGAGCCCACAAAAGTGCTGGCAGAGCACCTTCAGACCCAATGTCAAAAGTCTGGGGTGGCACCAATTTGGACGACGGGACTCACAGATGGCAGAGTTCAAGTGCTGGGTGCACGATTGTTGGAAGCCTATTATTTCCCTAAGGCTTCTGATCAGAAGGCCAGCTAACAAGCCCTTGGAGTCACTGTGAAGATATGGGTTTAGAGATGGTAGTCAAGTCCTTATCCAGGCAAGAGGGCAGTAGAGCAGCAGGTCAGCACAGCATGGCAGCACTCATTCAGAGCACCGGTCTAACAGAGTGGCAGTCCTTTCAGCAGCAAAGTAGTCCTCCTCCTCCTGAAGTCTACAGGTTCAGAAGTGTACTGAAGAGTTAGGTCTAAGCATCCAATATGTATACCTGGTGCCCACTTTGAAGTGGAGAAAACTTCTAAAAGTTCCCACTCCCCTGCAGTGTCAGGCATCCATTCCTCCCTGTCGTGGCCCCAGGTTATCTGTAATCACAAACAATTAGTTGACAAACTGTTTATGGGAGTGCTCAGGTAGAGCTTTGTGATGTGCAGGTGTGGAAGGTGGAAGTCCCTTCACCTTCTTAACTCAGAGTGGCCCATCTTGCCAATACCTATCTTCCCTTTGTTTCACGGACTGGGAGTAATACACAAAGACCAACTCCCAGCTACACCTATTCATGTGACCCAGGATCAGGCTGCAGACACCAAGTGGCTAGGACAAGAAAATGCCAACTTTCTAAAAGTACAAAAAAAAAACGATAAGTACCTGGCCTGAGTTTTTCTGCAAAAATAATTTTAAAGTTAGATCAAGACATTTATTTCATGATCACAGTAACTATTCTTGTTTCATTCAATCCATTAAGAGACATGATTATTTGAACACAGCATCCATTGATAACAAAGCCTGAATCACAACCTTAATTTATGCAACGCAGCCTACTGATTTGTGCTATCCGAACACCAATATGCCTGCAAATTTATAATATTAAATAAAACAAAGCATATGACAATAACACAAATTATACTGAGTGTAGTCCAGTTCATTGCAAAGTCATGGTACAGTCTAAAATCCATAATCCAACAGCCTCATTGCCATACTCTGTCCTTTATCTCAAAACAGGAAATGTATCAGTTCCTTTAAATAGGAGAGGCCCGCTTTATTTGAAAGTCTGCTCCCCATTAGAGTGCTCTTGTTCAGTATCCTAGTGTAACATGTTGACATGTTTTGTGCCCCTAAGGTCCCCTCAGGATATAGAACTGGAAAACTGTTCGGTAACAAGAATTCAGAAAACGTGTGAGAAATGTGTAAAAGATTGTTATAGGAAAGTACCCTCTTTCTTATCCCCCTTTTCTGCCTGCTATCCGTGTGTTTGACTGTGTTCACTGGGATCCTGCTAACCAGGACCCCAGTGATTATGCTCTCTCTCCCAACATTCCGTATTTCACCCACAATTGGCACACTGGTGCCCCATTTTAAGTCCCTAGTATATGGTACCTAGGTACCCAGGGCATTGGGGTTCCAGGGTATCCCTGTGGGCTGCAGCACATATTTTGCCACCCATAGGGAGCCCAAGCAAAGGGTTCTACATGACTGCCATTGCAGCCTGTGTGAAAAGTTGCAAGCACCTTTCACTGTCACTTTTCACTACATCAGGTCACTTATAAGTCACCCCTAAGGCAGGCCTTCCAGCCCAGAGGGCTGGGTGCCAAGTATCTGTGTGTGAGGGCACCCATGCACTAGCAGATGTGCCCCCACGAATTCCAGGCCCATTTTTCCAGACTTCGTGAGTGTGAGGATGCCATTTTATGCGTGAACTACGTAATGATAACTCCGAACATAGGCATGTTTGGTATCAAACATGTTGTAATCATGCCCCAAGGCTTTTGTAAGCATTTGTTGTATGATTCCATGCACTCTGGTGGCTCCTTGGAGGACCCACAGTACTGCCGTTACAGCCATCTGAGGGTTTCCAGGCAGCCCAAGCTGCTGCCACCTCCCAGACAGGTTTCTGCCTTTCTGTTGTTTGAGAAGCTCAAGCCCAAGAAGGCAGAACAAAGGATTTCCTTTGGGATAGGAGTGTTACACCCTCTTCCTTTGGAAATAGGTGTTACAGGCTTGGGAGGGGTAGCCTCTCAAAGCCACTGGAAATGCCTTGAAGGACACATTTGGTGCCCTCCTTGCATAAACCAGTCTACACCAGTTCAGGGACCCCCAGTCCCTGCTCTGGCGCAAGACTGGACAAAGGAAAGGGGAGTGACCACTCCCCTGTCCATCACCACCACCGGGGTGGTGCTCAGAGCTCCTCCAGAGGGTCCCTGGGTTTTGCCATCTTGGATTCAAGGTTGGCAGGGAACTCTGGGAGCATCTGAGTGGCCAGTGCCAGCAGGTGGCTTCAGAGCCTTCTCTTGATAGGTGGTCACTCAGCTAGGTGACCAATCCCCCTTTCAGGGCTATTTAGGGTCTCTCCTTTGGTTGGTTCCTCAGATTCGGATTGCAAGACTTCAGCAGGAATTCTCTGTACCTTCCACTTCGACTTCTGACCGAAGAAACCTCTGGACTCTTCAGGAACCCACGAGCTGCAACAAAGAAGTAAGACGCCTTCTGCAACATTGTATCTCTGTCTCCTTCCAGCAGCTGCAGCATTTCCCTGGTCGTGCATCCTCTAAGGACAGCCCGTCTTCAGCCTGCAACAGAAGAAAGAAGGAATCGCCCTTGGAGTGAAGGAGTCCCTCCACTGCTTCTGCAAGTACCAACTGCAATGACGACCGGCTGTGTGGATCCTCTCTCCTGCTGAGTTGCCTGGATCCTGCAACACAGGTGGTAGACTGAAATGGTCCCGATGGTCCTCTCTTCCAACTATCCAACTTGGGTGAAGGCAAGCCCTTGCCTGCCCACACAGGACAGTACCCCCGTGCAGCTTGTCCTTTGCAGCTGCCAAGGCTTGTTGGCATCCTGTTTTCAAGATCTTCAGGCATCTTGAAGCTCTAGCCCCCAGCACTCCTTCCTGCGATGCACAGCTCCCTCAGTGGTTCTCCAGCGATGTGAGAGCCATTCTCGTAGTGCTGGGTGGGCTCTTCTGCGACTCTCCTGTCCCCGTCATGTGGGACTCCTGTGGGTGCTGCCTGGGCTTCTGTGGGCTCTCTGTGTTGCTGAGGGCCCCCTTCTGACTCCTCCTCATGGGTAGAGTCCACCTGGTCCTTCCTGGTACCCGGGAACCCCATTTTCCACTAACTGCATGTTTTGCGTGTGCCAAGGCTTGTTGGCAGAATCCGAAGATGCAAACCCGACTGCAATCCTCCTTCTGGCGTGGGACATCACTTGCATCCTCCAGGAACCCGACTTTGTCTTCTTGGGTGCAGTGCTGACTTTTCTTCTTCACCGGTAGTTCACCTTTTGCACCTTCGTCCTGGTGGGTAGGGGCTCCTGCCCTTCCTGGATTCTGCTGTGCTTCTTAGACTTGGTCCCCTTTTTCCGCAGGTCTTCTTGTCCAGAAATCCACTGATGGTGTCTTGTAGTCTCTTCTCGGTTTTGCAATATTCTTCTTTATTTCTCTGTGTGTGTTCTGGGAAACCTGCAGTGATTTACTCCTGTTTTCCTGGTCGCTGGGGTGGCTTGTGATACTTACCTTTGGGCTTTCCTAGTACTTCCAGCACACACTACACTTACCTACGTGGGGGGGCGATCTTCACATTCCACTTTCATAGTATATGTTTTATGCGCCCACTAGGCCCATTTCTGCCTATTGTGATTTTCACTCATTGCACTGTTTTCTAACTGTTTTATACCTATTTCTGCAAACTAGTGTATATAATTTGTGTATTACTTACCTCGTAAGGCAGTATAGTCTCTATGGTATTTTTGATATTTGTGTCACAAAAAAGTACCTTTATTTTTGTGTGTAAGTACTATGTGTGACTACAGTGGTATTGCACGAGCTTTGCATGTCTCCTAGATAAACCTTGGCTGCTCATTCACTGCTACCTCTAGAGAGCCTGGCTTCTAGACACTGTCTACACTACACTACCTGGACCTGGTATAAGGTACCCACCACACACTAGGCCATCCTCCTACAATTGTAGAAAAAAGGATTAGGTGCCACCCTGCTGAATCATGCAACACAATTAAGTACCTTCAGTCCATTTCAGACAAAGTATTCTTATCTGGAATTAAATGTTTAAAGAGGATTATAACTCAATACTAATAGTGGCTGGGAGTACTTAGCTAATATTTTTTATGTGTTTGTGCTCCATTCAACACGTAGTACCATATCATGAAGTCTGGTAAACACAGGTTCCAACGTAATCCATTCTGCAGTTAACGTTGTAAAAATGCTTAGCATCTGACAGCAATTGAAGAACCGTGTGTCTAGGGGGAAGGTCACAGTGTGAATTTGATCCTGTCATTGTCACAATAAGTGCTGCTGAGGGTGTGAGTTCAGTTCAGTTCATTGCAAAGTCATAGTACGGTCTAAAATCCATAATCCTCCAGCCTCATTGTCCTACTCTGTCCTTTTTCTCAAACCAGGGGCTATATCAGTTCCTTTCTCTAGGACATGCCTGCTTTTTTGGGAGTCTGCTTCCCACGAGAGTGCTCTTGTTCAGTATCCTAATGTAACATGTTGACAAGTTTTGAGCACCTTGGCTTTAAGATTCCCTCAGGACATAGAACTGGAAAACTGTTGGGTAACAAGATTACAGAATATCATGAAGTCTGTTAAGCACAGCTTCCCACTTAATCTATTTTGCAGTTAGAGTTGTGAAAATGCTTATCATCTGATAGAACCACGTGTCTGGGGGGGAGTTGCAGTGTGAATTTGAGCCAGTCATTATCAAAATAAGTGCTGCTGAAAGGGTGAAAAAGCATCACTGTGCATGCCTTAAAAATCCATTAAAGGCTGCAATTTACAGTCTGGGTCACCCATCTGTGGGGTCTGCAGCGTCTCATCGAGCGGATGCAAATGAACTTTGCTCGAAAAATGTAATGATGTCATCAGAAAATGATGATGGGAATTGTAATTCTGACCACTGTTGGTCCTAAAAACATTGGTTTACTAAAAGGAATTGATGTTTTCAAAGAAAGAGGATTTGACTAAATTTTGCATTTCAGATATTTTCCTTCGCCCATAAGTAGTTGTTTTAAAACGTAAAATTAAATTGGCCTTTCTTCTCAAAGTTCAGTTAAGATCACCCCCTCCAGGGTGGGGATTGATGACTGACAAAACTGTCCATTCAATGTAGTTTTCAGTATGGTGATGAACCAGAAAATGGTCAACTAATGAGGGTGATGTAACTTTACCTTGGATGTGTGATTTATGTTAGATGTTTCTCTGTCGTACTTCCTAATGTCTTCCCAATGTACAGTTTGTCACACAGGCACACAACCCCATATTCTACATTTTATATTTTGCAATTGGAAAATTGCAAATGGGTGCCCTTTTATTGTCAAATAAAAATTGAGAACCTTCCATAGTTTGTTCACGGGCAACACACGTACTGCATTTATGGTATACTTGTAGGGGAGGTAAATTCCAGTGTTTTCGTAATGTGTTTTTAGGACTCTGCAAAGGCAAACATGCTCGGACCAGTTGTTTCTCAATGCTGTAGATTTTCTTCAAAGCAAATAAAGCAAATTCAATTTTACAATCCAAACTAAATAAGATATGCCACTTTTGATGCATAATGTGCTCATAGTTGATTAGTCTTTGGACAAAAAGTTGATACCTAAATCAATCTCTCCTGGGTACTTTTGTCTTTCTTCACTAAGAGAGTCTCACTTTGAGTGAACCATGCTCTTTTTAATACATTTCCAACTAGCTTTCTTGAGAAGCATTTTTCCTTCAATTTTGTAGATAATATGATTGCGTAGTAAAAATCTTCTCAGTTTGTTCATTTCCATCTTATTTGCAAAAATTGACCATACAGTAAGTTATCCTTCAGGCTACGTGGGTGGGAACTGTCATAGTGCAAAGCACTATTTTTATCCATAGTTTTTTTGTGCAAGTTTGTGGATAGTTTCTTCTCAATAGCTTTTACTGTCTAAGAATGCAATTGACCTGGTGTTCTTATTCATATTGAACCTAATGTCTGGTGTTTGGTTGTTCAACCACTCATGGAATTGATCCAGTATGTTTTCATTGCCTGTCCATATTCAGAAAATGTAATCAATACATTTCAGCCAAATAGTGTTTTTATCACTGAAGAGATTATCATTATAGATGAAGTTTTCTATGAATTGGGCCATGGAGAAGATCGGCATTTCTGGAGTGAAGGAACATCCCACAGCAGTCCCTTTAGACTGTAGAAAAATCCCTCATTGAATTTGAAGAAGTTCTTTTTCAAAGCTACGCGAGCTTGATCCATGATAAATTCAGTGGAGACCCTGTGTGGCCTTTGTCTTTGTTCCAAGTACATTTCAATTATGTCTACCCCATCATCATGTGGTATGTTAGTATATAGGGAGACAATATCTAGCTTGAGAAGCCATTGTGTGTCAGAGTCAAATACGAAGTTCTCCACTGTTATAATGAAGGCAGTTGTATCATGTAAATATGATCAAACATTAAGGACCTGATTTAGGTCTCAGTGGAGGGGTTACTCTGTTGCAGTGGTGACTGATACCTCATCTGTCGAAATCTAAACACCATAGAAAACAATGGTATTTGGATTTCGGTGGACGGGCTATTCGTCACCATTGCGACGGAGTAACCCCTCGCATGAGATCTAAATCAGGCCCTAAGTGTGAATGGGCGTAGGAAAGTGTCCACATATTTAGAAAAAGGTTCAAACAAAGAGTCACACCCAGAGATAATCAGCCTGTCTTGAGGATTTTGAGCAATTTTATGAATGTTTGGTATAAAGTAAATAACTGGAATCTGCAGGTTCTTCCTCTTCCTCAGTAATTCAAACTCTTTGGGGGTGATTACTTCATTGTCATATCCCTCCTGTAAAACTCTGGTTATGTCTCTTTGAAAGGCAAAAGTGGGGTCTGTGGAAATCTTCCGATAAAAATGAATAGTCAAGAACCTGTTGATGGCCTTTTTTAATACATTTATCTTTTGACAGGATGACAGTCACTCCTCCTTTATCAGCTGGCTTGATAACTATTGTATTATAATTTTTTTAATTCCTTAGAGTTAGACGTTGTTTTTTTTAGATAAATAATTTTTACAGTATTCACATTTTTTTCCAAATTGAATAATTGCTGAAAAGACAGACTGTCGAAACTGAGAACCTCTCTAGGCATGATATTTGTTGAGGGGGGCAGAGGGTAGATTTGTTAACCCAAAAGGTTCTTCTGAGATAGATGGATCCTGGCTATGAAAGAACACTATGGGGGTCATTACTACCTCAGCGGTCTTTTTGCAAGACGGCCGAGGGACCGCCGTGCGGAAGACCGCCTGTGCAGGCGGTTTGTTGCTCGGCGTATTATGACTGTTGGCTGCTTTCCGTCGTTATTCCGACGGAGAGCCGCCAACAGCCATACTTGCTGGCGGCGGGGAAGTGGAGGTTGCTCCACCTCCACGCCAACAGAACACCGTCCAGCGAATCACGTCCTGTGATTCGCCGTGGCGGTGTTCTGTTGGCGGTGTGGTGTCAGCGGAGCTGCCCCCATGGCACCCATCCCCTCCCGGAGGACCGACGGAGCAGGTAAGTCGATCGTCCGTTAGGGGAGGGGGGTGAGGGGGTGTTGTGTGCGTGCATGGGGGTGTGCGTGTGTGTATGTAGAGAGGGTGTGTGGGTGTGCGTATGCTTGCGGGGGTGTTGGGTGTATGGGAATGAGTGCGTGTATGGCTGTGGGTATGGCTGTATGGATGTGTGCGTGTATGTTTGAATGTGGGTGTGCGTGTCTTGACTGTGTGTGTGGATGTAGGCATGTATGTCGGGGTGTGTGCGTGTGTGTTGGGGGTGCCTGCATGCGTGTCAGGTGTGTGTGAGTAATGTTATGTTGGGGGTCGGGGTAGGGAGGGGGGCTCTGCCACCTTTGGGGGGGTGGCAGGAGTGGTGGGGGGTGTAGGGGAGGGAGTCGGGGTGGGGGTGGGGGAGACCCATATCAGTGCCAGGGAAGGAATTCCCTGGCACTAATAGTGCTTACCGCCATGGATTTCATGGCGGTTGAAACCGCATGAAATCCACAGCGGTAGGCCGGGTCCAAATCCGCCGGCGGTATACTGACGGCCGCCGGGCTGGAGACCCAGGTCTCCAGCCCGGCAGTCGTCTCCGCCCTGGTGGGCGGGATGGAGAACCAGCGGATGACCATGGCGGTAACCGCCATGGTCATAATTCACCAAGGTAAGACCGGAAGCCTATTGGCGGTCTTACCACCGGTTCTCCGCCATCCGCCAGGGTTGTAATGACCCCCGATGAGGTGGATTTTTTCGAAAAATCTCCTAAGCCTCTTTTTTCAAACAAATAAAGTCTGTATAAGTTGATGAGACAAAGGATAACCCTTTTTGTTTTCAGAGCAGTCATTTCATTGGGGCTTAAGGTTAAGCTTGTTTTTTTTTTCCCTTTGTCTTTTTTTTTTTCTTCTTTTATTGTCCTCAATCACCTCTGGCTAAATCAACTCCATACAAAGAGAAGATGTCACTCACATATGGAGATACATAGTGCCAGGGAGACAGGACCTCTCTCACTTAACCTCAACGTACAAGTTTACGTTTAAGGATAGAGTTGATCTGGCCTCTAATCATTGGACATTATTTAGGTTACATAGCACCCCCCTATCAAGCCCGCTACTGTACTCCATTATTCTCTAACCGTGCCCATATTTCTACCTTCTTTCCCCTATTTAAATCATTAGTTGCCACAACCCGCATTGAGATCCCAGTAAGCGCATCAAACCAATCCGAGTATGAAGGGGGAGAAGCAGATGTCCATCTTCTGCAAATTTCCCTCCTGGCCAGAATTATTGCACAACATAATAACATCTTCTTCACCCTACTCTTAACTTCCCCTTCTTCCGGAATACCAAAGATTACTAAGGGTAGACACGGTAAAATCTGTTGCTTCACAGCACTTGAGAAAACCATACTAACTTTTACCAAAAAGCTTTGTACCAATGGACAGTGCCAAAACATGTGAACATCAGATGCTCCCGGCAAACCACACTTTGCGCAGCTGACTAGTTCCCCTCCTCTCATCCTCAAGAGCTTCCCCGGGGTGATGAAGACCAAATGCAAAGTAAAAAGATGGTTCCTCAATAGTGGTGCTAATTTGATTTCCTTATATACGACCAGCATTGAAGTTTCCCACCAACTTTGTGCTCGATCAGAAGACACTACTTCCCCCCCACAGGGAGTGCGGCAAGCTAAAATCCCCGTCCTGCATGTCCACCAGACCCCAATACCAACTTGAAACCCTCCAAACGCATACTTGATTGTTTATTATATTGTCTACCAACTGATTTTCAACCCTCAACCTGACCATAGCCTTCTGAAACCAGTTCCTCAATTGTATATACTTCAGTCTTGCAAGGTTTCCTCCTGTCTGTTCCGTGAGCTGTTCCCAAGATAACAACGAGCCATCACTAACTAAATCCCTACAAATTTGAATCCTTGCTCCTTGGTAAAGCCAATACATCTGTAAGACATTCAGGCGTTCCCGGGGACTCTCAGACCAGAGCCCAATGACTATAATACTCAATTTTAGCTACTTGCCGTACCACCAAACTTTTGCTGCATCTTGCAATATCTTCAATCTCACTTTTTTGAAAAACTTGGTATCTCCAAACTTATATAAGATATCCGTAGCTGCACCTTTTTCAGTTGCTACCATACAATTAAGCATTTCTACAATCGCTGAGTGATCTGGGTCTGAAAATAAAATTCGAACATTCTTAAGATGAAATGCCCATGCGTAATACTGTAAATTAGGAAGAGTGAGACCCCCTTTCTCTTTCCTTCTACACAATTTCTTCCATGCTATCCGAGGGTCTTTGTGTGCCCACATAAAGGAGTTAATCTTCTGTTGAAACATAATCAAGAGTCTATTATCCATTGTAGGAGGCTGGCCTGGTTTGTAGTGGTACCAAGGGGTACTTACACTCTGCACCAGGTCCAGTTATCCCTTATTAGTGTAGAAGAGGTGTTCTAGCAGCTTAGGCTGATAGAAAAGGGTAGCTTAGCAGAGCAGCTTAGGCTGAACCAGGAGAAATGCAAAGCTCCCACTATACCACAGGTGTCATATGCACAATATCATAAGAAAACACAATACACAGATATACTAAAAATAAAGGTACTTTATTTTTATAACAATATGCCAAAAGTATCTCAGTGAGTACCCTCAGTATGAGGATAGCAAATATATACAAGATATATGTACACAATACCAAAAATATGCAGTAATAGCAATAGAAAGCAATGTACAGTCACAATAGATTGCAATGAGAGCACATAAGTATAGGGGCAACACAAACCATATACTCCAAAAGTGGAATGCGAACCACGAATGAACCCCAAACCTATGTGAGCTTGTAGAGGGTCGCTGCGACTGTAAGAAAACAGTGAGGGTTAGAAAAATAGCCCACCCCAAGACCCTGAAAAGTAGGTGTAAAGTGCTCCTAAGTTCCCCAAAGAGCACAGAAGTCGTGATAGGGGAATTCTGCAAGGAAGACCAACACCAGCAATGCAACAAGGATGGATTTCCGGACAAGAGTACCTGTGGAACAAGGGGACCAAGTCCAAGAGTCGCGACAAAGTCGAGATTGGGCAGATGCCCGGGAAATGCCAGCTGAGGGTGCAAAGAAGCTGCTCTCCAAGATGGCAGAGGTCTGGAGCACACTGGAGGAGCTCTGGGCACCTCCCAGGGGAGGTGCAGGTCAGGGGAGTAGTCACTCCCCTTTCCTTTGTCCAGTTTCGCGCCAGAGCAGGGCTGGGGGATCCCTGAACCGGTGTAGACTGGCTTATGCAGAGATGGGCACCATCTGTGCCCATCAAAGCATTTCCAGAGGCTGGGGGAGCCTACTCCTCCCAGCCCTGACACCTTTTTCCAAAGGGAGAGGGTGTAACACCCTCTCTCTGAGGAAGTCCTTTGTTCTGCCTTCCTGGGCCAAGCCTGGCTGGACCCCAGGAGGGCAGAAACCTGTCTGAGGGGTTGGCAGCAGCAGCAGCAGCTGCAGTGAAACCCCAGGAAAGGTAGTTTGGCAGTACCCGGGTCTGTGCTAGAGACTCGGGGATCATGGAATCGTCTCCCCAATGCCATTACAATTCCATGATCTTAGACATGTTACATGGCCATGCTCGGAGTTACCATTGTGACTCTATACATAGGTAGTGACCTATGTATAGTGCACGCGTGTAATGGTGTCCCCGCACTCACAAAGTCCGGGGAATTTGCCCTGAACTATGTGGGGGCACCTTGGCTAGTGCCAGGGTGCCCACACACTAAGGCCCTCATTACAACATCGGCGGTAAAAGCCGCTTACCGCCGTGCAGAAGACCGCCAATACACCGCCGCGGCAGACCGCCACAGCTATTATGACACACATCACGGAATCCGCCGAAATTCAGACACCCACGCAAGTCCGCCACACCAAAGGTCAGCGATAAACATGCGGAAACAAATCCTCCACCTCCGCGCCAACAGAAACACGCCCATGCTATTACGACCCACGAATCCACGCAGCGGTCTTTCAACCGCGGTATTCCATTGGCGATACACACCGCCGCGCTCAAAATACACACACAGCTCCAAAACACCGCCACATTGGACAATTACAAATACACACACCTGATACACATACACACACCACTCCCACACACCAAACACGATATAAAACACACACCCACATCACCCACATCACCCACAAACCCCTACGACCCAAAATTAGAGACGAAGGTCAGAGCGAGACAGCACAGAATACATAACACCATCACACAGAGGCACACTACACCATCACCCACACAACATCCATGCACAAAACACCACATACCACTACACTCACCACACTCATCAACACATACACCACCCCACACATCACACACAACACCCCATGTCACGCCAAAGACACCCCCGCTTCTCCGAGGAGGAGCTCAGGGTCATGGTCGGGGAAATCATCAGGTTAGAGCCACAGCTATTTGGCTCACAGGTACAGTACACATCCATAGCCAGGAAGATGGAGCTATGGCAAAGAATAGTCGACAGGGTCAACGCAGTGGGACAGCACCCAAGAAATAGGGAGGACGTCAGGAAGAGGTGGAACGACCTACGGGGGAAGGTGCGTTCCACGGTATCCAGGCACCACATCGCGGTACAGCGGACTGGCGGCGGACCCCCACCTCCTCCCCCACAACTAACAACATGGGAGGAACAAGTCTTGACCATCCTGCATCCTGAGGGCCTCGCAGGAGTCGTTGGAGGAACGGACACTGGTAAGTCAAATCTGAACTATCATATCCCCCACCCTACATGCATGCTATCACACACCCCCACCCTCACACCCTCCCCTATCACCCTAACTCCTTACTAACCTACCCATAACACCAACCACCTATTCCAACCCCAAAACCTGCATGACACAACTCAGCATGGACACCCATCACTAAAGCATGCCCACTGTACAGACCCACAACACCCCCCAAACATCACCACACAAGCCCCCACACAGGAATGCCTGCACTGGGATTCACGCACACCCAACCATTGCACACCATGAAACACACACATGCAATAATCATGTACTTATACCCCCGCAGGAACCCGAAGGACCGTCACCACACCAGAGGGTCCAGACAACACCGCTCCACCCCCAGAAGAGGCCCACAGTGACGACAGCAGCTCTGCCCTACTGGATCTTGATGACCAGCCCGGACCATCGTGGGCCTCAGGACAGTCGGTTCCCCTTGCCCAGCCACAGCCCAACACCGAACTGCCACCCTCTGGTAACACCAGCACAGCACCCACCCAGCGGGCCCATACCTCCCTACCCAGGACAGGTCAATCAGCGGTGTGTCCACCACTACAGGGCACCCAGGCTATCCCAACACCCCAACAACAACAGGGACCTGGGGGCAGTGGTAGTGGGCACACGGTCCAGGGGACGGAGGCACAGGAACACCGGGGAACAGGCAGGGCTGCTGTGCGACAGGGGGCGGACAGGCCAAGGGAACCTACTCTCAACGAGGCCCTCTCCTCCATCATGGGAGCATACCACCACTCTTAGGAGACGATGGCAATGGTACTGGCCAAGTTGCAGGAGACCCTGCGTCTGCAGGAGGAACAGTATTTGGGGTTCAGGGAGGAGCTCAGGACCATCGGCTCCGCCCTGGGCACCATCGTAGGGGTGCTGACGGACATTCAAAAGACCTTGAGGGACACCGTGGCACTCCAAGGGGCCCCTGACACTAGCCAGGACGATGAAATGCCCACCACCTCCGCCGGCGCTAGTGGACAGGAGGCACCGCCACAGGACCAACACACCAGCACCCCAACCCCTACAGATGGACAACCACCACGAAAGCGGGCCCTGAGATCCAGGAACAGGACAGAGCAAGATGGCAAGACCGCCGCCAGGAAATAAGACCACCCTGATTGTCCCCCCACTGTCCCACTTTGTTACCCTGTCCAGATTGGAACTGCCCCAGCTCCACTTCCAATGGCCAGATGTGCAATGTACCTGTGAGACTAATAGACTGGACTCTGCCATGGACATTCTTCCACCATGACCTCTCCCCATTTCACAAACCCCCTACATTTTTATGCACTTCAATAAACACCCTTGAAACCTCAATAATATTGGAGTCAGTCAATGATTGTGAACTTTGTATTGTCAATTACAGTGTTAAAAAAGGTTACCCATTGGAAGGTCAACATACCAATGTCACACATCACAAGCCTTTCAAGGGTGCATGCTGTTGACACGTAGGTTACCACATTACTGAAACTGAAATGGAAGGGGACAACTCAGTTACCAAATAGGGAGTGAAATGTAGGTACAGGATAGAGGTAGACGTGTGAAATGTAATATATTGTGAAACATGAAATTGTACTCACCTGTGTCTCATTGAAAATATTGCTGTATGACTGACTCCCTGTTGTCGTTTTCATCTTCATCAGCTTCATCCTCATCACTGTCCACAGGCTCAACCGCTGCAACAACACCGTCATCTGGATCATCCTCCTGCAGAAAAGGCACCTGGTGTCGCAATGCCAAGTTATGGAGCATGGAGCATGGAGCAGGCGATGATGATGTCGAACACCTTCTTCGGTGAGTAGAATAGGGACCCACCTGTCATATGGAGGCACCTGAACCTGGCCTTCAGGAGGCTGAAGGTCCGCTCGATCACCCTCCTAGTTCGCCCATGGGCCTCATTGTACCGTTCCTCTGCCCTGTTCCTGGGATTCCTCACTGGGGTCAGTAGCCAGGACAGGTTGGGGTAACCAGAGTCCCCCAATAGCCATACACAGTGCCTCTGGAGTTCACCCATCATATCAGAGATGCTGCTATTACGCAGGATGTAGGCGTCATGCACAGAGCCAGGGAACATTGCATTTACCTGCGAGATGTACTGGTATGCCAAACAGACCATCTGGACATTCATTGAATGATAACTCTTCCTGTTCCTGTACACCTGTTCATTCCTGCGGTGGGGGGGACCAGAGCTACATGGGTCCCATCAATGGCACCTATGACGTTGGAGATATGTCCAAGGGCATAGAAGTCACCTTTCACTGTAGGCAAATCCTCCACCTCAGGGAAAATGATGTATCTCCTTACGTGTTTCAGCAGGGCAGACAACACTCTGGACAACACGTTGAAAAACATAGGCTGGGACATCCCTGATGCCATGGCCACTGTTGTCTGAAAAGACCCACTTTCAAGGAAATGGAGCACTGACAGCACCTGCACGTCAGGGGGGATTCCAGTCCGATGGCGGATTGGTGATATCAGGTCTGGCTCCAACTGGGTACATAGTTCCTGGATTGTGGCACTGTCAAACCGGTAGGTCACGATGACATGTCGCTCTTCCATTGTCAACAGGTCCACCAGAGGTCGGTACACTGGCGGATTCCGCCATCTTCAAATATGTCCCAACTGACGGTGCCTAAGAAGGACAACAGCGAAGAAACTGTCAGCATTCCTCCATGTATGTACCCACAGTCACACACAAGACTACAACAGACAATTAACCCATCCGGGAAAGGTATTGAGTGTAGGCATCGGTATGTGTGACGCAGTAGTAATTGAAGCCATGTGGGCCCCTGAAATGGCGGCTGCCTGACCTCTAAACTGGGACATTGGAATTGTGGGGTAACTGCGCTGGCGTTGGACCCCGTCGCGGTACGCGGTCGTAGAGCGCAGCGCAATGCTGCATTGGTTAACAGTGGACCCTATGGGTCCCAGGAGCCAATGAACAGGTGCGCTGGCGGTTATGATGTGCACCGCCGCGGACGTCACCACCATTTTCTATCTCTTCAATCACTAGATACCTGACCTTCGACAGGAGAGGACCTACACTGCTAGTGCTGCTGTGACCTCGGTCTGGAAGCGACGATGGCTGCTGCGTCTGGGGAAAGGGCCCCTGCCTTCACTGCACAGGAGTTGGAGAAACTTGTGGATGGGGTCCTCCCCCAGTATACGCTACTCTACGGTCCTCCAGACCAACAGGTTAGTACACAGGGAGCACGTTGAATGGGCTAGGCCTGGGTGGAGAGGGCTGGGTGGATGAAGGAAGGGGGCAGAGTACATAGAACAGTCATGCATGGGGATGAATGGGCCACAGGGATAGAGTTGGGAGGGGGTCAATTACAACGACGGTGCTGTAGGTAATGACTGTTCCTCTTTCCTTGTGCATGTCATGTAGGTCAGCGCCCACCAGAAGAGGGACATTTGGCGTGCCATCGCCAAGGAAGTCCGGACCCTGGGGGCCCACCCGAGACGGGGCACCCACTGCCGGAAGAGATGGGAGGACATTCTCCGCTGCAGCAAGAAGACGGCGGAGGCTCAGCTGGGGATGGCCTCCCAACGTGGGAGGGGTGCCCGTCGCACCATGACCCCCCTGATGTTCCGGATCCTGGCGGTGGCCTACCCGGAGTTGGATGGGCGCTTAAGGACATCACAGCAGACACAAGGGGGTGAGTACAACCTCATCCTATGGAATTTGCGTGCAGTGGAGGTGTCTGGGTGGGGGTTGTGGGTGTCCCTAGGGCAGGGCGAGTTAGGTAGGCAAGGCCCCTCCGTTATGTGGCACTCTACCCCAGCTCCAAAAACAAAACAAAATTGATGTATAGTTGCCCCTTTGCCATCCATGTGGGCTGATTTCTACCATTGCCATGTAGGCCATATCCCAGATATAGCATGTGCAGAGGTCAGGAGCACGGCGTAATGCATGGGGCTGCTGCGTTTGTCTTGTCCGCCAACAGTAGCGGTATGCCATGCACTAAAACTCTTTCTTCTGTCTCCCCCCTTTTCCTGCTCTCCCTGTCCTTCTGTACATCAGCATCAACAGGCGGAGGTACAGTGGCACCGGAGCACGAGGGAGCTGCATCCCACATGGCCATGGAGGGCCACACCACAGACTCTGAATTCACCAGTGGGACGGAGGGCGAGGGGAGCTTCACGTCGGCCACAGGATCACCAAACAGCGACACGGACTCGTCCGCCGATGGGAGCGCCCCTGTGGTGGCGGCACCATCTGTGCGCCCCACTTCTACAGGTACAGCCGCCACCTCCCCTACCAGCACCGCCCTCCCAGCAGCCCCTCAGCGTTCGCCCTGTGCCCGCTCACCCAGGAGGGTGGGCATCACCTTCGCCCCAGGCACCTCAGGCCCTTCCCCAGTCACCTCTGCTGCCCTCAGTGA
This sequence comes from Pleurodeles waltl, assembly GCF_031143425.1. NCBI lineage: Eukaryota > Metazoa > Chordata > Amphibia > Caudata > Salamandridae > Pleurodeles > Pleurodeles waltl. The sequence continues at coordinate 335,530,052 of NC_090450.1, read as the reverse complement.
GGAGGCCATTGACCTCCTCAGGTCACTCACTGTTGGGCAGTCTACCATTGTGAATGCCATCCAGGGTGTAGAACGAGAGTTGAAACACGGTAATGCATTCCTGGAAGGCATTTATTTTGGTCAGGCTGTCCTTCAGTGAACCCTGCAATCTCTGGCCTCAGCACTGATGGCAGCCATTGTCCCCGTGTCCAGCCTCCCCCTCCAACTTCCTCCACCCAGACCCAATCGCCCCTACCCCAGCCCATCCCAAGCACACCTACAGACCAGCATGCACACAAGTCAACACACACAAGTAGCTCAAGCAAACATAGGCACCACACACACCACAGGCACTCACACAAGCATCAGACCTATACAGACACAGCAACATCCACTGTCTCCACTGTGTCCCTCTCCTCCTCTTCTCCATCCTCCCTCCCAGTGTCGTCTACACACACACCTGCATGCACCACATCTACAGGCACTAGGACTCGCACCAGGACACCCAGCACCCCAAGCCGCTCACTTGCACTCACCACCTCCACTGCCATTTACACGTCCCCTGTGTCCTCTCCCAGTGTGTCTGTGACGCCCCCTCCCAAAGTACCCAAACGCCGGCAATCACTCACCCAACATCCATCCACCTCACGACAGCCTCCAGTACCTGCACCTGCACCCAAAACAGCTAAAGTGACACCTCCTACAACCACCTCCTCTTCCTCCACTCCCATAGCCCCTCCAGCTACCCATCCCAGTGTACGTCAGAAACTGTCCTGTAGACGGGTCCCGGAGACCGCGTCTAACTCACCTCGTATCCGCCATCTTTCGGCTGAATCCACGGAAACGGCACAGCGTTCCCCTGGCAATGGGGAGACGCCACGTCGTTACAGCATCGACGACTTCCGGTCAAGGGGATTGAAGAAGGGGGCGGATCCGCAAGAGAGGCGCGCGATGGACAACCAGAGAAGAGAAGAGAAGAGCACGACGAGAAACCAGGAAGGAGAGAAGAGGACAGAACCTTTGGCAGCCCCGGCGAGGAACCAGGAGGAGGTCCACAGGAGAGGCGCCGAGACGCGAGAACCGGGGAAGCAAGCGACGTCGGAGAAACGAGAAAGCCGCCACGACCCCGGAGGGTCGTGGCTTGACAAGGTACGGTCCCTCCTAGGGACAGGAAGGGTCACGGGGAGTCTCGGGCACGGGGAAAGGCACCAGGGAAGTGGGAGGAAGGGCGGGGAGGGTGAGTAAGAGACAAGGGAAGGGGCACGAAGGGAACCAGGCACGTTGTGGACCCCAGGAACCCTAAACCCCACCACTGATCATTCCCTCACGAACATTCCCGCTTGCTGCCTTCTCCCCTCACGAGCACAAGACCCCACCCAGTACCTCCGAAATACTTACCTGTTCCTTTTCTGTTAATTTTCATTTCTGCCGGGATTCGAGGGAGACGACCACATCCTCTCACAGACCGGAAGAGCCCAGGGAACGAGGAAACCCAGGAGAGGAAAGAAAGGAAGAGAGGAAAGCAGAAACCCCAAGACTTACCCAAACCCCTTCAAACAATGATTAAGAGAATAACCTGTGAATAAAGAGAGAATAAAATATCACACATAAAGAACCCCAGTCTTTTGCCTCTGCTTGATACGCTTGTGAGACCGCCTGCCACAGTGGTGTCAGAAGTGGGATCTAGTCCTCAGGTGGTCTTACGAGCGTTCAATCATGAGTGAAGCTCCATCCCTTGAGGATATGATAAAACAACTCGCAGAAGGACAGAGGCATTTACAGTTGGTGTTGGAAGCACACCAAAGAGAGGCCAAGGAAGACCGGGAGGCCTTACAATCAGCTTTAAAAAGTCAGGCTACAATCCTAGCCAATAACCAACTAGTACACGAGACTGCATTACAAAAGTTAACCGATACGATCGCGACCAGTAAGGTACATCCAAACGTTCCCAGTTCGGTCCTCCAGAAGTACCAAGAAGGGGAGGACTCATTTTTTACGAATTTTGAGAGGGTAGCCTCATCTGCTCAATGGCCAGAGGACCGCTGGGGTCAGTATGTGGCCCCCTTGCTTACGGGACTCCTGCAGGCTGCCTACCAATCCGCAAACCCTGATGGTTCTACCCCCTATAAAGAGATAAAAAAAAGTATCCTGGGGCGAGTCGGGCATGATACGGAATATTATCGTTTACGATTTAGAAAAATAAAATGGAGTACGAATGAGGATCCTCGCTCCTTCTACTTTAGGGTGAAAGACTTGGCTATAAAATGGTTGGGACCCATAGGAACAACCCGGGAGGATGTCATCAAAACAATTACTTTAGAACAGTATTTGGATTCCCTGCCCCTGAGTACTAAGAATTGGATCCGACAACATCCAAAGGTGGACACTGAGATTGCTATTGATTTGGCTTGTGCTTTCCATCGCTCCACAGAACTTAAACCCGTGGCCCGAGACCTTTCCAAAAAAAACCCGTCCCTCCACTAAAACCAGTTCCCAGGTATTTCCCCGAAGAAACGCGGTTCCCTAAACCCGTAGAACATCACCCTATGCAGTCCCCACAATGTTTCCACTGTGGAGAATGGGGACATATTGCCAGAATATGTCCCCGGAAATCCGAAGGACCGGAACCCATGGAAATTGGGGTCACACGACGTTGAGTTCTATGTACAGGAAAAGGGAATGAGAAATTTAGATACCTGATCACCATAAATGGACGGGTCATTTCGGCACTAATTGATTCAGGATGCAGCCAATCTGTAATCCGGAAGGATCTAATCTCTGGGGATACCTCAGTCACTAATCGCTGGGTATCCATATGTTGTATACATGGAGACAAAGGAACTTATCCCCTCACCACGGTTCAGATAGAATGGGGTCCCTTTCAGGACATGGTTTTGATAGGGGTTATGGATCGACTAATCGAGGACTGTATTATCGGGACTGATTATAACCGATTCTATGACCTATTAGATCAAATCCGTGGATCCGCTGAGACTCCCGAGTGGTGGACCGAAGCCCCTTTTTCCAACGTCCCCATAGAAATACCACTGCACCGAAAGAAACTTACACGAAACGAGAAAAGACAGGAGAAAAGACAGTATCAGGAAACTCGAAAGACAAAGGATATTCCTCAACTAGTAGCAGAGATTAGTAGCAGGCCCATCTCCTTCCCAAACAGCCAGAGAGAAGATCCCACCCTTTCCCATGCCTGGAGCTCGGCAAAAACAGAGATCACTAATGAGGTGGGTCCTTATTTTCTTATCAAGAAACACCTCCTATACCGAATAACTAGAACGGTAAACGGGGAAACCAAGCAACAATTAGTAGTTCCAGAACCATTTCGAGCTCATGTACTGTTTTTAGCCCATAATCAACCCGGGGAGGCCATTATGGTCGGGAAAAAACAGAAGAATATCTGATGCGAAAATTCTACTGGCCAGGAGTATATGCTCAGATACGCAGGTACTGTTCCCAATGCCCTAGATGCCAATTAACTGAACCAGGAATGCCCAGGAAAGCACCATTATACCCTTTACCCATCATTGATATCCCTTTTAAACGGGTGGGCATGGACCTGGTAGGACCCCTCCTTCCCTCTTCTAAAGGACACACCTACATCTTAGTCATAGTTGATTATGCGACTAGATACCCAGAAGCCATACCCCTCTCCAGCATGACCACTAAAACAATAGCCCAAGCCATGATAACAATCTTTTCCCGAATAGGTTTTCCCCAGGAAATCTTGACGGATCAAGTTACACCCTTAATGTCAAAACTCATGAAACAGGTATGTCAGTTATTGGGGATCACCCAGCTACGCACCTCGGTCTATCACCCACAGACAGATGGGCTGGTGGAACGATATAACTGTACAATAAAGACACTGTTAAGGAAAACCGTGGATGAATCCGGTCGCAACTGGGATCAGAAGCTTCCCTTGGTCCTATATGCGATAAGAACCCACGAACAGTCCTCTACGGGACATAGTCCCTTTGAATTGGTTTTCGGGAGGCAGCCTCGCAGTCTCCTGGATATGGCTGCCGAGACATGGGAGGAAGAACAGGAAGAAGGGAAACCCCTGATGGACTATATCCATCAACTTAGAAGTCAGTTACAAACCCTCTGGGAAGACGTTCATAGTCATTTAGTCACGGCTCAGAATCAACAAAAATCACACTATGACAAGGGAAGCAAAATACGTTCCTTTCTCCCTAATGAACAGGTCCTCATTATGCGACCTACATCTGACCATAAGCTGATTGCTAAATGGCAGGGACCCTATAGGATCATTAGATCAGTCTCCCCTGTTACCTATCTATTAGAGATGAGTACCAACCCAAGGAAAACCCAAATTTACCACATAAACTTGTTAAAACAATGGAAGTCTGCAGAAGAAACTAAAGACCAGACGGGTATCGGATGTTTGGTCTCTTATACCAAAGAACGAGAACTAGAAATATGTCCTATAAGGATAACACATCCAGAAGAAAAACCCAGTATTAATCAAAAGCTGACTGAAACTAAAAAAAAACAATTAGACACCCTAATCGAGCAACATCCCCATTTTTTCTCCAAAACACCAGGAAGAACTTCATTAACCTATCATCACATTAACACTCCTATAGGACACGTAGTACGTCTTCGTCCTTATCGCATTCCTGACGCACGAAGACCTATCATTGAAGCCGAAGTCGAGGCTATGTTAGACTTAGGGGTTATTGAACCCTCCAATAGTCCCTGGAATTCCCCTGTAGTGTTGGTTCCTAAACCAGACGGATCAATAAGATTTTGCATTGATTTTCGCAAGCTTAATGAGGTTTCCCTTTTTGACACATACCCTATCCCCAGAGTGGATGACATCTTAGAGAAATTAGGAAAAGCTCGTTATTTATCCACCCTGGACTTAACCAAGGGATATTGGCGAATACCCCTCCACCCCGATGCCAAGGAAAAGACAGCCTTTTCAACCTCTTCCGGCCTTTACCAATTTACGGTTTTACCTTTTGGTCTTCACGGCGCTCCCGCGACTTTCCAGCGTCTGATAGATCGAATCTTAAAACCCTTCCAGGCTTTTACAGCCACCTACCTAGATGACATAGTCATTTTTAGCGAAACCTGGCAAGATCACTTAAAACATCTAGATACGGTCTTCTCCGCCTTAACGGAAGCCGGTTTAACTGCCAACCCTAAGAAGTGTTTACTAGGAAACACTGAAATCTCCTATCTGGGTTATATCATAGGAAGTGGCACTCTACAACCACAACAAAACAAAGTTGAAGCCATATTACAAACAGCTAAACCTAAAACAAAGAAAGACCTACGGTCGTTCCTAGGCTTAGTAGGATACTACCGCCGAGTTATCCCCAATTATTCCACCATTGCTGCCCCTCTGACTGACCTCCTGACCAAACGGAACCCCACAAAATTGGCTCCATTTACCGACTCCCAACAGAGTAGCTTTGAACGATTGAAACAGTCCCTTATCTCAGACCCAATTCTAAAGTGCCCCGATTTCTTCAACACTTTTCACTTGTATACTGATGCATCGGACGTAGGTCTCGGAGCCGTACTCACACAGCCCGACGACGAGGGTTTTGACCACCCGGTAGTTTTTCTAAGTAGGAAACTGTTTCCACGAGAGACCCATTACCCTACGATCGAAAAAGAATGTCTCGCCATTAAGTGGGCTGTGGAATCCTTACACTATTATCTTTTGGGTAGGTCCTTCGTTCTGTTCACTGACCATGCCCCTCTCACCTGGCTTGCCTCTCACAAAGACTCCAACTCCAGAATCTTGAGATGGTTCCTAGAACTGCAACCCTTTACGTTCCAGGTTCGCCATATCCCTGGTTCCCTACAAGGCGCTGCCGACTACCTCTCCCGGTTTCCTCCTTCTTCGGCCCTCGAACAGCCCCGATCAAGGGTAGGGGATTGTAGACGGGTCGCGGAGACCGCGTCTAACTCACCTCGTATCCGCCATCTTTCGGCTGACTCCACGGAAACGGCGCGGCGTTCCCCTGGCAACGGGGAGACGCCACGTCGTTACAGCATCGACGACTTCCGGTCAAGGGGATTGAAGAAGGGGGCGGATCCGCAAGAGAGGTGCGCGACAGACAACCAGAGAAGAGAAGAGAGGAGCACGACGAGAAACCAGGAAGGAGAGAAGAGGACAGAACCTTTGGCAGCCCCGGCGAGGAACCAGGAGGAGGTCCACAGGAGAGGCGCCGAGACGCGAGAACTTTCCCGCTTGCTGCCTTCTCCCCTCACGAGCACAAGACCCCACCCAGTACCTCCGAAATACTTACCTGTTCCTTTTCTGTTAATTTTCATTTCTGCCGGGATTCGAGGGAGACGACCACATCCTCTCACAGACCGGAAGAGCCCAGGGAACGAGGAAACCCAGGAGAGAAAAGAAAGGAAGAGAGGAAAGCAGAAACCCCAAGACTTACCCAAACCCCTTCAAACAATGATTAAGAGAATAACCTGTGAATAAAGAGAGAATAAAATATCACACATAAAGAACCCCAGTCTTTTGCCTCTGCTTGATACGCTCGTGAGACCGCCTGCCACATGTCCCTATGTCAAATTGATCTTTTTGCCCCCCCCTCCAATTCATCAGTCCGTCGTAGCGCCTCAGCCAAAAGCCTCCAGTACCAGTGGTGCGTGTACCAGGTTTTTGGAGTGCCCCGTCCACCAGGGCAGGCAGTAGGACCCGGAGCCAAGGCACTGTCAGGCTCCGAAATTGGAGAGTGGATGACGGGACCGTGTCAAGACTCCTGGTGGGACAAACAGTCACATGGGATCCAAGGCGATTGGTGAGTCATCTGTAATTCAAAAGAAGGTGGGGAAGGTCCCGAGGAAGTCACCAGAAACTGTTGTGAGTGTCACAGCGGAGATGTGCGCCATCATTTCCGGCGGTCCAGACCCAACCGCCAGCACCGTCGTTACTGGTCAGGAGACCACCGCCAGAGTCATAGCCCAGGAGGGCTCAAGTATCGTAACTGGTCCAGAGACCACCGCCAGAGTCATAGCCCAGGAGGGCTCAAGTATCGTAACTGGTCCAGAGACCACCGCCAGAGTCATAGCCCAGGAGGGCTCAAGTATCGTAACTGAACTGGTCCAGAGACCACCGCCAGAGTCATAGCCCAGGAGGGCTCAAGTATCGTAACTGGTCCAGAGACCACCGCCAGAGTCATAGCCCAGGAGGGCTCAAGTATCGTAACTGGTCCAGACACCACCGCCACCGCCAGAGTCATAGCCCAGGAGGGCTCAAGTATCGTAACTGGTCCAGAGACCACCGCCAGAGTCATAGCCCAGGAGGGCTCAAGTATCGTAACTGGTCCAGAGACCACCGCCACCGCCAGAGTCATAGCCCAGGAGGGCTCAAGTATCGTTACTGGTCCAGAGACCACCGCCGGAGTCACAGCCCAGGAGGGTCCAGAATCCCACAGCCCCGCTGGGCAATGATGGAACGTCAAGCCACACCCCAATGTCCAGTGTGGATTTCGTCATGCCACACCCCAATGTCCAGTGTGGAGTTCGTCATGCCACACACCAATGTCCAGTGTGGAGTTTGTCATGCCACACACCAATGTCCAGTGTGGAGTTCGTCATGCCACACACCAATGTCCAGTGTGGAGTTCGTCATGCCACACACCAGTGTCCAGTGTGGAGTTCGTCATGCCACACTCCAATGTCCAGTGTGGAGTTCGTCATGCCACACCCCAATGTCCAGTGTGGAGTTCGTCATGCCACACACCAATATCAGTACTACAACCGCCATGGCAAAGCACCGCTGAACAAGGCAAACACCGCCATGGCTATGCACCGCTGAACAAGGCCAAGACTGCCATGGTGAAGACCGCTGAACAGGGCAAAGACCGCCATGGTGAAGACCGCTGAACAAGGCCAAGACTGCCATGGCAAAGCACCGCTGAACAGGGCCAAGACTGCCATGGTGAAGACCGCTGAACAAGGCCAAGACCGCCATGGTGAAGACCGCTGAACAGGGCAAAGACCGCCATGGTGAAGACCGCTGAACAGGGCAAAGACCGCCATGGTGAAGACGGCTGAACAAGGCCAAGACTGCCATGGCAAAGCACCGCTGAACAGGGCCAAGACTGCCATGGTGAAGACCGCTGAACAAGGCCAAGACTGCCATGGTGAAGACCGCTGAACAGGGCAAAGACCGCCATGGTGAAGACCGCTGAACAGGGCAAAGACCGCCATGGTGAAGACCGCTGAACAAGGCCAAGACTGCCATGGCAAAGCACCGCTGAACAGGGCAAAGACCGCCATGGTGAAGACCACTGAACAAGGCCAAGACTGCCATGGCAAAGCACCGCTGAACAGGGCCAAGACTGCCATGGTGAAGACCGCTGAACAGGGCAAAGACCGCCATGGTGAAGACCGCTGAACAAGGCCAAGACTGCCATGGCAAAGCACAGCTGAACAGGGCAAAGACTGCCATGGCAAAGCACCGCTGAGAAACTGTGGCTTTGCACTCCCCAGGATGTAACAGTGGGCAAGCCAGCAACTGTATAGACTTGAGAGACTGTGGCTTTGCACTCCCCAGGATGTAACAGTGGGCAAGCCAACCACTGTATAGACTTAAGAGACTGTGGCTTTGCACTCCCCAGGATACATCAATGGGCATGTAGCCCCGTCGTGGATCTGGCTTCGCATTCATCTGGCTGAGGTGCCCCCCCTTCCCTTCCCCCTGAGGTGCCTGTAGTGTTTCTATCTGATGCCCCGGCAGTGTTCTCTCGGATTTTGGTCAGGTATCTATTGTGGGCGTCGCCCATGCATTTTTGGACTGTTGGTGCACGGACATTGTTGTGTACATCTCTGCACTACTTCTTGTATTGTACATTTATTTTTGACAGATATCGTTATATATATATCCGTATATTTTTTAATGAGTAGTATATTGGCACAATACAAAGTTTGACCGCTATTCGCTTTGTCTTTGCATTCTTCCGGGGGGATTGTGGGTTGTTACTGTGATTTTTGTGACTGCATTGGTGTGTATGTTGTAATATGCGAGGGTGGGGGTGTTTGGTGGGTGTCCCCGTAACGTTTGCCTCCCCCCTCCCCGTGTCGTAGGTGCAGTACTCACCGGTATGTTCTGCGCCGACATCGCTGTTGCTCGTAGAGGAGCAGGAATGCAAGGGCTGGGAGTATTTGTAGTTCCGGCTCCATGGTGTCCTCGTTCCTCGTGGGATGTGTTGAGGTGAGCGTTTCCGCCGTGTTTTTATCCACGGTGAATCCGCCCCACAAAAGGTGGCGGATTGGTGTGTTGTGATAGTGTGGGCGGTACATTGTCTCCCGCCTGTCTGTTGGCGGTGACCGCCGTGCTGTTTGTCTGTACCGCCGTGGCGGGCGATGTGTTAAAGTGGCTGTCTTAGTTGGCGGTTTCCGCCAGGGTCGTAATTCCCTTTTTTTGTCCGCCGGCCTGTTTGCGGTATTACCCCACCTTTTACACCGTCCGCCAGGGTTGTAATGACCCCCTAAGTAACTTAGCACCCAACCTTTACCAGGTAAAGGTTAGACATATAGGTGACTTATAAGTTACTTAAGTGCAGTGGTAAATGGCTGTGAAATAAGGTGGACGTTATTTCACTCGGGCTGCAGTGGCAGGCCTGTGTAAGAATTGTCAGAGCTCCCTATGGGTGGCAAAATAAATGCTGCAGCCCATAGGGATCTCCTGGAACCCCAATACCCTGGGTACCTCAGTACCATATACTAGGGAATTATAAGGGTGTTCCAGTATGCCAATGTGAATTGGTGAAATTGGTCACTAGCCTGTTAGTGACAATTTGGAAAGCAAAGGGAGAGCATAACCACTGAGGTTCTGGTTAGCAGAGCCTCAGTGAGACAGTCAGTCATCACACAGGGAACACATACAGGGCACACTTGTGAGCACTGGGGCCCTGGCTGGCAGGGTCCCAGTGACACATACAACTAAAACAACATATATACAGTGAAATATGGGGGTAACATGCCAGGCAAGATGGTACTTTCCTACATCCAATAATCCTACCACCTAAGGTATCCAGAGCCAACAACTGAGCTACATCATACAGTGGTTTTTCATTGTGTACCGAGTACACACCAATTCATATGGTGCAATATGTAAAGTGAAAAACGGGTATCAAAGAAACTTAGGTTTTTCTGAAGTGGGCATAACATATGAAGTTTAGGAGCAGTGGTTATCTGTATATCTTTGAACCTGTGTGTAGCCCTACTAGCATATGATTTAGAAGGTATGTTTCAAAATGTCTTCTTTGTTACACGCAGGCATACATTTGGAAGCCACAAATGCAGCATATTCCAGTTAAGAATAGCACATGTTCTTTGACTCAGTGGCGTGGCCCTTTCTGTTCACAGTGTTAGAAAGAATGGGGTTTGGAACCTGTTATATTAGGTAGGTTAAACTACTGTATACAAGACAGGAAGCTAGATTGAAAATCAGTGGCTGCCTCTCCAAGGGGTCATTTGTGTAGACCCCTCAAGGTTTTCCTAAGAAAAATAACTGTTGAAATAAAGAAATATCGAAAATGAGTAGGTATAAACTGACATTTGTGATATTTTCATCTGTAACTTATTGTCACAATGGCCGATTAACAAAAGCAATATATCATGAAGTCCGCTAAAACTTTTTGGTTGTGGGGATATATAGGGTTTGTAGGTTTTCCCAGAACCCAAGGTACCCAGAGCCAGCAACTGAGCTGCACTGTACAATCGTTTTTCATTGGGTACAAGTATAGACTAATTTATATAGTGAAATAGGTAGGGTTAAAATGGTTATCAAATATACCTATGTATTTGTGAAATGGGCACAAGATATGGAGTCCAGGAGAGTGTTTTTTATACATCTTTGAATTTATTTGTGAGTACCTGTACTAGCATATGATTTAGAGGGTATTTCTTCTTTCTTATGCACTGGCTTACATTTGGAAGGCACAAAGCAGCAAAATCCAATTGGTAATAACAAATGTTCTACTATTCTGTGCTACCACAAGTCTCCTGATAAAAATGGTACTTCACTTGTGTGGCTAGGCCTAGTGGCTGAGACGGGAAGCAGCCCAAAATGCATTGTGGACACATCACATTTTTCCACTCAAAACTGACCCTGTTTTTTGCAAAGTGGGTAGTTGTAGAATTTAGACCCTAACTCAGGCAGCACCTAGCGAACCTAGCAAACATGTACATTTTTGAAAAACAGACATCTAGGTATATCCAGGGTGGAGTGACTTGTGTAGCTCTCAGCAGGTTTATTTACCCCAAGCTCCTTGCAAATCTCAAAATATGACTAAAAGAACATTTTCCTCACATTTCTGTGATGGAAATCTCTGTAGTCTATGGGAAGCCACAACTTCCATCCACTTGGCACTCCCCAAGTCTCACAATACAAATAATATCTGTCTTGTGTGGGTAGGACTAGTGGCAGTGACAGGAAACAGTTTAAAGCACAACAGGGACACATCACATTATTCTACTGAAAACTTACCCTTTTTTCCAGTGTGGATAGCTGTACATTTTGGGTGCTAACTCAGCCAGCACCGAGCAAACCTGTACATTTTTGAAAACTTAACACCTATGGGTATCCAGGGTGGACTGACTTGAGTGGCTCTCACCAGGTTTCTTTGCCAAGAATTCCTTGCAAACCTCACACTTTGAAGAAAAAAAAAAAATGTTCCTCATATTTATATGTTGCAAGGTTTTGGAATCTGCAGGGAGCCATAAACTTCCATCAGCCAGGCATTTCCCCTAGTCTCCCAATAAAAGCTGTACCTCACTTGTGTGGTTAGGACTAGAACCCGCAGCAGGAAACGAACCAAAATGCAACATGGACATATTTCACTTTTCTACTGAAAATTGACCCTTATTTCCCAATGTGGGTTGCTGTAGATTTTGGACCCTAGCTCAGCTGCACCTAGCAAACCTGTGCAGTTTTGAAAATTACTTTGGTGTACTCAGGGTGGCTGACTTGTGTGGCTCTCATCTGGTTTTCTTTTTACCCAGAATCACTTGAAAACCTAAAACTGTGACTAAACAAATACATTTTCCTCACATTTCTATGATGGGATCTGGTGGTAGTCACAAACTTTCTTCCATCAGGCATTCCCCCCAGTCGCCTGATAAAAAAATGGTACCTTACTTGTGTGGGTAGGTCTAGTGCATGTGTCAAACCAAGGTCAAGGGGAATCCTGTGGTGAGGGCTCCCACTGGCCTTGGTTTAGGCTGTTCCTATAGCAGGCACTTGGCCCAGCCACACAAGCGGGACAGGGTTTTTATCAGCACAGGTGGGGTAATGCAGAGTGGTAGGAATTTTGTGGATTCCTGCAGATTCTGGAAGTTTTCCATCACAGAAATGGAAGGAGAATTTGTGATTTTATTCAGAGTTTGAGATTTGCAGAGCACTGTGGGTAAGAAACCCTCATGCTGTCCATGCAAGGCACAAAACCCCAGACTCCCCTGTTTGTCTAGTTTTAAAAAATGTCTATGGTTCGTAGGTTTGCATGGGTGGCACTACAGCACAGCCCCAAATACAGCACCTACCCCTATTGCTTATCTCTCATCATAGCAATTTATGGCCATTTATGTCATTTTCTCTTGGATTACCCACACAAGTTTCTTAATGGGAGATGTGTGGGAACTCAGGGTGGTAGGAAACATGTGGCTTCCTGCAGATTCCATATCTTTCTGTCACAAATGTGATGAAAATGTGTGGTTCTTACCAAAGTTTGATTTTTGCAAGGGTTTCTGGGTGAAATTACCTGATGAAAGGCACGCAAGTCATGCACCCCTGAACTCCCCTGGTTGTCTAGTTTTCGAAAATGTGCAAGTTTACCTTAGTGCTGGCTGAGCTATGTCCTAAAATCCACAGCTACCCAGATTGGGAAATAAAACAAGGAGTTCTAAGCAAGGGACATCTTTACATTTTGCCTGATAAAGAAGACTCAGTCGTACTGGCGGAGGACTTAACGTCTGCTATGCTGAGGCTACTAAACCTGCCAAATTTAGAAATGACTGCTAAGCTGGCCACCAATTCAAAAACATTGACAGGCGCTGCCGAAACGGCAGGTCCTGTCAATGCCTTTTTACATTTGATGCACTACTCCATCAACATGACTGAAACATCCGTCATTTTTTTTTGGTAAACAAAATCTGGAAGTCGGAAGAAATGCTCCTCTGACCATAGATGTTATCTCTCATGGCAAGGGGGGCATTAGAAAGTTATGATGCCCTTACCACCATGGTTTTTCAGATGGTGACTTGCAGTGAAAACTGACCTGCATGTCTGCACATCTAAATTAGGGGGGCAGGCACAGGTCTCAACCGCAGATGGCCCTTACTCAGTCAGGACAAGGGAGGGGTGCAACCATGCCACAGGTAGAGTAATCTTCCCCACTGCTACACCATTGCTCTGTTCACATATATATCAAGTGACCAGACCATTATCTTAAAGATAAGGATACTCTGTTGCCATTGCAACAGAGGATACCTACCGCCACAGATATATATCTAGTACTGATTTTTTAAAGAAAGTAATCCAGCACTTAAACTGTTTGGTTTTAGCAACTCCAGAAAGTCTAGCTCAAAAGCAAAAATAGTTATAATAGTCTCTGAATATTGAAACCAAAACTACTGGAGGTGAGCCATAAATCTGCGTCAAGGCACCAACCACTTTATGGTCCATTCACATGCCATTCATGCACCACACACAAGACTTTCATACCACCGGCCACTGCCCAATCCAACAGATCAGTGCATTCATTTCAACATAGCACCCCTATGCAAGGGCCCGTAACAAGCATACGCCACAGGATGGAACCACCATTTATGTCCATACACATTGACAGTTGACATCCACAACCTTCACAAATGAAAAAAAACAATTTGACTACATTTGTACCACCTGTTAATTGCCTCCATTGTGAACAATGCTGAATGCATTCCTAATGTTTCCCATGACAGCCCCACAAGGCTCAAGAAGACGTCTTACATGTGCCTTTAGAGCCTCAGTGTAGAGGCATCATTCCTCGAACTAAGTGGGCATATCTACCTTTGAACAAAGGCAAACATGCTGGGAAATACTGCGGAAGTTCTCTAAAGAAAACATCAGAAACTATGAAGAAAGGTAGTTTTTGACACACATGGTAGTCCATGAGAAAGTAGCATTAGGCCTATCTTCCTTAAAGTGCAGTGCTGCGACTGTAATGGACTTATCATACAGCAAACTGAACATCTTCTAAGTTCTGACTGAGGATAGACATGGCAAGCAAGAGAAAGATTTTGCCAGTACGTGTAGCTTTGGGTGCAGAGTTCTCTGTAATGGTATGACTTTTTTTGTAAAACGCACTATCATCCGAGAGGGTTTCCTGCTGCCGATGCAAGAGCAGACATGGGTGATCCATGGAGTAACTTATTGGAAGAGGCAAGTTTTCAGCTTTGTGTGGAATGCACACATTTTAGAGACAGCGCATAGGTGTAGAAGCAGGCCATTCCTCCCTTTTGGAGCCAGTCAGGAGAAGACTTATTTCCTTCCTCTGGTGCTGCTTTTGCTTAGTAAATGTGTCTAGAAGGTTTCTGAAATCTAAAGCAGTATTGAGGTATGCTGGACCAGTGCTGTGTAAGACTTCTGAATGTGTGTTTCAGGAGTTTGAAAAGAGCTGTGGATTCGGAGTCAGTGAAGCTGTTTCAGGTGCTGGGTGTGTGCATGTTGGGATGTTGAAGGAGGAGGCTGCCTGCTGTGTTCTATATGGTTTGAAGTCATCTGCTTATTTAAGTGAGAGAGTTATTCAGTATCAGGGCTAGAGCGGCGTCAATGGATTTGAAACTGTAGGTGAAGATGAAGTGATGGCATGTGTATCTGTAATACCTTTACTATCTGCATTCTTCGTATGCAATATCCCTGTCCAAGTACACCTAACCTAAGTTTTTTTTATCCGTTCCTCTGTCCTCATCAGAGTCCTGACTAATCCTGTATATTTGCCAAGTGAACCTATACTTATGCCTTCTATTGCTAGCTACTTCTTCAGCACACTCTCTATGCTAAATCCATCTCCTTTCAGTTTGTGGATGCATGTTGTGGTTGTCCGAGAATGCCTCCAAGGCTTCATTCCTCAAACTGAGTGAGCATATCTACCATTGAAACTTAGGCAAACATGCTGGGGAATACTGTCCAAGTTTCCTGTAGTAATAAGCCAAACAAGTTTTCTGTGGGACTCATTCACCAACTTTTCTAGTTGCTTTGAAAGTGTGCAAACTTAGTAATTTGTATGATAACCGGTGTTACTGAAAAAGGGTGCAGGACAGAATATCTTTTGTGATTGTTTTCACATCTTTAGTTAAGGACACTATACATTTCATTACCTATCCAAATTAGTGAAGATGATGCAGTGCTCAGACAGTGAAGAAGTATATATAGAAGAATATAGAACAAGACACTGAACTGATCCCAAGGTTCCATAGGATTTTATATCAAACAAACGTAAGTGGAGCCCCTGTCTGTTCATATATTGTATCTCCTGGGGAGTCTTAACATGTTTTAAAAGCAACTTAGGGAGGGGATGTCAACAATTAGCTCTGTAGTTAGTCTTTGGGTCTCATCAAAACAAAAGCCCAGCAGTCTGACTAAACTTCCCCAGAAACCGTGGAATCTTGGGACCTTCAATAAGACATCCTGTAAGCAATACGTACAAGAATACTTCAAGACAGATTCTAAAATTTATACCGGGCCACTCGTATAGTCGGACAGTTTCGGTGGGGTAAATATAAATTATTCAGGAAAGGTACACCTTTGTATTTTGTGGAGAAAGTGGTCACACCTACACATACAAGAGTATTCCTAGACAATGCCAACAATGCGAAACGGGCCCCTTGGTTCTTTAGATGGTTCCTTAGAGGTAAATGGATAACTCGTGAAAAATACACCTTTGCATTGTTGGCTTTGTCTAGGACCTTTTGCTTGCAAAGTACTACCTGAACAGAAGCCACCCACTGTAAAGGATCAAGGACTCATAGATGGCTATATTCTTTCCAGGTGTATAAATCTCTGGAAACCTGTCAGACAGATGTTCTGCAACAGGCTGAATTTTGAATAACCTGTCATGGTCTGGATGGTCTTGAGCAATGCAGCAGAATTTTAATTGAAATGTAGCATAGACTCCAATAGCGAAAAAACAATCTCTGGTCATTTAAGTTGTGAAGATGGGGTTTACCCAAACCGTGCAAGAAGACCAGTAGGACTGCAAGGTTGGTTTCTGCACTAACCCCATTTTGAGTGTAAGGCCCCAAAATATATTCAGCTTCTCAAGTGAAGTGGGAGTCCACTGGTGTGCTCTCGGATGAGGTCCTAGAGTGCCTTCATGCTCCCTCAGAAGTTGTTCGGCACACATATTTGTTTGCTGCACAATTTGCTCAAGAAAGTCAACATCCAATAAGAGGTGGACAGAGTCAGTTGGGAAAAAATTGGTTTTATTGACTTTACTTCCAGCGTGGTCAGTGAAAGGCAGAATTTGGGGATGAACTAAATTGGGGGGCTGCCAAGACAGCACTTTGTCTGTGCTTGCTGCCACATGTGTCTGCTCTCTGGGTCGGTCTAACCTTCTGTAGCTCCTTGCTGCATAGACTGTATTTGTGAAGAGACAGCACAACTGCCATCATCGAGTCTCTCAGAATTGCTGGAAGATGAGTCATTGGCTGGACTCTAGTGACTGAAAAAGCACTTCCAAATTCTGCTCCATTTTCT
This sequence comes from Pleurodeles waltl, assembly GCF_031143425.1. Lineage (NCBI taxonomy): Eukaryota > Metazoa > Chordata > Amphibia > Caudata > Salamandridae > Pleurodeles > Pleurodeles waltl. Next base: position 335,513,314 of record NC_090450.1, on the reverse strand, counting down.
TCTCCCCACGATGCAGTCTCAGTATTTGCTTTCTCAGTCTCTGATCCTGCTTCAGAGCTGTCCTCCATAACCTGAGTTAGGGCCCGGGCAGCAATCAGGCACCAAGACAATCTCTGCTACTGTTTAAAACTGTCCTTTGGAAACACTGTCCTACTTAGAAGGCAGAAGCGTTGTTCTAAGTCAGTTGGTGGATGTGTGTGTGTGTGTGTGTGAGATGTGTGCAACAGTAAATAAACATAAAGTTAACCTACCTTATTTTCTTTCCTGAATCTACAGATTCTCCATAGACACTAAAACAAGTAAAAAATAGACACAGTATTTCTTCACCTTGCCACATGCCCAAGACCACAGGGTAGTTCCCCAAAGCTACATATCTACCTTTGATCTCAAGAAGCACACAGTCACAAAATAGCCCCTTAAACTTTGTGTGCAGGCGTGCTCCTTATGAAAACATACAGTGCTATCACCACATCACTGGAATTATTGGTGGGAGAGCATCTAATTATGTGCCATGGTTGACTACATTATGTGACAAGAAAAGGCAAATTATGCAGTATCATGCAACTTTTTTTTTATAGTATTCATTTTCTTGTGATTTCAAAACATAATACTGCCTAGGCAAATATTGCATCTCATATTATTACCAGTATAACAACCAAATAAAGAAATACCCAATTGAAAGGTGACCAATCAACTGTGTGCTGAGCATTCCACTGCATGCCAATAAATTGTTGCCAAGTGTCTTGTGAGGCTTGTGTGTGTGTGTATGTGTGTGTGTGTGTGTTCTCCCAGGGGCAGGGGTGGGGGGGAGGGCTGGAAGGTTGGGGGGCAATTGAAATTTACATTTATAAAATCATAGGGCCCCAAAGAAGATCAACTAATGCCTTCAGGGCCAAACACCCCTACTATATAACTTTTAAATTTTTTTGGAAATATGTGTGTTCCTCCTAGGGGAGCTGCAATCGGCTCCCAGGAAAAACCCATTTCCCCAAAAAAGCCCCCCCTGACAATTTCACATTAAAAAAAAAATATATTTTTTTTACATCCTGATTACACCCGTCCCCAGGAGAAAAAACCACTTTAAAAAAAAAGGTTTTGTGCCCCTAGGGAGGTCCTGCCTGTCACCTTGAGGGCCAACCCCACTTAATCAATTTCACTTTTTAAAAATGTTTTTGTAATTCCCGAGGGAGAGTGATTGTGCCCCCACCAGAGGGAAAATCCCCTTTCTTTTTTTAAGAATGAGTGCACCACGAGGGCCAAAGGCCCCAATCACTTTCCTTGGTGTCTAGTGGGTTTTCTGGCAGTGGATCGCGGCATGCCTGTGGTCCACTGTCAGGAAATTGTTTCAGAAAGACCTCATTGGAAAGGGGAGACTCTCTCATTTCCAGTGAGACTTCTCTGAAGCATGGGGGGATGGTTTTTTCTCCCCACCGGAGTGGAGAGAGTACTTACCTGCTCCTTCTTCCAGTTCCGGTGGTGAACCTGTCACGTCAGCCTACCCTTTTAAAAAAGATTTTTTTTTAATCCTCTGGTGCTCAGACCGAAGGATCCCTTAGATTCCTCCCCACTGTGTGCCATTGGCACACACCCGCACTTATAGGCTTAACATACATTAGTGTACTCATAAGATGATGAACCATCAACTACCTTGCGTGGTATGCTTCATCAGTGGGTTCCACATCTAACGCTAGGAAGCACAATAAAGTATTGATGTTCACTTGTTGAACTGTCTTCTTGGTATGCGTTCCATATTTTGGGTGAGGTTATGTCAACATTTAGGTTCTTCTTTTTTTAAACGGTCAAGGCTATATCAAAATTGTGTGATTGAACAAATAATAGGTTTTTACTGGTGTCTCCGTACCACAAGATTAAAAAAAGGACTGTCAAGCAAACGGACCCTGTTTATATTCTCAAACGTCATGTTTCAACAATTGAATATTGCCCGTAAGTGAATACATGAATACAGTAAGCTCTGAGCACTCAAAGTTCCAATGTAAGTCAGTGTCCAGTCTCAATATTGGTAAGACTTCTTAGTGCTTTTATTCCGTAGCCATCGAAAACCATATTTGAAACAAGCGTCCCCTATCATATGAACATACCAAATATATTATTATGTCTGATGCAATCTTCATATCTGTATGAACAGCCTCTATACACTTTCTTCCATCTCGATCACGTAATGGGCCGAAGGATGCGGCAGCCATCTTAAAGTATACTCCTGTAATATCCCTCCACAGAGCCTTCGTGTTGGGTGACTTATACATATCATTCTAAACAACAACAAAAACATTGGAAAAGATAGTAACCAGATATATAACCAAACAAATTATATGTTCTTAAGCAAGAAGATCTGATTAGCCGTATAAACACTATTCATAACATGTCATACCGTACTATGAACCATGAATCTACCTAATACAATTAACAGTCTCAGAATTCTCCATATTATACCTCTCACAAAATCCAAAGATCCTGTAGAATCAATCTCATAGCCTAGCATGAATATACTACAATCTCTAGTTATGTATTCATGAGGGTAATTATGAAGAGATCAAGGTAGCATACTTGCAATAGCACCTGTGTTTACTGAAATTCAAATATAGATTAATGATCTCTCTTGCATCACTAAAGAAGAAAAATTCATGTGAAAATCCAAAAGAGTGACAAACAGAAAGATTCAATTCAGTGAATAAATCCCCAAGAGTATCCAGGGTGAGAAAAAAGAAGAAAGGTCATTACACAGTAAATCTTGATTTCATATGTTCAACAGTTTCCCACTAGTAGTAGTCACGCCCTAGTATGTATAACAACATCATCCATATTATGAGCAAGGGATAGACCAATAACAATCATAATAAATACAAAATATATCTCAATATTAGGGCATGGGAAACTGTGTAGTCATAATATGTGTATCTTTCACTCCTAAAGACAATGATACAACACATCATCAGTAACATGAATTGCACAGATCACAGGACAGACAATCCTTAATAAATAGAGCAAGCACAGACATCTAATCTCCTAAGAAGTATTATAATTTTTTATCAATGTTGAGGCCGCGTTCCGCCAATCTTAATTTCATTATGCCTAAGCTTGAGTTCTGTATTGCCACCCATTACATTGCTTTTAATTTGATCAATTCCATGAAATCTAAAGTTTTGTTGCATACCTCGTGCCTCATAATCAAGAGTGTGTAAAACAACCAGATACTTCATATAATTTTTTTTTAAAGCTTGTAAGTGTTCAGCCATCCGTTCCTTGAATGGCCTAATTGTACTTACTACATACATTTTTTGGCATTGACAGATATTAACATAGACTACAGATCTTGTACTACAGTCAATATGCATGGAAATAGAACACATGCCTGTATCGTTGTAGTCAAAATACATGGTCTTATCCAGTGCCCATCTACATACATTACAGTGTCCACAGCTTTAAAAGCCTCTTGTACTCAATTAGCCAATCCTTTTGTACAGGCGTGTGTGGGTAATTTGGACTAATCATATTGGCTAACATTTTGCCTCTTCTAAAAGTTACACTGGGTGTTACTGAAAAGTAGGGTTGTAGAGTCTTACGGAAATCAGAAGATGCCTGTGTTTCTTCAGAATACTGTATAGTTTACCCGAATCAGGATAGAAACTTGTCAAAAGGTGCATTTTATCTGAAGTATCTCTAGTAACTTTCCATTTAGGCTTAAGTGTAGACATTTTTATAATATGACAAGTTCTCATTTTAGCTTTTTTTACACAGACACATTGTAGGAAAGTACCATCTTGCCTGGCATGTAACCCCCATTTTTACTTGTGTGTCAGTTTGTTTTTGCCTGTGTCACTGGGATCCTGCTAGTCAGGACCCCAGTGCTCATAGTTTGTGGCCTAAATGTGTTCCCTGTGTGGTGCCTAACTGTATCACTGAGGCTCTTCTAACCAGAACCTCAGTGTTTATGCTCTCTCTGTTCTTTAAATTGTCACTGCAGGGTAGTGACTACTTTCACCAATTCTGATTGGCACACTGGAACACCCTTATAATTCCCTAGTATGTGGTACCTAAGTACCCAGGGTATTAGGGTTCCAGGAGATCCCTATGGGCTGCAGCATTTCTTTTGCCACCCATAGGGAGCTCAGACAATTCTTACACTGGACTGCCACTGCAACCTGAGTGACATAACGTCCATGTTATTTCACAGCCATTTTACACTGCACATAAGTAACTTATAAGTCACCTGTATGTCTAACCCTCACTTGGTGAAGGTTAGGTGCAAAGTTACTGAGTGTGAGGGAACCCTGGCACTAGCCAAGGTGCCCCCACATTGTTCAGGGCAATTTCCCCGGACTTTGTGAGTGCGGGGACACCTTTACACGCGTGCATTACATATAGGTCAATACCTATATGTAGCTTTACAATGGTAACTCCGAACATGGCCATGTAACATGTCTAAGATCATGGAATTGTCCCCCGAAGCCAAATCTGATATTGGGGTGCCAATCCCATGCATCCCCGGGACTCCAGCATGGACCCCGGTTACTGCCAAACTAGCTCTCTGGGGTTTTCTCTGCAGCTACCGCTGCTGCCAACTCTCACACAGGTTTCTGCCCTTCTGGGGTCTGGACAGCCCAGTCCCAGGAAGGCAGAACAAAGGATTTCCTCTGAGAAAGGGTGTTACACCCTCTCCCTTTGGAAATAGGTGTGAAAGGCTGGGGAGGAGTAGCCTCCCCCAGCCTCTAGAAATGCTTTGAAGGGCACATATGGTGCCCTCCTTGCATAAGCCAGTCTACACCAGTTCAGGGAGCCCCTAGCCCCTGCTCTGGCGCGGAACTGGACAAAGGGAAGGGGAGTGACGACTCCCCTGTCCATCACCACCCCAGGGGTGGTGCCCAGCGCTCCTCCAGTGTGTCCCAAACCTCTGCCATCTTGAATGCAGAGGTGTGAGGGCACAATGGAGACCTCTGAGTGGCCAGTGCCAGCAGATGACGTCAGAGACCCCTCCTAATAGGCTCTTACCTGGTTAGGTAGCCAATCCTCCTCTGAGGGCTATTTAGGGTCTCTCCTGTGGGTTTCTTGTCAGATAACGAATGCAAGAGCTCACCAGAGTTCCTCTGCGTCTCTTTCTTCAACTTCTGCCAAGGATTGACCGCTGACTGCTCCAGGATGCCTGCAAAACCGCAACAAAGTAGCAAGAAGACTACCAGCAACATTGTAGCGCCTAATCCTGCCTGCTTTCTCAACTGTTTCCTGGTGTTGCATGCTCTGAGGGCTGTCTGCCTTCACCCTGCACTGGAAGCCAAGAATAAATCTCCCGTGGGTCAATGGAATCTTCCCCCTGCTAACGCAGGCACCAAACTTCTGCATCACCCGACCTCTGGGTCCCCTCTCATCTTGACGAGTGTGGTCCCTGGAACACAGGAGCTGGATCCAAGTGACCCCGACAGTCCAGTGGTCCTTCTGTCCAAATTTGGTGGAGGTAAGTCGTTGCCTCCCCATGCCAGACAGTAATCCTGTGTACTGCGTGATCTGCAGCTGCTAGGGCTTCTGTGCACTTTTGCAAAGAATCCTTTGTGCACAGAATAGCCCAGGTCTCCAGCACTCCGTTCTGCATTGCTCAACTCGCTGAGTTGACCACTGGCTTCGTGGGACCCTCTTTTGTTGTGTTGAGACGACCGCCGTGCTCAGATTTCTTGAACGCCTGTTCAAGTGCTTCTGCGGGTGCTGCCTGCTTCCTCATGGGCTCTCTGTGCTGCTGAGTGCCCCCTCTGTCTCCTCCTCCAAGGGGCGACCTCCGGGTCCTTCCTGGGGCCAGACAGCACCCATTATCTTCGACTGCAACTCTTGCAGCTAGCAAGGCTTGTGTACGGTCTTTCTGCATGGAAACAACTCTGCATCCTTCAGCACGCCGTGGGACATCTTCTGTGCAAAGGAGAAGTTCCTGGCATCTTCGGTTGTTGCAGAATCTTCAGCTTCTTCCACCCGGAGGCAGCCATTTTGCACCTTCATCCAAGGTTTAGTGGGCTCCTGCCCCCCCTGGACACTTGCGTGACTCTTGTACTTGGTCCCCTTCCTTTACAGGTCCTCAGGTCCAGGAATCCGTCTTCATTGCTTTGCAGTCAGTTGTTGCCTTTGCAGAATCCCCTATCTCAACTTTACTGTCTTTCTGGGATAGTAGAGGAACTTTACTCCTACTTTTTAGGGTCTTGGGGTGAGGTATCTTGGACACCCTTAGTGTTTTCTTACACTCCCAGCAACCCTCTACACATTACACTAGGCCTGGGGTCCATTTGTGGTTCGCATTCCACTTTTGGAGTATATGGTTTGTGTTGCCCCTAGGCCTATTGTCTCCTATTGCAGTCTATTGTGTCCTACAGTGTTTGCACTACTTTTCTAACTGTTTACTTACCTGATTTTGGTTTGTGTGTATATTTTGTGTATTTTACTTACCTCCTAAGGGAGTATATCCTGTGAGGTACTTTTGGCATATTGTCACTAAAATAAAGTACCTTTTTTTTTTAGTAACTCTGAGTATTGTGTTTCTTATGATATAGGCGGTCATTACGACCCTGGCGGACGGCGGAGAAGCGACGGTAAGACCGGCAACAGGCTGGCGGTCAAATTTTTGCAATTATGACCATGGCGGTTACCGCCATGGTCATCCGCCTCTTCTCCGTTCCGCCCGCCAGAGCGGAGACGACCCCTGGGCTGGAGACCTGGGTCTCCAGCCCGGCGGTCGTCACTATACCGCCGGCGGTATTTTGACCCGGCTGACCGCCATGGATTTCATGCGGTTTGGAGCCGCCATGAAATCCATGGTGGTAAGCACTATCAGTGCCACAGAATACCTTCCCTGGCACTGATAGGGGTCTTCCCCACCCCCCCCACCCCGACACCCCCCACCACCCCTGCCACCCCCCAAAGGTGGCAGGACCCCCCTCCCCAACTCGACCCCCAACATCACATCACTCATTCACACACGACACACACGCAGGCACCACCAACACACATACACGCACACACACCGACATACATGTCAACATTTACACACAGTCAGACACGCACACCCACATTCAAACATACACGCACACAACTATACAGACATACCTACAGACATACACACACTCATTACCAAACTCACAACACCCCCGCAAGCATACACGCACTCACACCCCCCCACTACATACACACACGCACACCCCCATGCATGCATACAACACACAACACCCGCCCACCCCCTCCCCTATCGGACGATCAACTTACCTGGTCCGTCGATCCTCTGGGAGGGGACGGGATCCATGGGGGCTGCTCCACTGACACCACACTGTCAACAGAACACCGCCACACTGAATCACAGGACGTGATTCGGTTGACGATGTTCTGTTGATGTGGCGGTATGGCTGTTGGCGGCTCTCAGTCCGAAAAAGGACGGAGAGCTGCCAACAGTCATAATACGCTGAGCGGAAAACCGCCACCACTGGCAGTCTTCAGCACGGCGATCCCTCGGCGGTCTTGCCAAAAGACCGCTGAGGTCAAAATGACCCCCATAGTGCTATATGATATAAGTGGTATAGTAGGAGCTTTGCATGTCTCCTAGTCCAGCCTAAGCTGCTCTGCTATAGCTACCTCTATCAGCCTAAGCTGCTAGAACACTACTAACCTACTAATACGGGATAACTGGACCTGGCACAAGGTGTAAGTACCATCAGATACCCACTATAAGCCAGGCCTGCCTCCTACACACATCATACCCCCTGTTAATAAAATGCTGTTCTAAATCAGAAAGGGCTTATTAAATTCATCATGTACACTGCAATTTCTACGAGCCCTCAACATTTCACCATAAGGAGTGACTTAATTTGAGCCTTGGGATGAGAACAAGTACCATGTAAAAGTGAGCTGCAAGAGATCTTCTTCCTGTATATTCTACTGCAAATCTTTGTATCCTGAATAAATAATTCTACATCCAGGAATACCATACATTCCATGCTGTATTCTAAAGTAATGGGCATTTTGCGATCATTATCATTCAGATGAGTGAGAAAGTAATTTAGTAACTCAGTCACCTATCCAAATCATAAAACAATTGTCTATGTACCTTCCCCAGTAATAAATAGTCTATTCATCTTACTTGTTTATGGTCCCAAATCCACTCTGCCTCAAACCATTCCGTAAACACATTAGCAAAAGGTGGAGCAAACCTGGAACCCATCGCTGTCCTGAGTAACTCTTTGTACCAAGTACCATTGAACTGATAAACATTGATCTCCAGAATGAGTTTTGTCATGTCCAATAGCATCTCTGTTTGATCCAGATACTCAACAGGTTGGGTGTTGAGACAATATCTCAGTGCCTTGCTGCCTAAATCATGTGAAATATTGGTATATAGAGAGACCACATCCATGGTCACCATAATCATACCAGGTACCCAAGTAACACCCTGCAATAAATTGAAAATATATTTAGTATCTTGAATGTAGGATGCAAAGTTCATCACAAATGGTCTTAGAAAAACATCCACATATTTTGTTACTCGTTCTGTAGGACTCCCTATTCCGGTTACTATTGGTCTCTCCGGAGGGAACTGTAAATGCTTGTGCACTTTAGGTAAATTGTATAAACATGGGTAATGTGGATGGTCAGTCAATAGATAGAAATGCCCATCTTCACTAAGTAACTCCTGGTCTTGCCAAACCTTAAGTTTCTCTTTTACCATTTCAGTAACCATAGGTATAGGGTTGTTATCCAGTATCTCATAATGAATAATAACTTCCAGTTGGGAGTACACCTCACTTTCATAATCCATTTAGTTTAGCAAAACAATGTTCCCATCCTTGTATGCCATCCACCCAATCAAATCTTTATTGTGTTGTAATGTCTTCAAAGCAGTATGTTCACCCCAAATTAGGTTGTCCTGAAAGAACACTTTAATTCTCGGACGTACGTCATCAGTCCACTTGTCCAATTCTAAATTGACAGCCTTGTAAAACAAATCAATACTATTGCTAGAGGTCAGCTGGGGAGCCCATGTATCCCTAGCCTTTAAACCGCTATCCACATGTAAGTCCTTACTCAGTTCCAAGTCTATTAATAACCTGCTCTTCGTGAGGGGATCTTCCTCATGGTCAGTCAAAGACAGAAGGGTAGGGGTATCATGTACATCTTGTATAGTCAAATCCCTCAGTACCAGGACTTCCGTACTGGATCTGTTCTTATGTGGGTGCATAGTAAAGAACTTCATAAGTTTCAAAAGATGTACAAATCTGTGCAAATCAATTTTTACTTCACATAGATTACAATGTTGTGCACAACAATAATTTTAAACCATGTTTAAGCACTGAGTACATATCTGGAGTCAATATTACATTAGAAAATTAAACCACATTCACATCGTGACTCATCTTTCTAGGAAAATTCCTGATTTAGTCTTTTTCCATGATTGGGTCTGCATACCCCACTTTTCTCCTTGTCCCTTTTCCTGTGGTTCCCCTTCTGACCCATGTATTTATTTTGTCTTTGTTCTACAATTCATATCCCTGTTTCCAAATCTTATGCAAATCACTTCCTTTAAAAAAGTGCTTTCCTCACTGCTGTTAGAGGTCCCTTCACCTGCAGCCTCATTGTCACTGATGGACAAACTACTTGAAGGATTGGACACTGCAATGGCTGTAGAGGAGCCCTGACTACTCTTAGGTCAATCATCTTCTTAATCAAATGGTCAAAACATTTGGCGAAAGTGAACACCCTCCCACTATTGTAATCTATCTCATTCTTTTTAAGTTTCCTCGCGTTGTTTTGTTTCCTCCTGAAGTTTTCAAATTACATCCTTCAAAATTGCATCATTCTTTTTTGTAGGTTCAGGCAAATTAAATGCTTTGATTTCTTGTTCAACTAGTTAAGTCCCTGCCAAAAGTATAGCTATCTTTCTGTCTGCATTTTCAATAAAAATATTAATTAGATTCATAGAACTATTCATAAGTTCTTTCTTTCATCATGCAAGTAAATCCTCCTCAGACTCATCATATATTGGTAAAATTTGAGACCTAAGGCATCTCGGGATCCTGTTAAGTATAATACTCTGTTTCAATGTGGTGGTATCCTACCATTTGGACATTTCTGCCTATATGAGTTCTCCAACTACACAAACTTCTCCCTGAGTCCCTCATTTGTTCTAATACTACGCTTGCTTAAAGATTGGCCTACCGTAATACCTGTACTTAAGTTCTTAAATAAATCATCAGCCATTTTCTCCCTGTCCATCGCATTGCTCATTTTTTAAATCTATAATCAGTAGTCCACTGTGTAACCCAAGGGAGTAGCTCAAGCCCGAAGATAAACACACAAAAATACTTTAGGTAGCGAGGCAAGAAATCAAGCACTCACCGACCGATTTACCTAAAGTTTTTATTGGGTTTTGCCCCTAAGTGGTCAGTCACTTCCCATAGGACTATAGGTATCTGTCTTCAAATTTTGTACAAGTCATTGGTTCATGGGGCATTTTATGAAAGTTTGTTCACTGTATGTATGTGTGTGTGTGTGTGTGTATATATATATATATATCCTTTGTTTTTATAAGATACAACGGAAGTGTGGAAACACCGGCTGTTCATAGAACACACCTATAGCAGAACAGTGCAAGCTTCCCTCCCTCAAAGACGGATACATCTAAGGCAGAATCAGCACAAGCTTTTCCATTACAAGACACTTACAAATCAGAAAGCAACTGTGCAAGCTTGGCACACAGATCTAAGGGTCGCCCCTGTAAAAACAAGAGAATTAGGGGTATTGTTGGTATTATTTTGGAATTCTGCAAGAATACAGATGAAAAATAGTCTGATTTGATGCCAATGTGTGAACCTATACCTCGACAGATATTAGCAATTACGCTGTACACTTTGTACATGCTTGTTACTTTCTTTAAAATCATTAAAATATTTGCTATAAAAAAACGTTTTCAGGACTAGAAACATGGCACTTAGCCATCATAATCATCAGCACTTATTTTGTTAGTAGAACCCAGAGTCATGTTAACACTTTATAATTACCCAACCCGGTAAGTCTTCAGAATTCCTCTGAAAGACAGTAGATTTACTGAGGTATGATATCAATAGGCTATAGAGCTCCAGAGGTGGCAGTCATGAAAACCGAAGGACTTCCTCCATTGAGGACCTTTCAATTCTGTTTTTTAATGAGTCTCCATTTATGTTTACTGGTTGGTAGAGCCTTGTTTTAGCATAGATTTTGTAATGCAAAATTTTAAAATAATGAACATGTCCTCATTGACATATCTGAGTCATAGTCTTTTGATTCATTCTGTTTCAACTCTTCCCTTTCTTTTAATATTTTCATGCTGATTTATTTGAATCAGACTTAAATATGGTCTTCAGAGTCGTTTCATGAGAACTCTTCTCAAGCAAAAGCTCCAATGTTTAAATGATGTCATTTTAATGTCTTACTAAAGTTGAGAATCCTGTTCTAGAACTTGCTTTCTTTTATGAGTGTGCGATGTCATACAGCCTTTAATATTATTTCTCTCTAGTTGTAGATAGTACATTCCAGCTTGTTTTGTGTACAGTGTGTGCCCTTTTTCTTGTAGGTGAACATTATGGTGCATAATTGTTTCTCTGTTGTTGATTTCTAGGTCCTAGCAGATGGCACTTTACTGAATTGCCTTACCTCCCTAAGAAAGGACAACACAGGCTACGACCTGAAGCAACTGTTCATAGGTTCTGAAGGAACCTTGGGTGTCATCACTGCTGTGTCAATATTGTGCCCGCGAAAACCAGCCTCTGTAAAGGTAGCATTTTTAGGTAATTTCATACCCGCTTCCCCATCTTTGCTTTAGGAACGTACTTGGTAGTAAATGTACGTTTCCCTGTTTCTCATCTTAAGCTTTTTGACTGACAGGATGTGAAAAAAGGATGCGTATGGGAGACACTGTTTTGCTCTATCCTTTCTTTGGTAAGGTAGTTGCATCTGTATGTGTGAGATCCACAGTAAGAGCCCTGCTACACCTCTCTCTTAGCCAAAGGTTTGCATGGTGGTGAGCATTTGACACTCAATAGGCTACCGTGGCTTTCAACTCAATATCTTCTTTCATTTTGTAGGCATGGGTCAGAGCAGGAAACCCTCTCGCCATCTTCTCAGGTTTATGAGCAAAACAAAACAAGCATTGCCAATGCAATGGGTCTTGCGTTTGCTCGAGTTAGAACTGTTAACATTGTAAATTCCTAACAGGACTTTTCTTGCCACTTAAATTGAAAATTAAAAGTAAGACACTTGACGTAAGCGAGCTGATTCAAAGCGCTACGGCTGCCATGAGCATGAGTGCGAAGGAGAAATACAAAAAGAGGTTTGCTCGCAGTCAAACGTACAGGCAAAAGTGCAATTTTCCATGTAACAAGGTCGATGTCCAAGGGGGTAACCAAACCACCCCAAGGAGGGACAACCGTAAAGCATTTACCAAAAATAACAACGGATTTTTGAAAGACAAGCCCACAAACGGGTGATAGTTATGGGCATGCAGAGAGCGTGGTTAAAAGCCCACAAGAATTATAACAGGTCAGACCGCTTGCGCGCTCAACCTAAAAACACCTACTAATGGACTAGGTGGCAGTGGGAGCAAGGCACGCCATATTAATGGATTTATTTAGCTCTGAGCAACAACACCCTCTGTCGCTGGACTCAGGACATCTGGAAGTGCACCTCCACTCCCTTGATTTGCATGGAGGTGAAGTAGGGACCCTTTGTTCGTGCATTCAAATGGCTGCAAGTGTACCCCACCTTCCCTGAGTTATATGACCGTGGGTGTGTTGCTCCTTCATTTGATTCCAATGCTGCTATTATGTCACATCCTCTTTCTAGAGTGTTGCCCCTTTATTTAGATTTGTGGTCTTGAGTACGATAGTTCTTTATTTTGAATGCAGTTTTTTTGTGTGGAAGCTTCTCTGAAGCAGTGTACCGACAGGTGGGGGTGGCGGGTGGGGTTGGAGTCCAGTTGCTGTAAGTGGGCCCCTTTCACTGAATCATTGTTCCGCAGCAGTGATGATGTATTTCATTAGATTGGCTTTACTTAGGGACAAATTGTTTGTCCTAAATTATTGATTTGAAATTTAGGCCCTCATTATGGCATTGGCGGTACATCCCATTTACTGCCATGCTGACTGCTGCCAACATACTGCCGCACTGACAGATATCCGTTCACCATATTATGACACACACACCCCAACCCGTCACTATACAGACACAACTCCGCCATACCAAAGGTCAGTGATAAACTGGCGGTATCAAAACCCACACTGTTAAGCCAACAGAACAACGCCCACCACATTATGACCCACGAATCACCATGGTGGACATTCAACCACAGTAAACCATTGGCGGTACGTACCGCCACACTAAAAATACACACACTAAAAAAAAAACACCACCACATTGGACAATTCAAACTACACACACCACACCCACACCACTATAAAACACGCACCCACATTACCCACAACCCTTTGCGACTGCAATTAATTGCCAACAGAGAGAGTTAGCAAGAGTATACACACAACCAGAGCCACATACCACCATCACCTATACACCACCCACGCACCTCACAACACACACACCAACACCCTCACCCACACCACTCACACTACACCCATGGCACCACAACAACACCCCATATTCTCTGAGGAGGAGCTAAGGGTCATGGTGGAGGAAATCATCCAGGTAGAGCCACAGCTATTTGGAGCACAGGTGCAGCGACTTGGGTCAGTACCTCATAACAAGGGATGACGGCAAGAAGAGGTGGAAAGACCTACGGGGGAAGGTACGTTCTGTGGCAGCAAGATACCAACTAGCTGTACAGAGGACTGGAGGTGGACCCCCACCTCCTCCTCCACAACTAACAACATGGGAGGAGCAAGTCCTGGCAATCATGCATCCTGAGGGCCTGGCAGGAGTAGGAGGAGGGCTGGACTCTGGTAAGTCAACTCTATACTACTACTACCCACCCATAGCTGCATGCCATCACATACCCCCGCCCCACCCTCACTCCCATCACTCCACCACCTCTAACACACCCCACCCCACCATCACAACCCTCTCATCCCAGTGCCAAGCCCAGCATGCACCACCAATGCTTGGACACCACTCACAGACCTGCATGGACACCTATCACTAAAGCATGCACACTGGAGAATCACCTAGCCCACCACATAACAACTCACACAAGGAAAAGCTGCCAGGGCAATAACAACCATAGAGGGCCACCCACCCATGTACAATATGTCACACACAGAAATAATAACACTGCATGTACATCCCCACAGGTATCCCAGCCAATGTCACCAGAGAAGAGGTGCCAGCAGCATCCAGTTCCTCACAGAAGAGGCCCACAGTGATGACAGCAACTCTGCTCGCCTGGATCTGGATGACCAACCTGGTCCATCAGGGACCTCTGGACAGTCGGTTACCCAGGCACAGTCACACACCACCACAGAGCCTCCCCCCTCTGGAAATACCAAGCACCCACCCAGCGTGCCCATACCTTTGTCCCCAGACACGTCAATCAACAGTGTGTCCACTACTACAGGGACCCCAGGGCCCTCCCCATACCCAAGACAATCAGGCACCTGGGGTCAGTGGCAGTGGGCACACGGTTCAGGGGACAGAGGCACAGGACAACAGGGAGGCTGGGAGGACTGCTGTCCGCCAGGGGGAGGACAGGCCCAGGGAACCGACTCTCCAGGAGGCACTCACTGCGATCCTGGGAGCATACCAACATTCCCAGGATACGCTGAGCCAGATCATGGACAAGTTGCAGGAGAACATGCAGCTGCAGGAGGGACAGTACCAGGGGATCAGGGAGGACTTGAAGGCCATTAACACCACCCTGGTCTCCATTGCTGGGGTGCTGGCAGACATACCACCATTATGAGGGAGGCAGTGTCACACCAGCAGGTTCCTGCCACTAGCCAGCCATCTGAACAGTCCTCCACCTTCGCTGCCGCTCCTGGAGAGGAGGCCCTGCCACAGGACCACCAGGCCACCAGCACCCCTCCCCCTGCAGAAGGAGAACCACCCCACAAATGTTCCCTGCGATCCAGGCAGAAGCCAGAGACTATTGCCAAGACCCCAGCCAGGAAATAAGACTCTCCTGAATGTCACTGTTGTGTCCCACTCTGTCACCCTGTCCACTTTGAACTGCCATTGCTCCACTTCCTAAGCCCCCTTGGACAGTGCACCTGTGCTTTACTCCATCATCACCCCAGCCCATTGCACTACCCCCTTTTCTTCATAGCACTTAAATAAATGCCCTTTGAAAAAATACAAGTATGGAGTATGTCAAATGATTTAAGTATGTATTTGCTTAACAAGGTTTAAACATTGCAATTCAACTGAACAGTAATGTATACATAGGAAAGACCTTTATTTGGCTGCAGTGAACACTCCAGGAGCGATAGTGGGGCACCAACATCTGCAAAAAGAGTTGCCAAAGCGTACAGTGAGTGGGCATAGAAGTGGGAATTCACAGCCTGACAGTGTCAATGTCAAACACAAAACTGTCAACGAAATGTGAAGTTACAATGTCTTACCTGTGTGTCATTGGAAGTATTGACATATCACTGCAGTTCTGTTGTCCTCATCCTCGTCCCACTGTTTCCTCATGTTCACTGTCCACAGGGTCCACTGCTGCCACACGGCCATCTCCAGCCTCCTCCTCCTGCAGAAAAGGCACATGGCTTCTCAATGCAAGGTTGTGCAACATGCAGCATGCCACGATTATCTGGCAGACCTTCTTGGGTGAGTAGCACAGGGATCCACCTGTTAGACGGAGGCACCGAAACCTGGCCTTCAGGAGGCGTAAGGTTCGTTCTATTGTCCTTCTTGTTCACCCATGTGTCTCATTGTAACGTTCCTCTGCCCTTGTCCTGGGATTCCTCACAGGGGTCAGTAGCCATGAGAAGTTGGGGTAACCAGAGTCACCTGCAAGTTGCGAGGGACAACTGTTAGCCACACACTATGCCATATGGCCCACACCATGCCCATACACCAACAAATACTGGGTGAGAACCAGGGCTCACCTATTAGCCACACCCTGTGCCTCCGGAGTTGGGCCATCACATTTGGGATGCTGCTATTCCTCAGGACAAAAGCATCATGCACAGAGCCTGGATTCTTAGCATTGACATAATAGATGTACTGGTCCGCCAAACACCCCATCTGCTTTGAGTGAAACCTTTTACGAATTCTGAAGACCTGTTCATTATGACGGGGGGGCAAATGAAATATGTGTTCCATCAATCGCCCTAATGATGTTTGGGATATGTCCGACTGCATAGAAGTCACCCTTCACTGTGGCCAAATCCTCCCCTTGGGGGAAGACAATGTAGCTTCACATGTGTTTAATCAGGGCAGACAACACTCTGGTCAGCACTATTGAGAACATTGGCTTTGACATTCCTGCTGCCAAGCCCACTGTCACTTGGAAAGAACCAGTTGCCAAGAAATGGAGCACAGACAACACTTGCACAAGAGGGGGGATCCCAGTGGGTTGACGGATAGCAGATATCAAGTCAGGCTCCAATTGGGCACATAGCTCTGTGATTGTGGCCCTGTCAAGTCTGTAGGTGAGTATAATGTGCCTGTCCTCCATTGTTGCCAAGTCCACCAGAGGTCTGTACACGGGGATGTCTGCATCTCCTACTTATCCGCAGCGGTTGCAATCTATGGGGCAAAAGAGTGAGGAACCGGTCATAATCTGTACATTGTAGCCACTACAGTTCAATGCATGATGTGATTTATTAATGTATTAGTGGCATATGTCTGGAATGTACAGTTGTGATCTGTGACGCAGTTAGGATTCATGGTCTACCCTCCCCTTGAAATGTTGTCTGTCCTCTATGGAGGGGCAGGTGGAAGTGAGGTAAATCCGGTGACGTCGTGCGCCGTTGCGGGAGGCAGTCGGGAACCGCCGTGCAACTCCTCATTGGTTATCATTGGGCCCTGTGGGTTATAGTGGCCAATGGTGATGTACGCCTGCGGTGATGGTATGCACCGCTGCGGATGTCACCGCGATTTTCTATCTGTTCACTCACTTGCTTCCTGACCTTCAACAGGAGGGGACCTTCACTGCATATGCTGCTGTGACCTGTGTCTG
Organism: Pleurodeles waltl; assembly: GCF_031143425.1. Taxonomy (NCBI): domain Eukaryota; kingdom Metazoa; phylum Chordata; class Amphibia; order Caudata; family Salamandridae; genus Pleurodeles; species Pleurodeles waltl. The sequence continues at coordinate 335,496,174 of NC_090450.1, read as the reverse complement.
GAACCTACCATGGCCCGTGTGACTGGGGAAAGGGCCCCTGCCTTCACCTCAGCAGAGTTGGAGTGACTGGGGGATGGGGTCCTACCCCAGTATGGACTGCTGTATGGGCCTCCAGACCAACAGGTGAGTACACTGTGAGCACGATGCATGGGGCATGAATGCATGGAGTGGTGTGTGTGAAGGCCTCATGTAGGGGGGGATGATGGATGGGCCCTGGCAAGTGTGCAGCATGTATGCTTGGCCATGTCTGTGCATAGGGGATGGGAGGGCTATGGTGGGCGATGAGTGTAACAGGCAGGACGGTCTAACTAATACCTTTCCCTGTGTATATTACCTCTGCAGGTCAGCGCCCATCAAAAGAAGGGTATATAGCAAGTCATTGCCAAGGACGTGTGGACCCTGGGGGTCTAATGCAGGCAGAGCACCCACTGTCGGAAACGGTGGGAGGACCTGAGACGCTGGCCATGGATGATGGTGGAGGCACAGCTGGGGATGGCCTCCCAACGAGGAAGGGGTGCCCGTCGAACCCTGACCCCCCTGATGGCCCGCATACTGGCAGTGGCCTATCCGGAGCTGGATGGGCGCTTGGGGGCATCACAGCAGCAACAAGGGGGTGAGTTCTGTGCCCATCATTACTACTTACGTATGGTGGGGTGGTACCCGGGTGGGGGATGTGTGCCTCTGGGTGCCCCTAGGCCATGTCTGACACTGCAGTGTAGGTCCCATGTTGAGCAGGGCTCTGATGTGATACTCCTCCAACCTAGCTAGTAGGCATCCACTACTGGGCAGGGGTGTGTGGGTCCCAGGTATGCTGCAGTGAGCGATATGTGTCCCTTCCCATGCCCTGGTGACTAGCATTCTTACTGGTAGTGCCATGCATAGTGCATAGAGCTGTTCACTGTGTGTGAGGGTACTGTGTACACCAACGGTAGTGTTGATGTAGCTATTGACCAAGTGTATCCTTTGTCTCTCTCCCCCCCTTTCTTGTTCTGTCATCCTGTCCTTATGTGCATTAGCATCATCTGGCGGAGGAGCAGAGGCACCAGCGACGGAGGGAGCTGCATCCCACAGGACCCAGGAGGCAGAGTCCACCGACGGTGAGGGCACCAGTGGGACGGAGGGCTAGGGGAGCACCACAGCGGAGACTGGATGGGACAGTTCAGACACAGATACCTCCTCCGATGGAAGCTCCCTGGTGGTGGCGGACACCTCTGTGCCCACCCCGTCTACAGGTAGAGCTGCCAGCCCCCGTACCAGCACTTTCCTCCCAGCAGCCCCTCAGCGAGTAGCCCATGCCCGCTCACCCAGGAGGGTGGGCATCTCCTTCTCCCCAGGCACCTCAGGCCCTGCCCCAGTTAGCCCTGCTGCCCTGAGTGAGGAGGGAGGAGGCTATTGACCTCCTGCGATCCACCTCTGTTGGGCAGTCAACCATTGTGAATGCCATCCAGGAGCTGGCAGCCCAAATGCAACAGTCCAATACATTTCTGAAGGGCATTCACACTGGCTTGGCGGCCCAACAAAGATCAATCCAGGCTCTGGCCTCCTCTCTGATGGCAGCCATTGTCCCTGTTTCCACCCTCCCCCTCCAACTTCCTCTTCCCAATCCCATTCCCCTCAATTACAACCTATCCCAAGAACACAGGCATGCACACGGGACAACACACAAGAGTGACACAGACAAACACAAGCACCACACTTCATCTCACAGGCACACACACAAACACCATCCAGATGCAGACATACCAACACCACTGCCTCCACTGTGTCTCCCTCTTCCTCCTCCTCCACCTTCCCCTCAGTTGCATCTACACTCACACCTGCATGCACTGCATCCTCATTCACTACCCCCATCCCCAGCACACCTATCAGAACACACACCTCACTGGCAGTCACCACCCTAACATCCATGCACACGTCCCCTGTGTCCTCTCCCACTGTGTCTGTGCCCCCCTCCCAAGGTACACAAACGCAAGCACTCAGACACCCAACAGCCATCCACCCCACAACCGCATCCAGCCCATGCACCTGCACCCAAACACAGCAGACAGACACTTCCTACAACCTCTCCCTCTTCCTCCACTCCCAGACCTTCTCCCTCTTCCCGCCCAATGTCCCTAAGAAGTTTTTCCTCCTCACCATTGACCTCTTCCCTACCCCTTCCCCCGCGTCCTCCACCTCTGGCCACGGTGTGTAAAACCCAGGCAAGCACCTCAGCCACCCAGTCCACGGGCCCAGTAGTGTCCACAGCAACTTGAGTGTCCGCCCCAAGTGCTGCCAGGAAGGTCAAGGTGCCTCCCCCAGCTTCTACTGTGTAGGTAAAGGTGCCACCCCCAACTGCTGCCAAGAGGAGCAAGAAGCCCTCCCTAGTTGCTGCCATGAGGAACAAGGAGCCATCCCCCGCTGCTGCCAGGAAGGGCAAGGGTCCTGCACCCGCAGGCAGAAAGGACAAGGGGCCTGGTGCTAGGACTCATTCGGAGCCCCTACCACCAACCATGGTGGTGCAGCCATCCGAATCTGCAGAGGATGGGCAGGAGCTTCCCCCCACAAACACCTCCAGCAGCAGCACACTATCACTACCACCAGCAGTGGGCAGCTGTCCGAGGCTGCAGAGGATGGGCAGGAGCTTCCCCCCACAACCACCAGCAGCAGCTGCAGCACCACCACCAGCAGTGGTCAGCCATCCGAGGCTGCAGGGGATGGCCAGGAGCTTCTCCCCACAACCACCACAAGCAGCAGCAGCACCACCACCAGCAGTGGGCAGCCGTCCAAGGCTGCAGGGGATGGGCAGGAGCTTCCCCCCAGAACCAGCAGCGAAATCACCATCACCACCACTGAGCAGCCGTCACCGCCGGCAGACAGTGTGTAGTCCTGCGTCCATAGGCTGTTGTGTGGGCTGCCCCTGCAAATCTTGTGGGATTGACACCCACCTGAGAGACCTTGCACTCCCTAAGACCTGCATCACAGTGCACGATGCCTCCTCCAGAACCAGTAGAAAAGCCATCCACTCACCCCATCTTCCCCAGGATCAGAATCACAGGGCACGATGCCCCCTCCAGAACCAGCGGAGAAGCAATCCACTCACCCCATCCTCCCCAGGATCAGAAGCACAGGGCACAATGCCCCCTCCAGAACCAGTGGAGAAGCTATCCACTCACCCCAGCCTCCCCAGGATGAAGAGCATAGAGCACGATGCCCCCTCCAGAACCAGCGGGTAAGACATCCACCTACCCCAGCCTCCCCAGGATGAAGAGCACAGGGCACGATGCCCCCTCCAGAACCAGTGTGCAAGTCACCCACTTGAAAGACTGTGGCCTTTCGCTCCCCAGGACGAAGCACAGGGCATGTTGCCCCCTCCAAAGCCAGTAGGCAAGCCACCCACTTGAGAGACTGTGGTCTTGCACTCCCCAGGACCAAGCTCAGGGCATGTTGCCCCCCCCAGAGCCAGTGGGCAGTCACCCACTTGAGGGACTGTGGCCCAAGGCCAAGCACAGGGCATGTTGCCCCCTCCAGAGCCAGGGGGCAAGTCACCCACTCGAGAGACTGTGGCCTTGCACTCACCAGGACCAAGCACAGGGCATGTTGCCCCCTCCAGAGCCAGTGGGCAAGTCATCCACTCGAGAGACTGTGGCCCAAGGCCAAGCACAGGGCATGTTGCCCCCTCCAGAGCCAGTGGACAAGTCACCCACTCAAGAGAATGTGGCCTTGCACTCCACAGGACCAAGCACAGGGCATGTTGCCCCCTCCAGGACCAGTGGTGTTGTTCCATCTGCCGCCTGAGGTGCCCCCCGTTCCCCATCCCCCTGAGGTGCCTGCCTATTTTACAATTGATGCCCCTGCAGTGTTCTCTCCGTGTTGGTGCAGGAGACTAGTGAGGCCTTGGACTTTGTGATGTGGGCCAGTGGCCCACGATCATTGAGGACTGGGCATTGTCTCTTGATTTGTAAATCTTTATATAATTTTAGATTGGATACACTTATTACTACTTTATATTATTACACTCACTTTTATCTATTCATGCTGTCCTTGAATTATTTCTGAGGGGTACGGGTGTATATGTTTTAATACTGCATCTGCATGTGTGTATGGTGTTGGGGGTAGGGGTGTTGCGTGTGTGTGTCACACTCTTTTACCTCCCCCCCTCCCCTGTGTGCTATGCGGCTGTATTCACCGTGGTCGTCTTCGCTGTCATTGGTGTTCGTGGTGGAGCAGGATGTAGAACAGCATTGAGAAGATATGCAGTTCAGGCTTCATGGCCTCGTGGTTCTTCCCTGAGTCTCCAAAGGTGAGTCGTTTCCCTTCTGTGCAGGTTTTCTGCCAGGCTTTTGATGTCATTGGTACCGCCCCAGAAAAGGTGGCGGTTTCATGTCTCATAAAAGGGTGGGTGGAACATTGACTTCCGCCTGGCTGTAGACGGCTTCCGCTGTGGTGCCTGTCGATTCCGCCCTGGCGGTCGGTGTGTTAAAGTGGCTGTCTGTCTTAGCTCTTTCCGCCATGGTCATAATTTGGAGGTATTTACTGCCAGCCTGTTGGCGGTATTACTGCCACTTTATCACCGACCGTCAGGGTTGTAATTAGGGCCTTAATTTGCTTTCTTTCTCTTTGTCCAAAGAGGCTTGGTTAATTTGCTAAATTTTTAGTAGAAGAGTGATCACTAGCACCAACATTCTCTTCCCAACTCTCCTCACAACATTTCACCCCCGCAACTCCCTCCGGACAGTAGTGCTGTGCCTCTCAGTTGTGAGCACAGTTCTTGTCTTGGATGGCGGGGCTCACTCCAGATGTGCGTGGGTCTTCTAGTCTCAGATGGCTGTCGTCAGAGGAATAGCCTTCTTCATCTAGTGCACGCATTTTGCTTAGAGCCTATCCAGTATCTACTTCGAGGGTCATACCAAGCACACTTTTGCCATGACACTTGTTTAATGCTTTGCATAACAGCTCCTGTAGGCTGCACCTAGGAAGCACGCCTTCCCTTCAATTGCCCACCTGTTTTCCTGTAAACTGTTGGCTTGTCGTTTTTTTTTTTTTTAACAAAAACAGATTTGTATTTGATGGAATGCAAGACCTTGTCTTCTTTTGAGCCACTACATGTAGATATTACAGCTATGGATGATAGCAATTCTCTGTAGACCTCTTCAAGTTTTTTTCAGGCTTGGCTTACCAATTCTCTCGAGACCTCTTCCCATATTTTTCAGGCCTGTTGTTAGACAAAGCTTTAGTTTTCACAAAAAGTCCTAAAGTGAAATATACATACATAGAGAGTTTCTGTAATGTCATTCTCAATGGGACATTGGGTCAGCCTTTTTTATCCATTGGCTCGCTTCTGTGGGTGTGACTGCATTTTGCCTGTGCATGACTGCATCCTGCCTGTGCACATGTGCACAACCACACAAAAATGAATCCAGTTTGGTGCTAGAGTAAGTGGCAGAAGGGGGTGTAATTTACAAAGCGCCAGTCTGAATACTGAGAGTTTTCATGTCTTTCTAATTTAATTTCCCATAAAATGTAGCAAATTTTCTACTGCAGCATGAACTGAAACAGGTTTTTAGAGTATATTTATAGCTATTTTTCTGTGCGTATTTTTTCACCTTCTACTGTTTCAATTTCTAGGTCGGCGATTGACAGAGTCGCACAGAGTACCATTATAATAAGCTGAAATCTGACTTTTCCATTTTTCATTGTGCTTGGCTTTGTAGTGTACACCTGCAGTTTAATTTCATTGCATGATTTAACTAAGGGGCACAGTGAAACATTCCAAACTGGTTCTGATGGCTCAGTGGATTAATATATGGATTGCAGAAATCTGTGTTTGACCTTATGGTCATAAGTTTGACTTTCTGCAGGTCAACATAGTCTTTCATCCTTCTGAGGTTAGTAAGATGGGTACTTTTAAAATGCATAACAATACATTTCTGATAATCAGTGTAGCGTACCTTCGCCATTGTCCTTTTAATAGTTTATGAAGTACCGATGGCAAAGCTAATATGTTTGGTTCTGATGTGATAAACTGGCGATACCAAAACCCACACCGTCACGCCAACAAGAATACACCCACACTATCACGACCCACAAACCAACACTGCGGTCATTCACCCGCGGTAATCCATTGGCGGTACACACCGCTGTGCTCAAAATACACACAGACTTACAAAACACCAACACATTGGACAATTTGAAATACACACACCTGATACACATACACACACCACACCCACACACCCAATCCAATATAAAGCACACACCCACAAACCCTTACAACCAAAATTTTTAAAAAAAGCCCAGAGAGAGAGATTAGCTAACACAACACCAGCATCCACAGACACACAACACCATCACTTATACAACATACATGCACCTCAAACAACACACACCAACACATCCCCCCACACATCACAACAGACAGCACTTCCCACATCACCCACACCACGTCATGGCGCCTCAAAGACACCCCAGGTTTTCTGAGGAGGAGCGCAGGGTCATGGTGGAGGAAATCATCTGGGTAGAACCACAGCTATTTGGATCACAGGTGCAGCAGACATCCATTGCTAGGAAGATGGAGCTATGGCGGAGAATCGTCGACAGGGTCAACGCAGTGGGACAGCATCCAAGAACACGGGATGACATTAGAAAGAGGTGGAACGACCTACGGGGAAGGTACGTTCTGTGGTATCCAGACACCAGATTGCTGTACAGAGGAGTGGCGGTGGACCCCCACCTTCTCCCCCACAACTAACAACATGGGAGGAGCAAGTCTTGGCAATAATGCATCCTGAGGGCCTCCCAGGAGTAGCAGGAGGACTGGACTTTGGTCAAATCTTCATTACCATATCCCCCCACCCCACCTGCATGCCATCACATACTCCCACCCTCACTCTCACACCCATCACCCCAACACCCCACAGATACTGGGGGTACCACAACCCACACATTCCAAAACCAAGCCCTGCATGTAACACCAATGCATGGACACCCATCACCAATAATGCAAGCACAGGAGTAGAGGTTAACTCACCCATTGCACACAGATACTAATATTATGCATTCACACCCCAACAGGACCCATACCCAGCGTCACCGGACCGGAGGTGCCAGACATATCCAGTCCCCCCACAGAAGAAGCCCAAAGTGATGACAGCAGCTCTGCACGCCTGGACCAAGATGACCAGCCCGGCACATCAGGGACCTCGGAACAGTCGGTTCCCCTGACACAGTCACAAACCACCACTGAACCTTTCCCCTCAGGAAACACCGCCACAGCACCCACCCAGCGGGCCCATCCCTCTGTCCCCAGGACACGTCATGTAGCAGTGTGTCCACCACTCCAGGGAACCCAGGCAACCCCACAAACACAGGACGATCAGGTACCTGGGGGCAGTGGCTGTGGGCACACAGTTCAGGGGACAGAGGCACAGAATAACAGGGAAGCTGGGAGGACTGCTGTGCGACAGGGAGAGGACAGACCCAGGGAACCCACTCTCCACGAGGCACTCTCCAACATCATGGGAGCTTACCACCATTCCCAGGAGACCATTGGCACGGTACTGGCCAAGTTTCAGGAGACCCAGCGGCTGCCGGAGGAACACTACATGGGGATCAGGGAGGACTTGAAGTACATCAACACCACCCTGGTCACCATTGCAGGGGTGCTGGCAGACCTTGTCAACACAGGGAGGGACACAGTGGCACGCCAACGGGCCCCTGACACTAGCGTGGACGATGAACAGCCCTCCACCTCTGCCGGCGCTAGTGGACAGGAGGCACCGCCACAGGAACACCAGGCCACCAGGCCACCAGCACCCCACCCCCTGCAGAAGGTGAACCACCCCGCAAACGGTCCCTGAGATCCAGGAACAAGACAGAGAACATTGCCAAGACCCCCGCCAGGAAATAAGACCCCCCTGAATGTCACCCTTCTGTCCCACTTTGACACCCTGTCCAGCCTAAACTGCCATTGCTCCACTTCCTATGTCCCATTGGACAATGCACATGTGAAACAAATAGACTGGACTCTGCCATGGACATTCCTCCACCATCACCCCAGCCCGTTTCACAACCCCCCTCCACTTATTTGCACAGAAATAAACACCCTTGAATCACAAAACAATCTGGAGTCAGTCTGTGCTTTCACAAATGTGTAATTGCAAAACCTCTGGAATATAGCAATGTCAATGTACTTGTTCACATACCAATGTAACACAGCTGTAGGCCAGCAGTAAACATACCAGAGGGCACAAAGTGGGACCCAGATCTGTGAAATGGAAAGGCAAAGTAACAAGTCAGGGTCCATACACTGAGTGAAAATGGCAGACTTATGCTAGCTCCAACAATAGTATGAGATGTGGGAAGCAGTTACATCTTCTTACCTGTGTCTCACTGTGAGTAATGCATGATGATGTTGTTTCGGTTGTCTACATCTTCTTCTTGTGCCTCCTCTTCTTCACTGTCCACAGGCTACACAGCTGCCACAAGACCACCATCTGGCCCATCCTCCTGCAGAAAAGGCACCTGGCGTCGCAAAGCCAGGTTGTGCAACATACAGCAGGCCACGATGATCTGGCAAAGCTTCTTCGGTGAGTAGTATAGGGAGCCACCTGTAAGATGGAGGCACCGGAATCTGGCCTTCAGGAGGCCGAAGGTGCGTTCTATTATCCTCCTAGTTCTCCCATGTGCCTCATTGTAGCGTTCCTCTGCCCTTGTCCTGGGATTCCTCACTGCGGTCAGTAGCCATTACAGGTTGGGGTAACCAGAGTCACCTGCAAATGTCGAGGGACAACTGTTAGACAGACACTAACCCTTAGGGACAACCCCATACCCAGACACCTATGTCAACTGTGTTGGGACCTTGGGCTCACCTATTAGCCACACACGGTGCCTCTGGAACTGCCCCATCACATAAGGGATGCTGCTATTCCTCAAAATGTAAGCGTCATGCACAGAGCAAGGATACTTGGCATTCACATGGGAGATGTACTGGTCTGCCAAACACACCATCTGCACATTCATTGAATGGTAGCTTTTCCGGTTTCTGTACACCTGTTCATTCCTGCGGGGGGGACAAATGCCACATTTGTACCATCAATGGTACCAATGATGTTGGGGATATGTCCCAGGGCACAGAAATCACCTTTCACTGTGGGCAAATCCTCCACCTGAGGGAAAACGATGCATGTGTTTCAGCAGGGCAGACAACACTTTGGACAGCACGTTAGAGAACATTGGCTGGGACATCCCTGATGCCATGGCTACTGTTGTTTGAAAGGACCCACTGGCCAGGAAATGGAGTACAGACAGAACCTGCACTAGAGGGGGGGATTCCTGTGGGATGGCGGATAGCTGACATCAGGTCTGGCTCCAACTGGGCACACAGTTCCTGGATTGTTGCACGATCAAGTCTGTAAGTGATAATGATGTGTCTCTCTTCCATTGTCGACAGGTCCACCAGGGGTCTATACACCGGAGGATGCCGCCATCTCATCACCTGCCCCAGCAGACGTGCCCTATGGAGGAGAACAGTGAGCAGAGGGTCATCCAACACATAGGTATCACAATGTGTTATTTGCTAAAACGTTGGAAATTCGCATTGTGCCTTTATTTGCCCGTATTCCAGGCCTCAATAGGTGTGACGCAGTTTTTTTCCCTGCCATGTGGTCCCCTGAAATGGCGGCTGCCTGACCTGTAAGGTGGGACAAGGGGAAATGAGGTAACTGTGCTGGCGTAGTACACCGTCGCAGTAGGCAGTCGAAGAACGCAGCGCAAATCAGCATTGGTTAACATTGGACCCTATGGGTCCCAGGAGCCAATGATGATGTACGCCAGCAGTGATGGTACGCACCGCTGCGGACGTGGCTGCCATTTTCTAACTGTTCCCTCACTTGATACCTGACCTTCAACAGGAGAGGACCTACACTGCAAGTGCTGCCGTGACCTGTGTCTGGAAGCAACGATGGCTACAGTGTCTGGTGAAAGGGCCCCTGCCTTCACTTCGGAGGAGTTGGGGAAACTGGTGGATGGGGTCCTCCCCCAGTACACTCAACTGTACGGTCCTCCAGACAAACAGGTGAGTACACTGTGAGCATGGTGGATGGCACAGGATTGTATGGAGTGCCGTGGATGGAAGAGGGTGGGGAGGGGGACAGGCCAGCATGTCAGGGTTGTGTGTGTATGTATGTCTGGGCCAGGGTGGGAGGTGTTTGGCAATGCGTGAGATGAAATGTACGGGATAGAAACATCCATTCTAACTTCACTTTTTCTCTAGGTCAGCACCCACCAGAAGAAGGGTATTTGGCGTGCCGTCGCCAAGGATGTCCGGACCCTGAGGGACTACCATAGACAGAGCACCCACTGCCGGAAAAGATGGGAGGACCTGTGCCGCTGGAGCAAGAAGACGGCGGAGGCCCAGCTGGGGATGGCCTCCCAACGTGGAAGGGGTGCCCGTTGCACCATGACCCACCTGATGGACCGGATCCTGGAGGTGGCCTATCCGGAGTTGGATGGGCGCTTGAGGGCATCACAGCAGCCACAAGGGGGTGAGTACACTCTAATGCAGCTGACTCAGTGCGCTTTACGAGGTGTCTGGGTGGGGGAAGTGGGCTGTGGGTTCCCCTAGGCCAGGGAGAACTTGGTAGGCTAGGTCCCTTGTTAGGCACGCTCTGTGGCACCCCAACCACACTACTGGTAATAGCCATCTACACCTAGTCAGGCCCCTGTGGTGTGCAGCAATTGGGCTTAGGCCTCGTTCCCCATGGGCATGTGAATTTGCTAAGAACTGTTAGTGCATGGCTTAGTGCATAGGGCTGCTTCCTGTGTGTTGTGTCTGCAAACGGTAGTGGTGTTGCATGCACTGAACATGTGTTTCTTCTGTCTCCCCCCCCTTTTTGTTTTGTCACCCTGTTCTTGCGTGCATTACCATCATCTGGCAGAGGAGCAGTGGCACCGGAGCAGGAGGGAGCTGCATCCCACATGACCCTGGAGGTTGAAGCAACGGAGTCTGAAGCCACCAGTGGGATGGAGGGCGAGGGGAGCTCCACGACGGGGACAGGAGCATACACCAGGGACAGCGACTCCTCCTCTGATGGGAGCTCCCTTGCGGTGGTGGGCACCTCTGTGCCCACCGCATCAACAGGTACAGCAGCCACCCCCCCCACCAGCACCGACCTCCCAGCAGCCCCTCAGCGTGTGTCCCGTGCCCGCCCACCTAGGAGGGTGGGCACCTCTTTCGCCCCAGGCACCTCAGGCCCTGCCCCAGTCAGCCCTGCTGCCCTCAGTGAGGAGGATATTGACCTCCTGAGATCCCTCACTGTTGGGCAGTCTACCATTTTGAATGCCATCCAGGGTGTTGAGAGGCATTTGCAACAAACAAATGTATACCTAGAGGGCATTCATTCTGGGCAGGCGGCCCAACAGAGAGCATTTCAGGCTCTGGCCTCAGCAATGATGGCAGCCATTGTCCCTGTGTCCAGCCTCCCCCCTCCAACTTCCTCCACCCAGACCCAATCCCTTGTGCCTCAGCCTATCCCAAGCACACCATCAGACCAGCATGCACACTCATCAACACACAAGAGTGGACATGGCAAACATAAGCACCACAAATCCCACAGGCACTCACACAAGCACCATCCCCATGCACACACAGCAACATCCACTGTTTCCCCCTCCTCCTCTCTCCCAGTCTCATTTCCACTCACACCTGCATGCACTACATCCTCAGCCACTACCTCCATCACCAGCACGCCCATCACCACACACCGCTCACGTGCAATCACCAACCCCACTGTCATTCACACATCCCCAGTGTCCTTTCCCAGTGCGTCTGTGAGCCCTCCTTCCAAAGTACACAAACGCAGGCACAAACCCACCCAACAGCCATCCACCTCGCAACAGCCTCCGGCCCATGCACCTTCACCCAAATTCAGCAAATGTACACCTCCTGCAACCACTACCTCTTCCTCCACTTCCAAACCCCCTCCATCTTCCCGTCCCAGTGTGTCTAAAAAACTTATCCTGGCTAACATTGACCTCTTCCCTACACCTCCCCCACCCCGTCCTTCCCCTAGGGCCAGGCTTTCAAGGTCCCAGCCCAGCACCTCAGCCACCAAATCCCCAGGCACAGTGGTGCCAGCAACTGCGGTGTCATCGAGTGTGTCACCCATCAGGGCTGCCAGTGTGCCACCTAGTGAGGGCAAGGTTATTCCACCACCTGCCAAGGTGAAGAAGGTGCCCACATCCCGGAGGGAGAAACCGCACCTACCAGCCACCAAAGGCTCCTGCAAACCAAAAGGGGACAGTGGCAAGACACCTGCGGCAACATCAAAGGTGGGTAAGGGACACAAGCCAAACAGCAGGTTAGGACAGGGCAAGGTGGCTCCGACTGAGGGACTAGAGTCACCCCTTCTGTCCACCACTACACCAACTTTTAAGGCAGTGGACACCACCACCTGCACCGCCACCTGCACTGCCACCTGCATGTCTGCAGCCTCAGCAACAGTTCCCAGCCTCTCCCCCAGTGGGCAGCCATGCGAGGCTGCAGGAGACGTCTTGCTGTGTCCCTCAACAGGTGCACCACCGCCAGCTCCTCTGCCACAGACACCGCCGCAAACACCACCACTAGCCCCGCGACATGCTCAGACAGTGCCAACACATCTGACATGGCTACCATCCCCAGTGGACAGCCATTCGAGGCTGGAGGAGACTTCCTGGACCCTGCCCAGCTTCCATAAGGCATGACTCTCATCACTGTTTGTACCTGCGGGTGTCAGGTGAAACCGCAGCAGGGTGGGGTATGTCTCTGCCTCCATGGCGTATCATGCTACCTGTTCCTAGGCAATCTCGTGGCACACACACCCATGTGTGGTAATGGGACCAGCAGCACTGCATGTGAAGCACTCTGGGCACCAAGCCCCCTCCAGAAACAGTGGAGAGATACATCCACTTCCTCAGTCCTTGGCAGGATGAAGCACTCTGAGCACAATGCCCCTTCCAGAACCAGTGGAGAAAGGAATCCACTACCTCAGTCCTTGGCAGGATGAAGCACTCCGGGCACAATGCCCCCTCCGGAACCAGTGGAGAAAGGAATCCACTACCTCAGTCCTTGGCAGGATGAAGCACTCTGGGCACAAAGCCCCCTCCGGAACCAGTGGAGAAAGGAATCCACTACATCAGTCCTTGGCAGGATGAAGCACTCTGGGCACAATGCCCCCTCCGGAACCAGTGGAGAAAGGAATCCACTACCCCAGTCCTTGGCAGGATGAAGCACTCTGGGCACAAAGCCCCCTCCGGAACCAGTGGAGAAAGGAATCCACTACCTCATTCCTTGGCAGGATGAAGCACTCTGGGCACAAAGCCCCCTCCAGAACCAGTGGAGAAAGGAATCCATTACCTCAGGACTTGGCAGGATGAAGCACTCTGGGCACAAAGCGTCCTCCAGAACCAGTGGAGACTGTTATCCACTTGAGAGACTGTGGCTTTGCACTCCCCAGGATAAAACAGTGGGCAAACCACCCACTGGAAAGACTTGAGAGACTGTGGCTTTGCACTCCCCAGGATAGAGCAGTGGGCAAACCACCCACTGGAAAGACTTGAGAGACTGTGGCTTTGCACTCCCCAGGATAAAGCAGTGGGCAAACCACCCACTGGAAAGACTTGAGAGACAGTGGCTTTGCACTCCCCAGGATACAGCAATGGGCATGGAGCCCCCTCGTGCAGCAGTGGCGTTGTGCATTCATCCGGCTGAGGTGCCCCCCCCCTACTCCCCCTGAGGTGCCTGTTTAATTTTGATCTGATGCCCCTGCAGTGTTCTCTCCGTTTCGAGTCAGGTATCTTGTGTGGGCTTCACCCATGCATTTTGGGACCACTGGTCCACGGACAATGATTGGAACACTATCCGGACTTGTGTAGTTGGTGTACATATTTGTATATACTGGTTTTTCTTGATTACACTCGTTACAATCATTTCCTTTTGTCCTTGCGTTCTTCCAGGAGGTGAGGGGGTGTATATGTAATGTTGCTGCATGTATTTGTGTGTATGGTGTTGTGGGTGAGGGTGGGGGTATTGTGTGTTGCGTGTGTGTGTCACTCTCTTTTCCCTCCCCCTTCTCATGTATTGCAGGTGCAGTACTCACCGTGGTCATCGACGGCGTCTGTCCTGCTCCTGATACAGAAGGAGGAAGACCAGCATAGGCAGGACCTGTAACTCGGGCTCCATGGCGTCCTGGTTCCTCGTTGGGTGTCGAGAGGTGAGTGGTTTCCCTTCTGTGTACTGTTTCTGCCGTGCTTTTGATAGCGCTGGTCCCGCCCCGGAAAAGGTGTTGGATAGGCGTGTTGTAATACAGTGGGTGGTACTTTGTCCTCCGCCTGTCTGTTGGCGGTGACTGCCGCACTGTTTGTTACTACCGCTGTGGCGGTCGGAGTGTTAAAATGGCTGTCTATGTTGCCGGTTTCCGCCATGGTCGCGATTCCATTTTTTGTTTTCGCCGGCCTGTTGGCGGTATTACCGCTGCTTTAACACCGACCGCCAGGGTTGTAATGAGGGCCTAAATCTAGATGCTTTGACTTTTCCAGAGGTATTTCACAAACCATAAAACTATAATGGCAAAGTTGCATCACACACATTGTGTAATTTTTTTAACATGTCTATTTGTAAAGCAAATATTCACAGCTTGGGGCATCCTGGTTCAAAATTACCAATATTTATTGCTATCTAACTCATTTTTTTAACCTCAGAAGGACAAAATACTGAGTAGACCCACTAAGATTGACTTTGACTGTGAAGATTGACTTTGACCTGCGGCCATCTTGGAATGTTTTTGCCTAAAGTATAACAAAAACGTTTCCAATATAACTGCCATTGTGCCTGTAAGCATTCTGCTATCTTGGAATGTTTCTGCTCTACTTTATGATTCCTAACTAAGATGGCTGACACATTGCGTTCAAAATGTGTTGGAGATCAAGTGGTACCTATGTCAGACTGAGACTTTGGCCTCAACACTTGTCACTTCATCTCCTCACTTTTATCTCATCTTCCTTCAGGTCTCAATTGAATTACCTCTACTCAGCAGTTCCAACAAAGTTACAATGGTAACCAAACATAATATTTAAACAGTGTGCATTCACCATGGGGGGTGGTCTATTAGCTCTGTTGGCAGATAGCAGATGTTTATCGTTATGCCACTCACTGGTACTCATTTTATCAACCTTGGAAGTGGGGAAAGCTGAGGAGACCTGCTGAGATTCCATACTGTGACTGTGTGGTGAACATAAATCCCTGTACTTAATGGATTAGTCCACTGAACCTCCAGATCTCCAAGTGTTTTAGGTCTGGCTGGCTGTACAACTTTCTGCACAGAAGCACACATACAACATCTGGCATACAGAGACAGGAGCCCAGGCTACCTAAGTGAATCACCAACTAGTGTATGAGCAACCCTTCTGATGAAGTCATTGACATGTAGGCATGAGATATGCCATCCTCATAGACACACAACTTCCTCTGGCTGTGATTTTAGCATAAGCAGCGCTCCTATCTTCACCTAGCGACTGAGAATATGGGTACTGAGACATTTGAAGCGCAAAATAATCAGTTAAATCTCCTGAAGGTGCTTCTTGAACAGGGACATGGTGCAGTAACCTGAATATGCTGGTTTGATGTTTAAATACTTGCCATTTGTAAGACTAACATAACCTCCCTACTTGTTCTGTCCATCTATGCATTTGAATGCTTCTTTGTGTATGTGGCCTTCCTTGATATGGCTACTCTTATTTTCTTCTTCAATCTTCACCCTGGTCTTCACCCATCTGCTCGTTCCACTTCTTATTTTTCACATTCCTGTTTTCTTTCCGTATCTGTTCCTCCTTTCCCTCATTTTGTTTGTGTTGTATCTTTGTATTGTTTTCAAAATAGGCATGTTCCTCTCTAAAAGATGGCCCCAAGAAAGGGATTGTGATTTAGCAGTTGACGTGTTGCTTATAATATTATCTCTTTATTTTGTTGACAGGTTGTGAGACTTTCCAACAGGTTCTTGAAACCTTCAGCCTCTGTAAGGGCTCGCTGGGAGAGATCTTGTCTGCTTTTGAGTTCCTCGATGGTGATTGCATGAAGCTTGTGCAGAAGCACCTGCATCATACTAACCCAATAACAGGTAACAATTGTGTCCATGTGGAATGAGCATCACTGTGCAGAGCCTGAGACTGGAGCAACAGTTGACCAATACGGTCTCAAGTAACAGCTGTAGGCTGGGCTTCTCCAGAGGAAAACTAAAACATTCCTTTGTCTCATTGCATATCAGCTAGATGTTGACAGTTTGGAATATTCTTGAATTATGGATTGGGCACAATGTCCCACACTTGTGAAATATGGCGACCAGGCTACAGTTGCAAGTTCTGCCTAAATCAGATGGCAAAGACCATTTTCCAGACTTCCACCCATTTTTTAGTCCCAACATATTCACCTCATATTGGGTTGAATGCTTTGTACTCTTCTTCATGCACACCTTGAGTTGTGCAATGTTGGTAAGCAGCATTTAAGTTTTACATAACGGAACAGGAGGACACCTGCTTCAGCAATTCAGCATGCAATCGGATTGATGAGAGCCATGCCCCTTTCTTCCCATTTTCACTCATTGGCGTTTAACCCAGTACTCAGTGTATATACTTAGATATCATCTTATTCTTCTGTACAAATTTAAGATACTGGTTCTTGCTTTCTTGAGCACACAGGTACAGAAACCTGTATTTCTTTATAAGTGACTGTCAATTAAATGTTTTTCGAGGAGCATCATCAGAAAGCCAGGTGACTCCAACTCCCTCCTCTACTCCTTTTTTGGACTCTCCTCAACTCCCATATGTTACTGAAAAGCTACATCTACCAGTTTGTTGTTCATCTTTACCATCAGTAGTTATTTTGTATATTCCTACTCCTGGACATCTCTCAGGCAATCTCTTCTGCAGATGCATCCAGTGGATCACTATTCTCCTTTCTGTTAGTTGCACCTGCTGTAGTGCAAAAATACATCTAATTTTGCCTCCCTTCAGTTGCATTATTATGTGGTGTAGGGAATGCCTTTTGGTACCACTGTCACTAAATGGTACTTTGTCTATTCCATCCTTGCCACTCACTATCCAGTTTGACTGTCCTGTAAACAGTGCAAAACACAACCACATAACATCAACAGACCACTTTGACTTCAGTCATTGAAAATCATAGAACCATAAAGGGCAAAAAGCACTTCGGGACCATGCAGATGGTCGGAAGGCCCTATACTAATGCACATAACATAACTGTAGGAAGTTGTTTTATTATGGTGGTGAAAATAGTCTCTTACCACTGTAATAATCTATCGCCCCATTTAGCAGTTACTGGTGTTTTGATAAGTCAATGGTTCTGATATATATTTTCTGCAGTATTGACAGCAAATACGACCCATTTCTAGAAATCCAAAACCCTCTGGAAGTGTATGTTGGAGCCATCTTCCCCATGTTTGCAAATGAAGCCATGCTGACTGTAACCCACAAACCTCATGCGACTTATATGAGGATGTGGCATGTAGGGGAAAGATCAAGCCTGCGAGACCCCCAAATTATTTTATTTGTGAGTTCTAGATCACCTATACCCACTGATGAATACATACAAGATATTCACACTGTGTATTTAACAATGTTTTTTGTTTTGTTTTAAAAAGAAAATGAATGCCCGAATTTAGTGCAGTGTAAATGAAGGGATGATACTAAGAAAGCAAACCTACAGGTTGTAATAAAGCAGGCGATTAAACAATAACAAAAGAATTGCATCGTTTTCATGGTATTCACTGCTGTTCACTAAATCAAAACTTTGAATGATGAGACTGATATGCACTAAAATTACCTCTCCCTTGTAGCCCCTAGGTAAATATTTTTAGCACTATTGTGCCCAACCACATTTTTTGTGTGGCTAATAAAACACAGAGAACTTTGCTGAATATCAAAGTTGTTTCTAGTTAGCGACTGTGGTTTCAGAAAGTAACAGCTTGTCTCTTTTATGGCGCTTTCTAAGCTGCGACAAGCACAGATAAGGTCTGGTTCCGCAGATTTAAATATCCCTTTTCTTGTTATTATGAAAAGGCCAGACATTTGAATTAGTGATGTAGTATGCAAGAATTAGCATACAAAATGTGTTGCACTATATAATTTAGTCATGTATAACATTTGTAAAGCACAACTGTCACCAAACTGGTATCCTGATGCTGGGAACTTATTTAAGGGCGCTCCACTGCTGATGTAGAAGGAAGCACATGAGTGCGGAGCAGGATTATTTAGGGAAAAAAACAGGTCTTCACAGCTTTCCTGAATTGCAACAGATCCGTTAATGTCCTAAGCGTAAGTGGCAGTTTTTTCCACAACTTGGCAGCCTTAACTATAAAGGCCCGACCACCTCGTCTTATTTTGCTAAATTTATTAATGCAACAAGATTTACAGAACTTGAGCGAAGATGTCTCCTTGGAGTATATTCTTTCAGTCTGTTGTTTCTGCACTGGACCCTTGCCATGTAGTGCCCTAAACACAATACAAATGGCTTTAAAAAGGTCCCTGTGCTTCAGTGGAAGCCAATGCAAGTCCTTCAGTGCATTGGTAGCCGAGGATCTATGGGGTCTGTTTAAAGTAATTTTAGCTGCTGCCACTTGGTCACTATGTAGTTAATTGATCAAAAAGTCAGGAGCTCAATGTAATAGGGCATTGCAGTAGCCCACTCTACTAAGTATAACACTGCCCACAATGAGAGATTTTAGCTTGGGTTGTCGCGTAGGCTCTGATTATTCCAATGAGACTACTGGATTTGAGCGGCAGGATCACTTGCACTGTGGGGGACTGAGTCTAACCCACTGCAGGTGACACCTGTCGGCTTAATCCAGGTTTTGCTCCGGCTAACTAGCAATGCCTCATTTCTACCCAAGAGCAGGGATGATTGGGCAGCCGAGCCCATGACACAATTGATTCCTCAGGGAAATCGTGGTTACTCAGATCACATCTGTTTCTCTTAGTTACATTAGTCTCGCATATACAAGGACAATCAGAGGCAGTATATGTTTCAATAAGGTTTTAATGAAGCAACTGCATCTTATATAATAAAGCATGTACTGCAATAACCAGGACGATAAAGCATGACAGGATTAGAATTGTGACAAGGAGAGTAAAGCATAAAAATAATGCTACCATGTTGTCACTAGAGTCATTAAAATAATTCCTACCTAGTCTGTGTTAGAGCACAGCATTTCAAGCTCTAGTTCTGCCCTTCAGGTTCCCCTGGGAAGACATCATCCCTCATACCTGAGCAAAAGGCCTGTAGTCTGCATAAGCAGCTCTAGTGAAGCGCTCAGCAATCAGCATACAGTTGTGGTCATCTGGCAGGAATCTCTCTCTAACGTGTATGGGACTGAGAAGTATTTTTAAAATAAAACAGCTGATGTTCTGAGAAAATGTCCCTACGTAAGAATGTGTATGTTTCTATGACCACGAGAGACAAAGCGTTACCACATTTACCAGCAACCTCTCTCACTGCAGCCTTGAGAAAAGCACAGAGTGAAAGAAATGTCTTGTTTAAGAACGCAGTGCTGGCCTAGGCAAAGAATAGCTGGAATGAAAAAATAAAACAAGACCGCAAATGTGGTTATTGTTAAAATAATAAATGAAGCTGAATAAAATATATCTAGGTTAAAGTGCACAGCGGCAGGCCTAGTTTGCTAACGTATATGGAACTATAACTAAAATGGCTACACAACACCCTCCCCTTGCCGGTTCAAAGGTGGTTCAAAGTCTAATAATATATAAAAGCTACTAAATTTCAACCTAAGGCATATATGTATAACAATTTCAATAATGGCAAGTTAAAAGACACTTGAGCATGTGTAAAAGGGCAATTTAAAAATGTTAACTGTGTAGTAAAAGGGCAGAATTTCAAGAGTCAGAGTCATTTTGAAAGTTCCCAATTGAATCCAGGATAATTGAAGACAGGAAATCTTCCACTTCGGAAGCTGGTAAAGTAAGAAGTTCATCGCCAAGGAAAACCAAGGAGCATTTGTGTTCCAAAGCCTGGGCTCCAGCCAAGGCAGCAGCATCCCGAGGTGTGCCCAACAATGAGTTTAGAGCTGCATCCTCCACAAAGGGCAACTCATAAGCAGCTTCCTGTAGCAAACGCACCCTCAATGCGCATGTCTGGTAATGAGCCCTCAGCGAGAACGTCAACAGATCAGCATCCAATGAAAGGAAGCGCTGCGTAGAAAGACAAACGTTCAGTGCATGTTTGAACGAGCACCAGAGGCACCGAAACACGGGCTGCACACTATGCAAAACCGGTCTGAATGACAGAGACCAGTCACACTGCAATTGCGTCATGAGCAATGCTCCAAAGTACTGCATCATGCGTTCACGACACAGCTGCGATGGTGGGAGCGCTTTCAATCCTCCTTGTTGCGGCAGGACAGCCATTCCGCAGAAAGAGTAGCAATAGCAAGATGCCACATAATATAGCCAAAGTTATCAGAAATCCCACATAAATACTGGAGAATATTGAGTGGACGGCTGATGGTATTAAACCGAATATAGAGGAGAAGGTGTGAACGAAGCCAGAACCAACAGTTTTAAAGAAATTTGTGATTCCAGTATGACCGGACGCATTAAATATTCATTCCACGAGCTCACCAAAGTGTCTCGGAAAGTTAGTACTTAAAAGGGACTGTATTTCTGCTGATGACCTCGCCACCTAAAGAGCGTAGGTCTCGCGTGCAGATGTGAGCACCACATGTTTTTGAAACAATAAAGCCTTGAGTCTGCTCAACTTGTCAAAATTCCCATTTGAAGTAGCGATATGGGGCCATATCTCAGCTACTTCTGTCTGTCTTGTGGGAGGAAAAAGTTTGTTCCCCCAGCATGTAACAATCTTAGAGATCGAAACAACATAAACTATTCCGGCTCGCATCCCACAACAGTTTTCATTATTGAGGAGGACATAGCTGCCATTTGAGAGCACTTGGAACGCAAGTCTAATCAAGGAGACTGGAACTCCCTTCAGAGAACAAGCCAAATTTGCTGCCGAAGCGTTACACGCTCCGTGCAAGGACAACTGTTTACAAACCATTGAATGGCTGACAGAAGTCTTGCATTCACTACCGCTAAGAAAGACCCCTTTCATGCCACTGAGACATTTGTATGAGAAGGGCAGCTCCCACACCTCATGGATGAAACTACCTCCTAGCCTTTCATATCTGCCTACTGGAATGTGTTTTAAGCAGGACGTGAATTGGAGTATTGAAATAGGCAGATTAATGAATCCGTGTATTAACCACTCAGCAGATGGTATTTCAGCCACAGTAAAAGGCAGCTTTACTAACTTTTCGAGATTTAACATGACATAAGTCCCTTCTTTCTTAGCCATTTGTTGTTGTTGTCACGTTAAATTAAATGTGGAAAATATGTCCCTTGCGCTAACGTGTTGCCAGGGAACGCGACCTGCCTTCAGTGTTTGTAGTGTCCACCCCAACTGCATAATGGACCTTAGTTGACTCTGTCGATGGTATAACGAAGACATATCACTTTTTATTATACCTATTGCAGAATAAACAATGTTGTTTAAGGTATATATACACTCGGACAGGGTATTAATACCATTATCTACAACAGCTAATGCCTTCTGTAAGTTTTCCTGATCTATTTGCCTTAACCGGGCAGCAGCTTCTTGTTGAGAAAGCTTCCAAATTTCATTATAGACTGCGTATAAGAAGCGCTTTCTGTGTTGTTTTCTGAGGCTTAACAGGAAGTCCTGTAAATCAGTGTTATTAGACAGGAGACTGAGGTGTTCTCTAACAGCATCTAGTGAGGGTCTCTTCAACCATTGCTGGCATAGTTTCCCTACACTGTATGTTGTCACTATATCCGCATGTTCGGATGACACATAGCAAGGGTCTGGCCTACTTGTTATAAACCCCCGTGGAGTTTATAAAACGTTTATGACACCCATTAGTATCTATTGGCCACAATAACCACCCGCAAGGACGTGACAGTAAAGCATTAAACGTGCCATTCTGGACCCATTCATCGAGCTGATCTTCAGTTGCATTTATGTACTTTTGCCATTTGTAAAATGTTGCAGGGGCAGGAATACTGGGCATATTCAATTCCTTCATCTTTGCTAAGCTTAAGCAACTTGTTTGTTGAACAGTTTCATTTAAAAATATCATTTGAACAGGTATTAGGCATGCTCTAAATAAAGCTTCCTTCCCCCTTATTTGCCAATTTCTTGTTCCCACACAATTTTTTAAGTCTATCGACTTCAGCCAATATTCATAGCCTTCTATAGCCAACCGGGAAACAAAGGAATCTGAGTAAATGAATTTCAAATCTGTCAATAACATGTGTACATTTCCCATTGATGGCAATCAAAAATAATATGACTCAGCATTTTTAACATTGTGCCCAGAAAAATATGCAGACTTTTCAGAATATGTTTTAGAACTGCCTTTTGGTGGATTTGGACAATGTTCCCATTGTGTGTAATTAAAAATAGTTTTTGGGGTACTTGCTCTGTGAACAAAATGGTGCTCATAATAATTATAGCAAAACATATCACCATAATTCTCTTTGGATTGAAAAACATCCTCACTCTCAAATACAGTAAAATACTGCAATTCATTCATCATAGAATCAACTGTTTTCACATCCCAGTCATCAGAAACAACTTCGGGTATTATTACATCGTTCATTGAAAGTTTAAACACATATGGTATTTGAATGACCTCCGAACTTTATCCTAAACAATCCCATCAGGAATTGGTATAGCGGAAATGTTCACGAAAGACAAGTCTCTGCAGACCTTGTGAGAAGAAAAATTGGGGTTTTATGACCTCATCCACCAGTTCATCTGCTGATCTTTCAGGAAGAAAATGACCATGTATTAATAGAAAGAATGTTATGACAAAGCCAGTCCAAACGAGGAAAGCTAATACAGTCAAAGAAAGCCACAGATAGTTCCACGGAAAAATAAAGTAATTTGTTTTAAGCCAGTTTATCAGCTTGCTTGTTTTTGGAAGTTCAGATGTAGAAGAGGCAAATGAGTCCGAAAAAGTGCTGTTGATGTCGGCAAAGCTGGAGGCGTATTTCTAGCAGGAGAACTGTTAAGGGTCTCCCGCGGTGGATCATAGTAAATGACGCCATCCCTCTGTGTTGAAGTTGTGTACATTTGAGTTCCAAACAGGTACTCGTATGAAGTATGACTGCCCCAGGGACCTTCTAGGCTGATTGTTAAGTGCTCTCTAAACTCCATACACATGATTAAGCCAACTACGTAAGACTCTGGCTGTTAAGGACTTTATTAAATCACGGTTTCGTCGCTCCAGGACACTATTTCCCTCAGGATGAAATGGAGACGAGTAATGGAGTTGGACCCCTAACGAAGCCATGGCGTCCCTGAATGCCCTTGAGGCGGAACCAGGGCCCTGGTCTGAGTGGAAAGCCGCAACTGCATATGTGCTGATAAAAACTTGCAAATCTTTAATAACAGTCTGAGCGTCAGCCGAGTATTGTGGTCACACTCATAGAAATCTGGAGCAAGAGTCAACAGTGACTAAGATGTATTTGTATGCACTGTCCGGTGTTAGGGGACGACAATGGTCCAAGTACACACATTGTAATGGTTTGTTGGAAATTAGGAGGGGTATCTGCAGTGGACGTTTGACGGTGGAGCTCTTAATTTGTTGGCAGATGTCACTACAAAGGGAATACTACTTGGCCTGTTTGTATAGACCTGGCCACGAAAAACGTGCTTGTAATAATACTATTGTAGCAGCCACACCAACATGGGCAGATGCAACCCCCTCAGGCGCTGCTTTAATCAACTCTGATCTCATATCTTTGTTGGGAATTATTCGAACCCCCATCCCAGGTATTTTTACTTCAGTGTCAAGGCAGCCTCCCATTCGGCAGGAATATTTAGCAGGAAATGCTTTTGGATAGGGCGTGCCTTCAGCCATGACTTTCACGGCAGCCCATATGTCATCGTCCGGTTTCATTCCACAACGGATTACTGCAGCAGTAGCAGCTGTAGCTACTGCTGATTTGTCTGCTTCATCAGCCAGTGTATTTCTAGCAACATGTATTCCATCGCGCTGGTGTCCCAAGAGTATGTACAACATGGATGTTTGGTAGCGTTTCCTTCAGAACTGCTACTTTCCCCCCACAGAAGTCTGTGTTTGACGGTGTTGCCTTTAGAATCTCTGAACCCATTCTGGTGCCAGTAATGCAGGTATTCATTGAAGGACTAGACACAGTAGTATGAATCACAAACAATCAGTGTTAACTGTGTAGGATCTATATGTTCCAGTGCCATCACCACTACTAGTTGTGCTGTGCAATCCCTTAGGGTTTGCGTGTATGTATGCTGGGGACAAAATGTATTATCCTCCATGTAGCCACTTACGACTGCGCAAGCAGTGGAGTATTGATGTGTTGTGCCTATTGCTGGTTGTGCTAAGCCATCGGTATACATGACTCTTTGATATTGATCAATAGGCAGTGTATTTGCCGGAACTGGGTATTCTAGTTCATATTGCAAAAATTCTTGAGTTTGTAATTTTGGGTCGAAAATGTAGTCAACATCAGTGGCTGTCAAAGACGTTGTCCATTGAATCCAATGTAGATGTAATACTTTTGCGTTTGGAACGCTGGCTTTAGTAACAGCCTGAAGGGCTGGAATTGGAGATATGACAATAGTGCGTTTCCCCTGGGCTAGTGGTCTTTCTTTAATGACTGCCATCTGAACAGCAGTTAGAATTTTCTCAGTGGGAGCAAAGCGTTGTTCTGCTGCTGAATACAAATGTGATTTGTATGCTATCGGGACTGTCTCACTCTCATTGAAAGTTACATAGGTGAAACTAATGGCTCCAGCAATTACTCTCATGCCCAGATGTTTTTTGTTGTCCCTTGCGTGTAAGTGTTGTGCTGCAAGCATGTCTGTTTGTAAAGCTCTGAGAATGCGTGTGTTCGACTGTCCAAAATTTACTGGAAAAGTCAATGATGTATAAAGTCATATAAAGGTTTTATGCGTGATGCATAATCAGGAATGTAAGTTCTGCCAAAATCTAGGAAACCCAATAGGGACTGGAGTTTAATTGTATTTGAAGGTTGTAACTGCGTACATTTTTCAATGAATTGTGGCGCTAGGCTCTTTCCTTCGCTCGATATCGCATATCCCAAAAACAGGACACTGAGGAAGGCTATTTTTGTTTTTTTAAAATGTAATTTATAGCCAAATTCGGTATATCCTACAACAATGCGGGCTACCCGTCTTAGATGTTGTAGTAATTCATCATCCGTGAGATAAATATCATCTACATAGGACAATGCTTCAGGGTCAATGTCGTGCAATATTGAAGTCACACGAGCTGCAAACAGTCCTGGACTGTTCTTGCACCCCTGGGCTTCCCATGCCACTGGATTCAAGCTAGCCTGACTGATGAGGGGTGAAACCCTGAAACCGGTCCCAGGATGCTTGTTTCCGGTCCAGTGAGGACCTGGCTTGGCAGTTCGGGCTGGACTGTTCCCATGAGGAACAGGGTCAAGACTGATTTGCATATGGCTGGGTCCAAACTGGGGTGGCATGGTGAGCAAAAGAATGATGGATTAAACCCAGATCTGTGACTGGGGGTGAGTGTTTGACAATGTTCAGCATTCTGTCCATCACTTGTTGTTTTTGCTTTGTCGCCCTAAGTGGGAAGGGTATGCCCAGACGTGGGTCCCGTGCTTCCCATGCCACTGGATTCAAGCTAGCCTGGCTGATGAGGGGTGAAACTCCGAAACCGGTCCCAGGATTCTTGTTTCCGGTCCAGTGAGGACCTGGCTTGGCAGTTCGGGCTGGACTGTTCCCATGAGGAACAGGGTCAAGACTGATTTGCATATGGCTGGGTCCAAACTGGGGTGGCATGGTGAGCAAAAGAATGATGGATTAAACCCAGATCTGTGACTGGGGGTGAGTGTTTGACAATGTTCAGCATTCCGTCCATCACTTGTTGTTTTTGCTTTGTCACCCCTGGGGTAAACAAAAGTATTTTTTCTGGGAGCCTAGTGCTCCCAAACTTGTTGAGTCTCTACTCTCAGGTACTATATTTTGGCAGAAGAAACCATTGGAAATATCTAGTGTTTTTTGTATTTTTTGTGCACTATGTTGTTCATGATTCCTGTACTATGTGAGTTTTATATAGCATATGTGCGTGTATGACTGTTTAAATGTCTGTAGTCTAAGACTATTCTGTATGATTGGTCCGGTTTAGCTACTGGGAAAAAGGGATTATTAATTGGTGAGAGACAGGGTTCAATTACGCCCTGGTACTCCAGTTGTGTGAGGATCTGCCGCACGGGTGCTTTTGCATCCTGTTTTATTGGATATTTGGGTTGTGTTTGGGGTTGATTTTTAAATAGTAATTACATAATAGGGGGAATCTTTATCCCATCCTACGTGGTTGCGATGTAACGCGGGTGCCTGCACAAATGCTCAATCAATGGCCTGTTCCTTGGGAATAAGAGGCGAGAAAGAAGGTTTAATAACATCTTCCCCATATGGGCAAATACGGACAAATTCAGGTGGCCAATCCCTTTCGGCCAGTAGAATATCATATATATTTATGACACGGTCTTAAAAGATTACATTGATTGCGCGTTCAATGTCTCCTTCTAACTGTAACTTTACTTTGTGCACCCTATCAGGGGTGGAGACACGCATGTCCCCAGTTTCTACTTGTAGGAAGTCATCAGTTCCTTTCACCTCCAGAGGCTTTATAAGATTCCGGCAAACTATTGTGGCCTCTGCCGTGCTCTCTAATAGCGCCAATGCCCACTTCTCGTTCTTCAATAGAGTCCTCTTCTTGAGTGGCACGTCGGACTGCAACCGCCTCCACTTTTTTATTTTTGAATTGGGGTTTTTGTTGGGGAAGTTTCTCTTCCTTTTTTACAGAAACCTCTGATGAGTGTTGTGATTCCTGTCTCAGTTTCACATACTCTGTTCTTCGCTCTGACTGCCCACCTCTCTCACTGTCTTTTTCCAGTGAGTCCTAAAAGGAACGAAATTGGTGTGTATCAGTATATTGATATCTGTCAGGCGTTTTTATATTATCTCTATTTCTGAGATTATATCTATTCTGTGGGGTCTCCGTATGCGGAGATTCTCCCCTTTCTTTTTTAGGTGTTTGTGGTTTTTTATCCCAGCGTTTCTTAGTACCCTCAGGAGCTTTCTTGGTAGAATCTTTATTAGATTTACCCTGAAACAGGGTTTTATTGGTCTGGCCCCCAGACTATCTCGACCAATGTTAGAGTAGGTCTCTTCAATAATCTTTGGCAGCTCACGTTCTTGACCCTGTGGAGGAACGTCCCTGAACCACATGCGCATCGCTAGAGCAACTGCTTCCCCTTTAAGGTTACTTAATATTATTGAGGATACTGTGGCAAAATTGCCCATTAGTTGCATCCCCAAGACCAGGGCAGGGGAAGCTCCGTATTAGTCTTGAATTTGTTTCAACACTTCCGGTAAATTGGCAAGTGTTGGTGTACCATGTGCGTTAGTATAGAGCGTGGCAAATACTGTTCCCCAAGTATTGTAGTTATCTATAGTGGGAACCATCCCAAATGGCAAGCACATAGTTAATATTCTATGCTTACCCTGAGGTCCCGTATGGGGAAATACTGCTTCCAATGCGTTTATTTTTTGAGCTATCCAAAACGGAATTTCTTACTCAAGATCGAATGTACAGTTGCAGGATTAATGCCTGGCGTTACTGCATGTGGTTGCACCGGAGCAGAATGTGCAGGGTTTGTAGTCAATGTTTTCATTACAAACTGTACTAATTGTCTGTTTATTGCCGTCAGCTCAGCATATAAGTGACGGACCTCAGGTGTTGTTAAGTTTGCTGCGGCAGGGTGAGGTGTATAAGTGGTCAATAAAGGCCAAGTAGGACCATCATTACTTAGTGGACCCAACCTAACGTGTAAAATTGTGTGGGTTAGGGCGCTATCAAGCCAATTATTATGTTCTTGATAAGATAGAGGTATTTCTAGATAAGCATATGCTCTGTATTGTGCAAGTATATTTGCAAGTGTATAGTGATGAAATGTATTTGTGTACCCATCAGCTGCTGGAAATGTGACCCAAGAATAAAACATTTCTGTTTTATAGGCAGGATGAGCCTCAACAACAAATGGAAGTGGACCACCCAGGGCCATTAGGCCATGTGCTAATAAATGTGCAGTAAGGGTCAATTGCTACTGGTTGCGGATTTGCCATGATGAATTGATAATTTTGTTCAGAGATCAGCACACCAAATGGGGATTATCCTTTTAAGAGTTCAAGCTTGAACAACCTACAGCGTTAGTATTCCCTACTTAGCTGAGGAAGAAAATCCTCAGTACCACGGACGTCTCAGTATATAGTACTGAGGTGTCTTTGTATGTAGTGAGACAGAGATTCTCAGGAGGACCCGAAAATTAGAGCCTGACCAAACTTTGGGCACCATGTCTATTCTAATGAGACTACTGGATCTGAGAGGCAGGATCACTTGCACTGTGGGGGACTGAGTCTAACCCACAACAGGTGGCACCTGTCAGCCTAATCCGGGTTTCGCTCCGGCTAACTAGCAGTGCCTCACCTCTAGCCAAGGGCAGGGATGATTGGGCAGCTGAGGGCATGACACAATTGATTCCTCAGGGAAATCGTTGTTACTCTCAGTTACATTAGTCTCACATATACAAGGACAATCAGAGGAAGTAAATGTTTCAATAAGGCTTTAATGATGCAACTGCATCTTAGATAATAAAGCATGTACTGCAATAACCAGGATGATAAAGCATGACATGATTAGAATTGTGACACAGAGAGTAAAGCATAAAAATAACCCTACCATGTTGTCACTAGAGTCATTTAAATAATTCATACCTAGTCTATGTTAGAGCACAGCATGTTAAGCTCTAGTTCTGCCCATCAAGTTCCCCTGGGAAGACATCATCCCTCATACCTTAATCCCGATAAAGCTTAAGGGAATTTCAGTTCATCCAATTGACAATGTCCAAATGCAGTTCTGGAAAGCCGTTCCTACATCTTGCTGGCTGTTATTGAGGGACAGGATCAGCTGTGTATCATCCGCATAATTGACCAGCCTGATGTCATGCGCCTTTATAAGAGTGACAAGTACCCTCAATATAGATGTTAAACAATACAGGGCTGAGTGCTGTCACACCATGTCACAGACTTTTTAATTCAGAGCAATAGTGGGGCAAAGCAACAGCCTGGCACCAATCCGAAAGATAGGACTCCAACCCCTTCATCACTGTCCCACCCACTCCAATTGATGCTAATCTGGCCAGAAGAATTTTATGGCTGACCATGTCGAAAGCAGCTGACGAGACCAGCATAATCAGAACTGTCAATTAGCCTCTATTTAGCCTCAACCGTAGCTTGTCCATGATGACAAATAAAGCTGACTCAGTGCTGTGCTCAGGTCCAAAGCCTAATTGTTCATCCTCTAAGAGAGAGTACGTCCAGCGGAACAAAAATGAAGAAATCACACTTCACACTGAGAATAATCACTGATACTCCAACAAACATACTTGAAATCAAAATACCAGAAACATGCAGGATTTTTCCATCTGATAGAGACTTCTAGCCACAGATTCCTTACCATAGAAAATGCCCAGGTGTTAGACTTATTCCTGAAATGTTTGACCACTCCCCGGTGCATGCAGGTAGGTGCTGTCATTCAGCTCCGCATTGCGTCATTGGTGTCGTCTGTGCTGGAAATTACATGAGCGGTGCCTCTATAGGCGTTACCCCAACACGCTGACTTCTTTTCCGTGCTTTCAGTCCAGATCTGGATCGAGCTCCCCTCAGTTGTTTTTTTTTACTGACTGCTTTCAGCCTTTTTTCAAAGTTTAGTGTGCTTTCTTTTTTTCCAGCTTTTTTTGGAGATGTCCCCAAAGAAGTCCATCGGGTTGAAATCTTGTGGCCCTGCATCGACTGATGTCGGTGCCAGCCCCCCACTTGGTTTGTCTCTGGTGCCTGAAGAGGGACCACAACTCTGTGTCATGTGCTAAGCGCAAGAACATGAAATTCTCAACTCATCCGCGAGCAGGCCATGAAGTTCTTGGCTGCTCGTCATGCGACTCAGCACCTGCTCCAGGTCCTGTTTGTGTGGGAGGTCTCAGGACCGCTCCTGGAGTTGATTGTGTTGGTCTTTGTCTCACTCCAGGACTTCATCTGGTAAGATCCACAAGAAGAAGTCCAAGAAGTAAAAGTTATCTTCGACTTCTCTGCATCGTTACCATTCTTTGGACGACTCAAGGGAACATCGCCACAAGTCCCGACCACGCTTATAGTTGGTCCCTGTGCAGCTGGTGACAGACACTGGGTCCTCTCCTGTCTATCCGCAAATTATTTGGAGCCGAAATGACCCCGTTCAACTCTAATTGTTTTATGAAACCATGAGCGACATTTTTGGGCAGTCAAACCCTTCTGGAGCAGCGTCGGGTCCCACAGTTTTAGGAGGGTCTTCAACTGGGGCTCCGCCGACCAGTTCGCCCTTAGCACTAGTCGACTCATTAAGATCTTTTGGAGGATCCAGATCAGCCCCAGCTGCAACTTGGTGACTTCCTCCAAGGACCGTTCCAGAGGTGCTGATCTATGGTGCCGCTGAAATCCATTGGTGACACTGAGCCCATCATGATTCCCGACTCTGATAAGGAGCCAGACGGTGTCACATAGTGTCGATTTTGGTGCCAAGCAGGCCCGCGTGGCCTGAATTGGAGAAGGAGCCCTATTTCACAGGGCTTACTGAAGAACACAATCGGAGGGGATGTGAGGAACCCTAGTCCTACACTTACCCCGTCACAGAGTTCATGACTGAGGACAACTGGTATGAGGAACTGGCTGAAGCCAGTGGTTTGGACACCTTACCAGACACTAGTCTCCTCTCTCCCCCCACAGTGGCTATGGAGCAAGGGGCTTTCTATGTGATTGTGGCCCAGTGGGCTGCTGAGCTCCTGGATGTACACCTGCCCAACTGTTCATATCAAAACAAATGTTTTGACAGAGGTGTTTCCAGTAGGAGCATGTCCCTCAACACCCTTACTACCCTTCAGCAAAGCCCTCACTGATACCCTACTCAGGGCCTGGGCCAAGCTTTCAAAGGCACTCCTGTGCTTAGAAACATTGCTCCCTGCCATTGACCCACTCCCGGGGACCAGCCTTCCTTTCCCTTCACTCTTCCCCAGAGAGTCTGGAGGTCCAAGTCTGAACTTTACGAATCAATCCCTGTGCATTCCCTACCTCACTACCTGATAGGAAATCCAAGAAGGTGTATACCTTCAGAAAGAGGGTTTTTCTTCTGCCTGGCACTGCGGTCCGTTAATAACGCATTCTTGTTGTGCTATAATTCCCAAACTATGTGAGATACAGTTGCACAAGTGCTGCCTATGATCTATATGAAGTCCAGGCCATATTTTCCCAACCTTTTGCTGACAGGTGAGACTCAGCAAAGTTCAGAATCAAATGAGGGTTGGATACTTACTCACTGAGCAGAGCCATTGCTTCTTAGGCGGCGCTTCAGTGTCACTCCTGGTTGAAGAATACTGGCTTTTCTGGGGATATCCAAGCCTCACTCATGGACATGCCCTTCTATGAAACCTGTCTCTTTGGAGACAAGGTGAATGCGTTCTTGGAGAGATTCAAAGACAGTAGGCACCTGCTAGGCCATTGGGGCTTCTTTGTAGCCCCACAACAGCTGAGTCCTACCTTGAGCTGCATTTGTTGCTACAATAGGGGTTATCAGCCACATCCTCTCTCCTCTAGCCACCACATCTAGCAGGCTCAGTCCTTTTGTGACTTGAAAGCTTCCACAAGCCTCAGGGGGCCCAAAGTCAGATGTCCACCCAATCTGCATCCATCCAGCCTCCCCCAACAGCCGCACAGTCAAAGCCTCTTTAGTTTGCCCTCAATCCAGCATGGGCAATCGGTTGGCTGCAGAATCCGATACTATCTGCACCAATGGAGGGAGATTATAACAGACAAATGGGTGCTCCAGATTGTCCAATGTGGTTAGGCCCTCCATTTCCACTAGACCCCACAGCCACTCCCTCTGTCCCCAAATGAGCTGACAGAGGACCACCTTGCCCTATTACTACAGGAAGTACAGGCCCTTCTGGCTAAAGGAGCCACTGAGAGGGTGCCAACATCAGAAGTAGATTGTAGTTGCTATTCCCACTACTTTTTGGTGCCAAAGAAGGATGGAGATCTCCGTCCTATCTTAGGTCTGCTCCCTCTCACTTACTTCTTGAAAAAGGAAACATTCATGAAGCTTACCCTGGCTCAGGTCTTATCTGTCCTTGACCCTGGAGACTGGATTGTAGCATTGGACTTGCAGGGTGCCTATTTCAACCTTCCTGTCCTGTCTGCCCTCAGAGGCTACCTAAGGTTCACAGTGGGTCAGGAGCATTATCGGTTTGCTGTGCTTCCCTTTGGCCTTACCAGTTCCCCTTGGGTGTTCACCAAGGTGGTGGCGGTGGTTGCTGCACATCTGCTGAGGTAAGGGGTTCCATTCTTCCCTTACCTCCAGGAATAGCTGTTGAAGGCGGGCTCACCCAGGCAATGACTCATAAGCACTGTATTTTTGGAAGATTCTCAAAACACACAATTGACTTTGTTTTTTTGTTCCCAGTTTATAACAAAACTGTTGCAGTTAATTGTTACAGTTATTGTACTTTAATTAGGGTTACTCTATGTATGTTGTATGTGATGTCATTTACTCTTAATGTGCCGTTTTTAGTGTCAGTGTTTCAAAATTATTATTTGTTTTTTTAATTACATGCATACTACTCTTAACTTAGGTTATTGTGTGCGCCAGAGAATTTGGAATTTAAGTCCCTCAAAAAGGCCTATTATTGGGGGGATCCCACAGTTTAGTATGCATTTCCCCCAAGTTACTACGTTATCTGTAACTGTCATCCTGTCAGGTAAGCTTCATCTGTTGTTCATTAGCTAACGCCCACTCCACCAAGTCTTTTGTTTCATTTTTTGACATAACGGACTCGAAATGCAACCTAATGTATGGTGCTCTGGCTTCTCATCAATAGCATACCCAGGCCTATTAATCCAACTTTCTTATTTACGTATTTCTGCCGTGGTACTTTACCTAGTTAGCACAGTTTTATACATCCTTCCAATTCTTGCTCTACATCATGAGACAGTACGTGTATCACTTTCCCAAAAAAAAACACAATAAGCAGGCACACCCATGTCTTATGAAGAAAATCTGCAGAGGGTTGCCCACATCTTCCACATACAATGGATGTAGCAGGATAAATGCTTGAGAGTTTTTAGTTGTCATATACGTTTTGTGTAGGTAATGAAACTTTATAAGCTTAAAGCTTGCGTTAGGGGATACTTTTTCACCTGCTCGCAAGCATTTATCTGTTCTATAGTTGTCAATTTCTCTTGTTAATCATCTCTACAACAGTTTCTAGCTCGTCTGTCTTGCCTCCTCTGTCACTCAATAAGGCCAAATGTAGGTGTGTTCTTAGTTGTCTGCTGCCTAGTAGTTCTAGAAACTGCCGCATAGTGACATGTTCTTGTGGTTTGTCAGTGAATGTGGTCCAAATCATTTGAGTGCGTGTTAATCTAGCATAGTGCTGAAACTGACCAGGTCCCATGCTGAATTGCTCCTGAACGTGTACACTTGCAACCCCTCAAGCACCATGTTGCGTAAAATATGTATTTTTGTAAAATGGCCTCAGTACCCACAGGAGTGTGCTTGCGTAGTATTTTGTCGACCACTCTATGCCACACATCTGCCATCAACCGTATCAAGTACGGGAAACCTTCTGGGACTCTTTTTCCCATCACACACGCCTCTGGGAGGGTGTAAGGATCATGCACGCCTGCCAATAGTGATCTTTCCAGTTGGAACCCTCATGAAACCAACTGCAACATGTTGCAGTTGTGATGCAGCCTAGTATATAAACGGGTGAGGCATCACAAACAACCCTCAAACTATGGGAACTTCTAGGTTTCCAGTCTCACCCAACTCCTTTTCCCAGCTCACACTAAAGTACATAACAACTTGTCCAGACTGGTAAGCGTAGTGGCTGCAATCAGACACATCACATTCTGCAACATGTACAAGCAGCACAGCAGGACTACCATTCTGGCCAGGGAAACCCATCCCATTACATAAATCGGAGATGTTTTCCAGAAATCCACTGAATTGTACAATTTATACAGTAGCCCTCACACATTAAGACCATACTGATCCATCAGACATCTTTTTACCCATATTCCCAGATACCAAAATCTATCCCTCTCCCATTGCAGACCCAACTCTGACAGCAGAGTCATATCAATTCATCCCAGTATAAGTGGGAATAATGTTAATTTATCTCTGTTTGTATATAGGCCAGAAACCTCAGGAAACTCATTTATTTCTTCTTACAATAGGGGACAAAACTCTTTGGGTCCTGCAGGTACACCAAATTATCATCTGCATACATTACCACCACATAGGGTGTGGATGACATGCGGTGGTCCAAGTCCTGATCTAAGTTGGCAGGCCAGTAGCTCGACCACAATTGTGAATAGCAATGGGAACAGAGGGCATCCCGGCTTCGTACGTCTATCCAACTGCTGAGGCAATGCCCCAGGACGCACTCTGCTACAGGGTTCGTATACAACATCTGGACCCACTTAATAAAGCTAGGGCCAAAGGCCATATGGAGCAGGACCACCGACATGTATCTGTATCCAGCAATGTCGAAGGCTCGCTCTAAAGCCAAGACATACAACGCTATGTCCTCCGACATTATGCATGTGCTCTTTGCCTCATGAAGACACCCATCAGTTTCTCCAGTATTGTGGAAGGCAGGGCCTGGGATAACTCCGCCAGCAGACCATCTGCTCCTGACATACTGCCGCTTGTCATTTCCACCTGCGCCTCTTGTAGCACCTCCAGTCAAGTTGAACATTCCAAGCTTTTCTGTTGTCTGACAGTAAGTCACAGGAAATATGTTGCTAGTGGTACTGTTTCGTGGCTTCCTTAAGTATAGCATGAGGCTCGACAAACCCCATCTGCAGGTATCCCATGCAACCCTCATTTATTTGATCACTTATGATAATATCCAGCCAACGTGCCCTCTGTAGGGACAGTATGTTTGCATCTGGTTTGTCTCTTTTAGGAATGACTCCAGCGTCGTCCCATATTTGTCTCACTCCCAACAGTCTCTGCCTGTTTTCTTTTTGTGTGTGTGTGTGTGTGTGTGTGTGTGCGTGCGTGCCTGGGATGTGTATCCTCAATTTACATTTTTACCTCCATGAGCTGTTAGGACACCTCAGGTCATGCACTTGTGAGTGTTTGGACTATGTTTTGTCCATTGGATGATGGAGTTGCCAAACCTCAGGCAACTGTCTGTCATCTATCACCCCCTTCGGTGTCATCTCCATGTTATGCTTTAGGCCCTTCTTTGGGGGACATTTGTTGATTTACTAGTCCAGAACACAATTAAAGCCACCCACCTATATAATCTGTGGGTAAAGATTTGGGACAATCAACCTCATCGCATCAGGAAAGAGGAGTCCATCATCTGCATTTGGTTTGTAAGTATTTACAAGGCAAGTGTGAAACCCATCTAGCACACCAACAATGATCCGATATCTTCCGTTAGAGTCAGAATTTACTATCCGTTCTATCCGTTCTACAAAGGGGATACCAGCTGCTGTCCATGTCGTCAACCCTCTTTCGTAATTAGAGTATTTAAGTGCAACATTTTCCCTCTCTATTGTTTCCACAGTTTCACCACTTCAGCTTTGAGAAGGTGGATTTCCTGTAACATTGCAATTTGAACCTTATATTTTCAGAGATAGGAACAAATTTGCTATGTTGCTTGGGCAGCTGTTAGGATCCTGAAAATTCATGGCTGTCAGCACCCTAGCTACAGCTGCCATTAGTGTAGACAGAGAGCCGCATATCAGGTCAGGCCTTCATGGCAGCCCTTACCTCTGCTGTTGTGTACAGGCTGCAGTCATAGCCCCTACGTCCAGCAATCCCCTATAGACCATGCAGTTGCTCATGAACGCTAAAACCAAATATATTTTCCTCAATATAACTACTCGCTTCTCCTCCCCTGGCCAGAACCCTCCCCAACTAAGGGTCTGCCTTGGTGTATCAGTGATTAACCTAGAATAATGAAACATTTTGTACTAACCCCCCACACTCCTCCACACTCAGTTGCCTCAGTCTTTAATCAAATATGATCCCCTCAGTTATTAGGGGCATGAGAGGAAATGACAGTACACCTAAGAGGAGGGATCGACCTGCCAATGGCCACTACAATCAAGGTACCCTCAGCCAGTACGAGTGTGCCAGAATTAATTTCCAGTGGGGAGGGATAACAGCCTTACAGAAAGGGTTCCACATTACTGTCTGCAATCTGCTTAGGAAACCCCAAAAAGCATTGATTTTCCTCATCTTCCGCTCTCTCATCTAATATCCTTGTTGTAGTCAGCTTTACCATTTGCTCTTTCAGAACTTTGACTTCCATTTGCAGCTCCAACATTGTTCTTTCAACTGTATGGACCCTCTTTGCCACCTTGCATAAGTTAACACACAGCTTATTCTCATCTATAGAGACAGTTCTATTCTTCCTTTGAGGCAGGCCATGAAACATGAATCTCTGCCACCAGTTCTGCCCTAGATGGTTCCTCCAGCGGTGTCTCCTGCTTCTACACCCTCCAAGACTCCCCATGCTGCATGTTTCTCTGGAGGAACGCCTGCGATATAGTGTAGTGCATCATAATATTGCCCTGTTGTGGCCTGACCATCTTTTCACTACCCAGGAGATATTGTGCACTCAAGGCGTGTTTTGCATAAGCAGGTTTACAGGTGTCTCACTGGCCCTCCAACGCAGAGGTAAACTCAACTCGCTCTAAGCAGGCAAGGTGAGACCCAGTTCAACAGCACAGCTGCCGCAACACAAATGTCATTTCTCCCACCCAGCAATTTCAAACTGTGAGGATTGTGCTGCTCGAGACAAGGCGGCTCCGCCAGACCACACCCGCGATCTCAGTGCCAAACCACCCCAGGCCAAATGTTACCATTGGGGGACCTGGGCCCAAACATTCATGTGGCTCTATCTTTGCACTGTTCCAGCACTCCAACTTTGTGTTTCAGAGATCAGCATGGGCCTCAGAGAGATGCATCCCTGTCTTAAGTCCACGGGGCCTGCTGTTAGGGTTTGTACACAGCAAAGAGCATGTCCCCTCTCACTGCACTAGTGGGTTCTGTAATAGCTCCCTTTTAAACTTACTATTGAAAGCCTTTCTTGTTATCTCACCTTCCCCCCCCTAGGCTTCTGTGTATGTTGTTTAATGTGCTGTTTTGTTTACACATTGGGCCTTGCTTTTACCAAGGCTTCTTTAAAATACTCCTCCCTAGGCCATGTGTTAATCCAACTCATTTGTATAATAACTGAAACTCTGCACACCTTTCAAGAACATGTGCAGCATGTGAGGACCACACCCAGCTCTTCAAACCACACCCAGCTCTGCACACCTTCCAAGAACATGTGCAGCATGTGAGGACCACACCCAGCCCTTCAAACCACACCCAGCCCTGTCTATAAAAGGCATCCCCCGAGCCTCACCCAGTGCTTGTGCTCGTCTACCTCCCGCTTACCTGAGAACAGATCCCTCGGCGCTGGCACTCCTGCTCTTTACAGACTTTCATTGACTTCAATGGGCGCAGCTTCTGGCTCTTCCTTCTTCCGGTTTCCGGTTCCTCCTTGCTTCAGCCTCTCTGCTATGAGTAACCTGCAAAAGAGAAAGAAGACAAGGTTAGACTGATCAGTATCTCTTGCCAGCAACAAGTAAGTGCAAAACCTTTTATTACCTGAAAGAACTTTGACAACAATTTCTGGATTCGTGTATAGACAATTTGAAACGAAATACCTTCCACGAACATTGTGATTCAAACTCTTTGTTACAAGAATATTTTGCAGAACTTTGTGAAGCAAACATTGTTTTTTCTCATGGAACTTTTAAGAATCGAACAGTGGAAACCATTAACAGCAAGGCAAACAGTAAATCAAGGACTTGCACAAATGACATGCTGTATTTTGATGTAAAAGTACAGTATTTGTTTTATAAAAGATTCTGGAAATATGGGAAAAGTGAGTCTGCTATTGGGAATTTAGGCTTTAGTTATATTAAGATGAATGTTTGATATTGGTAATTCTGATAACGGTATTTGTTTAATGTTTTAGAAGCTTTACAGTAATAGAAAACACATCCCAGAGCAGTAACACATTCCAAACCTGGAAACTAGAGACCAAGATCCAAGAGGTACTTTTAGAAGAGAATTTCTAATAAATAAAGGGATAGTCAAGAACCCATTTAGGAATAGGTTGCACTTATCTGTTCTTTGTTTATGTTTCATTAGGCACCAGTTTCTACAGAAGTCAGAAAGGGCCGCAGATTTGTGCAGCACTTCAACAGTGGAAACGCAAGAACAGTGTTGTCTCTCTTTTTTATTTTATCCACTTCCCCCCTTCCCTTGAGCTTCTGTTCTTAGTGCACTGTTTTAAAAACTAGTGTGCTGGAACAAGCAGTTTCAGGGTGGGGTCTGATTGTCTTCAACCTCCATCAGAACTGAACAAGAACTCAGGTGAGCTGGGCTTTGACAGAAGCACAAGCCTTAAAAAATGTCAGTTCTGGTGGACGATGAATACCGGGGAAGAAATAGAGGGCATTGACGTCACGGATATGGCGCAGGCCCTAAATGAGGACTTGGCTCATAATGAATCAGTGTCTGGCATCTTGCAACATATGCAAGAGGAAATAGAGAGATTAAAGATGGAGAATACCTCTTTAAAACAGGATTTAAGCAGGTATAAATTTAGGGGATCTCAGTGGAACACAGCTTCTACGCCTTTGTTTAAAACCTCCTCAGAGACAGGGGCGCCATCAAAACATACAACTTTGCCTTCCCCAGTTGAGGTTACTGTTAATGTTCCTAATGTTGTGCCCTTAGCAGCACCTGAACGTTTTCATGGAGATAGTAACAATTTCCATGTTTTTATCAATCAATGTCAATTACACTTCATTTGTAAGCCACAACAGTTCCCTACTGATAATACGAAAGTGGCATTCGTCTTGTCTTATTTGAGTGGCACAGCAGCCAATTGGTCAATTCCTTTCGTGGATAGAGATGATCCCATCCTCCATAATTTTGCAAAACACACTTTCATGCAGGAAAGTGATAATGAGCTTTTAAATCTTAAACAAGGCAACAAGGATTTATTGACCTATCTCACTAGTTTTAATCGTTTACTCACCGAGACACAGTGGCCAGAAGAAAAGCGTGTCTCCCTTTTTTATAAAGGTTTGGGAGACGAGTTAAAAGACGCGCTGGCTCATATCGTTGATTTGCCAAAAGACTATTCGGACTTTGTAGATTTAGTTGTGAAATTAGAACATAGACTAGGAGAAAGAAAGGGAGATAAATACAAACTGGAATCACGGTTAACTTTTATTAGACACGAGAAGAAAGACACAGATAATAAACTCCCTGAACCAGAGCCTATGCAAATAGGGACACTCAGAGGTCCACTCACATCAGAGGAAAAAGAAAGAAGGAGAAAATTTAAATTATGTTTATATTGTGGCAGGGCAGGTCACTTTGCCAGAGAATGTCCAGTAAAGCCTAAAACTCCACGAAAGGGTGCTGTTTCCTCCACCTCCTCAACTAAATCGGGAAACAATTAAGCTCGACAAGGGGAGAGGTTACTTGTTCGAGAAAACATCTTAATTAAACCTCTAATGCTGCAGCCTTCAGGGTACCGCACATACCTAGACATTTCATAATTCAGGTCGTTTTAATTGTTACTACCCAAGTGAGGCATTCTCTCCCTGTCCTACTGGACTCAGGCGCGACAGGAAATTTTGTGGATAATAAGTTAGCTGAAATCTTAGGACTTACTATGTGCCTAAAGCCTTGTCCAGAAGCAGTATGTGCAGTGGATGGGTCAGAATTGACCTCTGGATTAATCACAAAACAAACAAGTCCACTTGTTATGGTCTGTCAGAACGGGCACACAGAGGTGATTAGCTTTGATCTGATAGATACTCCTAATTTTGGTTTGATTCTCGGGGTACCCTGGTTAACAACTCATAACCCAAAAATTGATTGGGTGAATAGAACTGTTACTTTGGATTCCTCTTTCTGTAGAACCAATTGCTATCAAGAAGCAGGTACAGAACAGAGCACAGTATTACACTGTGCTAGTGTTACACAAGATGAACCAAGTCTCCCTCCTGAATATTCTGACTTTAAAGACGTCTTTGATCCAGTAAAGGCTAGTGTGCTGCCCCCACATCGGTCTTATGACTGCCGTATAGATCTTATCCCAGGGGCCCCTTTACCTAATA
Organism: Pleurodeles waltl; assembly: GCF_031143425.1. Taxonomy (NCBI): domain Eukaryota; kingdom Metazoa; phylum Chordata; class Amphibia; order Caudata; family Salamandridae; genus Pleurodeles; species Pleurodeles waltl. The sequence goes on along the minus strand of NC_090450.1, from coordinate 335,455,718 downwards.
ACAGAGTATATGCTTTGACTGACGAAGAAACCAAATACTTAAGAACCTACCTAGATGACCTACTACAGTCTGGGTTCATCCGTCATTCCACATCTCCGGTGTCATCTCCACTCTTTTTTATCCCGAAGCCGGATAAATCCCTGCGCGCGTGTATCGATTATAGAGGACTAAATAAGGCTACAATAAAGAATAAATATCCTCTTCCTCTAATACCTTTGTTGTTGGATCAATTAAGACATTCTACTGTATACACTAAACTAGATCTGCGGGGAGCTTACCACCTGGTCCGAGTAAAAGAGGGGGATGAGTGGAAGACAGCTTTCAAGACAAAGTTTGGTTTATTTGAGTACACAGTAATGCCCTTTGGGTTATGTAATGCCCCTGCGGCCTTTCAGTTCTTTATAAATGAGGTCCTACACGAATTCCTGGACGTTTGTGTCATAGTATACATAGACGACATCCTCATTTACTCTAAGAACTCAGAAGAACATACCCAACATGTTCGTGCAGTATTATCAAAGTTAAAAGAAAATCATCTTTTTGCTAAGTTAGAAAAGTGTACTTTTAATGTCAACAAGGTGGACTTTTTAGGATACTGCCTGTCACCTCAAGGAATAACTATGGATGTAAAGAAAATCAGTGCTATCGCTGATTGGCCAGAACCATCCTCTGTAAAAGATATTCAGAAATTTCTGGGTGTCGCCAATTTTTATAGGAGGTTTATTGCACATTTTGCAGACATTGCGGCCCCAATAACTACCTTGTTGCGGAAAGGGCAACGATTTCTTTGGACTGATGAGGCGGCACACGCCTTTCAACTCCTAAAACAAAAGTTCACTTCAGCCCCATTTCTGAAACATCCTGATCCTGACTTGCCCTTTTTTGTTGAAGCGGATGCTTCACAAGTAGCTTTAGGAGGAGTTCTCTCTCAACGAGATGCAGTAGATGGCCAGTTACATCCTATAGCCTTCTATTCTAAAAAGTTATTGCCAGCTGAACAAAATTACACTGTGGCTGAAAGGGAACTACTAGCTATCAAAGTAGCCTTTTCAGAATGGAGGCACCATTTAATGGGAGCCAAGTACCCAGTTACAATCTTTTCTGACCATAAGAACCTACAGTTTTTTGGATCACTTAAAGCACTAACACCACGTCAGATGCGCTGGTTAATTTTTTTTAGCACATTTGACTTTGTTATAACCTATAGACCAGGTGCACAACAAATTCAATCTGATGTGTTATCTAGATACGGACATACCTCAGACATGAAACAAGATAAAATAGGAGAACCCATTATTCCTCCCCAAAAGTTGTTGGCACCAGTACAACAGAAGGATTTCATCACAGATCTATATAATGCACACATGCAAATAGCACCTCAGGATTGGTTAAAGGATTCCCATAACACAATACAACGAGGTTTATTGTATCACGACAACATGCTGTTAGTGCCCACCTCTGAATTACAAACACAGGTGATAATTTGGCATCACGCCTCACCGTTGGCAGGTCATCCTGGTTGGGTAAAAACCCTGGAAAATGTGCAAAAACACTTTTGGTGGGACACTATAAGAAAGGACATTAAGCAATTTGTCACTACCTGTCCAATTTGTGCAAGACATAAATCTTCTCATAAGGCTCCTGACCGCTTGTTAATACCAATGCCAACACCCAAACAACCTTGGCACACTGTGAGCGTAGACTTTATTGTAGGTTTACCACCTGTAAAATCCTTCACAACAGTGTTGGTTATTGTGGATTTTTTATCTAAAATGGCACATTTTGTACCATTACGGAAATTACCCACGGCGGCAGAATTTGCCGATATTTTTATAAGGGAAATTGTGCGTTTGCATGGTTTGCCAAGCAAAGTGGTGTCAGACCGAGGGAGCCAGTTCAACTCCAGATTTTGGAAAAAATTATGTGAAAAACTGAAAATAGATGTGGCCTTATCCACTGCTTTCCACCCAGAGACAGATGGACAGACTGAACGACTGAACCAAACCTTACTTCAAACGCTACGTTGTTTATTGGCTGATTATTCTAGTGAATAGTTGGAAGCTCTCACTGTAGCAGAGTTTGTTTATAATAATACTGAGCATTCAGCTCTACTTTGCTCACCATTCTATTTCTTGCAGGGGTATCATCCAAGAGCTATACCCATTTTGTTAGAAGATTCCCTGTTGCCTACAGTAACGGATAGACTAACGAGGTTAGGTGACATACAAGACAAAGCCAGGAAACATTTATTAAAGTACAAGGAAAGCATGAAAAGACAAGCAGACAAACACAGGTCTGAGGCCCCAATGTATAAAATTGGTGACAAGGTATGGCTCTCCACAAAGAACCTAAACATAGAGGGATCCCGAAAGCTGCAACCACGTTTCATTGGACCCTTTAGTATAACTGCCATAGTAAACCCGGCAACAGTAAAATTAGATTTACCAAAAGAATATCCAGTACATACTACATTCTATGTGTCCTTGCTTAAGCCGTACAACTCAAAAACCCGACCTGAACCACCACCTCCACCCATACCAATTAAGGGAAATCTGGAATATGAAGTGAAAAGCATAAAAGACTCAAAAAGAATTAGTGGACGTCTGTTTTATTTAGTAGAATGGAAAGGATATGATGAATCTGAGAATTCATGGGAACCAGCATCATATGTACATGCCCCACAGCTGATTAGACGGTTTTATTTAAAAAATCCAGGAAAACCCCGTCCTGTAGGAGGGCCTTTGAGGGGGGCAACTGTTAGAGTTTGTACACAGCAAAGAGCATGTCCCCTCTCACTGCACTAGTGGGTTCTGTAATAGCTCCCTTTTAAACTTACTATTGAAAGCCTTTCTTGTTATCTCACCTCCCCCCCCCCTAGGCTTCTGTGTATGTTGTTTAATGTGCTGTTTTGTTTACACATTGGGCCTTGCTTTTACCAAGGCTTCTTTAAAATACTCCTCCCTAGGCCATGTGTTAATCCAACTCATTTGTATAATAACTGAAACTCTGCACACCTTTCAAGAACATGTGCAGCATGTGAGGACCACACCCAGCTCTTCAAACCACACCCAGCTCTGCACACCTTCCAAGAACATGTGCAGCATGTGAGGACCACACCCAGCCCTTCAAACCACACCCAGCCCTGTCTATAAAAGGCATCCCCCGAGCCTCACCCAGTGCTTGTGCTCTAGCTCCCGCTTACCTGAGAACAGATCCCTCGGCGCTGGCACTCCTGCTCTTTACAGACTTTCATTGACTTCAATGGGCGCAGCTTCTGGCTCTTCCTTCTTCCGGTTTCCGGTTCCTCCTTGCTTCAGCCTCTCTCCTATGAGTAACCTGCAAAAGAGAAAGAAGACAAGGTTAGACTGATCAGTATCTCTTGCCAGCAACAAGTAAGTGCAAAACCTTTTATTACCTGAAAGAACTTTGACAACAATTTCTGGATTCGTGTATAGACAATTTGAAACAAAATACCTTCCACGAACATTGTGATTCAAACTCTTTGTTACAAGAATATTTTGCAGAACTTTGTGAAGCAAACATTGTTTTTTCTCATGGAACTTTTAAGAATCGAACAGTGGAAACCATTAACAGCAAGGCAAACAGTAAATCAAGGACTTGCACAAATGACATGCTGTATTTTGATGTAAAAGTACAGTATTTGTTTTATAAAAGATTCTGGAAATATGGGAAAAGTGAGTCTGCTATTGGGAATTTAGGCTTTAGTTATATTAAGATGAATGTTTGATATTGGTAATTCTGATCTCTCTTTTTTATTTTATCCACTTCCCCCCTTCCCTTGAGCTTCTGTTCTTAGTGCACTGTTTTAAAAACTAGTGTGCTGGAACAAGCAGTTTCAGGGTGGGGTCGGATTGTCTTCAACCTCCATCAGAACTGAACAAGAACTCAGGTGAGCTGGGCTTTGACACCTGCAGCCTTCAGTCAATCTCCCGCCGGCGTTCCCGAGGGGGCGTATGCAAGTATCCCCCAGACTACCCTGCAGAGGGGGAGGTCGTCTTACCACGACCATCCCCACCGTACCAACGGGACACCCAACCACATACCACTCCTTGGTCTTAGATATGGCCCCCAGGGCACGGGTGGTCAGCTCACCCCTGTTAGCTCCTCCACTTTTGGAGATCAGCGCAGGTCCTTCTCGGGTTCATCCAACGCTCAGCTGCACCTCAGTTGGGACCTGCGGTCCGCACCTGCCCTTTGGACAGCTGGCAACAGGTCATTGACTCTTCGCTCCCCGTGTAGCTCGGGCTACTCTTACAAGATGGCCACTTGTCTGTTATGCGCAGCGGTCATCGCACTCCATTGGTCTGTTGTCAGGCTGCAACTGCAGAGTTGCAGAACGGAAGCTCTCAGGCCCAGGAGATACCCAATACTCCTATAAACATCAACTACTAGCACTCTTGTTCAATACAGAGTATATTGCCAATCCAACAAATCATATCAACAGTCTCAAATTCCGGTGTCCCAAATGATTCTTCTTTAATGTTTCTTCACAGATAAATTCACACAGGTCATATTTCCTCCTGAGCCAATCCAACCAAGCCAACACATGTTTCATCTGGGTTGAGTATCCCCCATTGACTTCATCAGGGCTTTAAATGGCTGCCAATATAAGTATTAATATAAATACTAGTAACATCCCTTTTACCAGCATATTCATTATCAACCAAAACCCTCCATATATTGCCAACACATATACTCCCTCTATTGCACTGTGTATTTATATATATTCCCATTATTTAACTCAGTGGAAATCCCTATATACAATAGACAACCACAAACTATTACTATATATGTATTATTACAAATATAGTTATTGCCTTAGCTGCAAAAGCAGGACCATTGTTTGAATGAAAATTGTAAACTGCTCCCACTGCTTTTGTCCATTGCAAGTCCTTTATGACTTCTGATTGTTTGAGGATTGGCAGTCTTTGTGGTCACACCCAAAGAAATCTAGAGCAAGAATCATTCACAATAAATCTGTATTTCTGTTGATTGATTGCAGACGGCAGGCCAGCATGGCCAAGGAAAACAACACTGAAAGACTTATCAGATAACATAAGGGGATTAAGCGCTGGTCTTACAACAGTACAATGTTACACTAGTGTACATGTTTCTTTGCACTCTTCTGGTGTTTATGGCCACCAATATCATTACTGTAGCAGTAGCACTGAGACCAGCGTGAGCAGATCTTAATCCTTCAGTAGCTGCTCTAACCAGGTTTAATCTCCCTTTCTCATTAGGTATATGACTATCTTCGACTTGGGTATGAAAACTATAGGAACACAGGCTCTCATTACAACCTCCTGCGGTAAATGCCGCCTACTGCAGTGGCGACAGCCGTCAACATACCGTGACTGCAGCGGTATTCCGCTACGGGTATTTTGACCCACACTAAGAAATCAGCCACCATACAGACACCCACACAAGTCCCTCAGACCAATGGTCAGTGATAAACTGGCAGTACCACAACCCACACCGTTATGCCAACAGGAATACACCCACAGTATCACAACCCATGAATCACCGCAGCGGTCTTTCAACCGTGATAAACCATTGGCGGTACACACCGCAGCACTCAAAATAACACCACCACATTGGACAATTCAAACTACACACACCTGACACACAGACACACACCTCACCCACACACTCACAACACTATAAAACACACACACAAATTACGCACAACACCTTACAGTGAAATAAAAGATAGCAAGCTGAGCGAGACAAGCCAGGAGCACCCAATCAATCAGAGGCACAATACATCATCACCCATACACCATTCACGCACCTCACAACACAACACCCTACACATCACCCCACACATCCTCACACACAACACATCCATGGCACCCCAAAGACACCCCAGGTTTTCAGAGGAGGAGCTAAGGGTCATGGTGGAGGAAATCATCTGGGTAGAGCCACAGCTATTCGGATCACAGATGCAGCAGACGTCCATTGCAAGGAAAATGGAGCTATGGCGGAGGATCGTGGACAGGGTCAGCGCCGTGGGACAGCACCCCAGAACTAGGGATGACATCAGGAAGAGGTGGAACGACCTACGGGGAAGGTACGTTCCGTGGTTGCAAGATACCAGGTAGCTGTACAGAGGACTGGCGGTGTACCCCCACCTCCTCCCCCACAACTAACAACATGGGAGGAGCAATTCTTGGCAATAATGCATCCTGAGGGCCTCGCAGGAGTAGCATGAGAACTGGACTCTGGTAAGTCAAATTCTTACTACTTTATCCCCCCACCCTACCTGCATGCCATCACAAACTCTTACCCCTACTCTCACGCCATCACTCCACCACCTCACACATACCCAACTATCACAACCCACCCATCCCAATACCAAGCCCTGCATGTAACACCAATGCATGGACCCCCATCACAGACCTGCATGGACACCCATCACCACAGCATGCCCAGTAGAGAGACTCACCCAGCCCACAAAATCACCATGCATACAAGGCAAAGCTGACAAGGAAATCACAATCATACAGGGAAACACACCCATGCACAAGATGGCACACGCAGATACACTAACACTGCATTTGCCCCCCCAGAAGAGGCCCACAGTGATAACAGTAGCTTTGCACGCCTGGATCAGGATGATTAACCTGGCCCATCAGGGACCCCTGGAAAGTCGGTTACCCTGCCACAGTCCCAACCCACCACAGAGCCTCCCCCCTCAGGAAACACCAACACAGCACCCACCTAGTGGGCCCATGCCACTGTCCCCAGGACATGTCAATCATGGACATGTCAATCAGCAGTGCGTCCACCACTACAGGGACCCCAGGTAACCCCGCAAACCCAGGACGATCAGGGACCTGGGGTCAGTGGCATTGGTCACACGGTTCAGGGGACGGAGGCACAGGACAACATGGAAGCTGGGAGGACTGCTGTGCGACAGGGGGAGGACAGGCCCAGGGAACCCAATCTCCAGGAGACACTCACCAACATCCTGGGAGCATACCACCATTCCCAGGAGACCCTGGGCTGGATACTGGCCAAGTTGCAGGAGACCCAGCGGCTGCAGGAGGGACAGTACTTGTGGATCAGGGAGGACCTCAAACACATCTACACCATTCTGGTCACCATTGCAGGGGTGCTGGCTGACATGGCCAACACCATGAGGGAGGCAGTGGCACACCACCGGGCCCCGGACACTAGCCACACGGAAGAACAGCCCTCCACTTCCACCGGCGCTAGTGGACAGGAGGCCCCGCCACAGGAACAACAGACCACCAGCACCCCACCCCCTGCAGAAGGAGAACCACCCCGCAAACGTTCCCTGCGATCCAGGCAGAAGCCAGAGAACATTGCCAAGACCCCGCCAGGAAATAAGACTCTCCTGATTGTCAACCTTCTGTCCCACTCTGTCACCCTGTCTACCTTGATCTGCCATTACTCCCCTTCCTATGCCCCATTGGACAATGCACCTGTGATACCAAGAGACTGGACTCTACCCTGGACTTTCCTCCACCATCACCCAGCCCATTGCACATCCCCCTCTACTTATGAGCACTTAAATAAACACCCTTGGAACACATACAAATCTGGAGTCTGTCAAATGATTGAAATATGTATTAGTTCAACATTATCAAAGCATTGCAAGTCATAGGTACAGTTAAATATACTTTGGAATGACCTTTGGTGGGCAGCAGTACACATAGCAGGAGCCAGAGTGGGACACAGAGATCTGAAAATAGAGATGCCAAAGGGTACAGTAAGTGGCTATAGACATAGGGAAATCAGGCTGCCATGTACAATGTCTAACAGAAAACTGAAAAGTTAAGTGAAGTTACAGTGTCTTACCTGTGTGTCACTGGAAGTACTGCTGTATTATATTACTTCTGTTGTCAACATCTTCTTCCTCTGCCTCCTCTTCCTCACTGTCCACAGGCTCCACCGCTGCCACAAGACCATCTCCTGGCTCATCTTTCTGCAGAAAAGGCACCTGGCATCTCAAGGCCAGGTTGTGCAACATGCAACAATGATATGGCACACCTTCTTGGGTGAGTAGTACAGGGATCCACCTGTCAGATGGAGGCACCGGAACCCGGCCTTCAGGGGCGGAAGGCCCTTTCAATAATCCTCCTTTTACGCCCATGTGCCTCATTGTAACGCTCCTCTGCCCTTGTCCTGGCATTCCTCACTGGGGTCATTAGTCATGAGAGGTGGGGACCTTGGACTCACCTATTAGCCACACCCGGTGCCTCTGGAGTTGGACCATCAAATATGGGATGCTGCTATTCCTCAAGATAAAGACGTCATGCACAGAGCCAGGATATTTGGCATTCACATGGGAGATGTACTGGTCCACCAAATACACCATCTGCACATTCATAGAGTGATAGCTTTTTCTATTCCTGAAAACATGTTCATTTCTCCGAGGGGGGGACAAATGGCACATGTGTGCCATCAATGGCACCAATGATGTTGGGGATATGTCCCAGGGCATAAATGTCAGCTTTCACTGTAGCCAAATCCTCCACCTGGGGGAATACGATGTAGCTGCACATGTGTTTCAGCAGGGCTGACAACACTCTGGTCAACATGTTGGAGAACATTGGCTGAGACATCCCTGATGCCATGGCCACTGTTGCTTGGAAGGAACTACTTGGCAGGAAATGGAGCACTTACAGGACCTGCACTAGAGGGGGGATACCTGTGGGCTGGCGAATAGCTGACATCAGGTCTGGCTCCAATTGGGCACACAGTTCTTGGATTGTGGCCCGATCAAGTCTGTAGGTTAGGATAATGTCTGTCCTCCATTGTCGCTAGATCCACCAGGGGTCTGTACACCGGAGGATGTCGCCATCTCATATTCAGCCTCAGCGGTTGAAGCCTATGGAAGAAAACAGTGAGCAGAGGGTCATATTCACACATCTATTGCGCTAATGATGATTTTTTTCCTTTACAGAACCAGTATGTGAATCCGACAGTCAGTTTCTGTGCCAGTGTCTGCTGTGACGCAGTGAGGTGCCATGTCTTGTGCCCTCCTGAAATGGCGGCTGCCGGACCTGTGAGGAGGGACAAGTGGAAATAAGGTAATTCCGCTGGTGTTGTGCGCCATCGCGGTAGGCGGTCGAAGACCGCCATGCAACTTCTCATTGGTTATCATTGGGCCCTATGGGTTCCAGGAGCCAATGGCGATGTATGCCGGCAGTGACGGTACGCAACACTGCGGATGTGACTGCCATTTTCTATCTGTTCCTCACTTGCTACCTGACCTTCAACAGGAGAGGACCTACACTGCAAGTGCTGCTGTGACCTGTGTCTGGAAGCGACAATGGCTCATGTGTCTGGGGAAAGGACCCCTGCCTTCACTGCGGAGGATTTGGAGAAACTGGTGGATGGGGTCCTACCCCAGCACGTTACTCTACGGTCCTCCAGACAAAGAGATGAGTACACTGTGAGCATGATGCGTGGGCCATGAATGTATGGAGTGCTGTGTGTGTAAGACACATGTAGGGGAGGGCAGAGGGGTCCTGGGCAGGGTGCTGCATGTATGGTTGTCAATGTATGTGCGTAAGGGGGTGGGAGGGATATGGTGGGCCATGACTATGACAGTCCGGACGGTATGACTAATCCTTTTTCTACTGTCTTTTCCCTGCAGGGCAGCGCCCACCAGAAAAAGGGTATTTGGTGTGCCATCACCAAGGAGGTGCAGCCCCTGGGGGTCTTTGACAGGCAGAGCACCCACTGCGGGAAAGGGTGGGAGGACCTGCGCTGCTGGGCAAAGAAGACGGTGGAGGCCCAGCTGGAGCTGGCCTCCCAACGAGGAAGCGGTGCCCGTCGCACCATGACCCCAATGATGTTCCGCATCCTGGCAGTGACCTATCCGAAAGTGGATGGGCGCTTGAAGGCAGCACAGCAGCCACAAGGGGGTGAGTACAGATTCTGACTCCTGACTTTGCGCGAGTTAAGAGTTACCTGGGTGGGGGATGTGGGCTATGGGTGCCCCTAGGCCAGGGCGAAGATGGCAGGGTAGGTCCCTTGTTGGGCAGGCTCTGAAGCACTCCTACCCCAATAGTGTTGGTGGGAATCTACTACTGGGCAGGTCCTGTGGGTTTCAGGTGTGCAGCTAATGGCGGTAGGCACTTTACCCCATGGGCTGGTGACTATCTTAGTAACTGGTAGTACATGGCTAGTGCATAGGGCTGCTCCCTGTGTGTTGTGTACTCCAACGGTAGTGGTGTTGCTGCCATTGACCAAGTTTATCCTCTGTCTCTCCCCCTCCCCCTTTTTGTTTTGTCACCCTGTCCTTGTGTGCATTAGCATCATCTGGCGGAGGAGCAGAGGCTCCGGCGATGGAGGGAGCTGGATCCCACATGGGCCTGGAGGCCGAATTCACCGAGGGTGAGGGCACCAGTGGGACGGAGGGTGAGGGGAGCACCACGACTGGGACAGAAGGGGAAACTACAGGCAGCGACTCCTCCTCCAATGGAAGCTCCCTGGCGGTGGAAGACACCTTCTTGCCCACCCCAACAACAGGCATAGCCACCACCCCCCTACCAGCACCGCCCTCCCAGCAGCCCCTCAGCATGTTTCCCGTGCCCGCTCACCCATGAGGATGGGCATCTCCTTCGTCCCAGGCACCTCAGGCCCTGCCCCCTTCATCCCTGCTGCCCTCAGTGAGGAGGCTATTGACCTCCTGAGATCCCTCACTGTTGGCCAGTCAACCATACTGAATGGTGTCCAGGGTGTTGAGAGGCATTTGCAACAAACAAATGCATACCTGGAGGGCATTCACTCTAGCGTGGCGGCCCAAGAGAGAGCATTTCAGGCTCTGGCCTCAGGACTGATGGCAGCCCTTGTACCTGTCTCTAGCCTCCCCCTCCAACTTCCTCTACCCAGACCCAATCCCCTCAACCCCAGCCTATCCCAAGCACACCTTCAGACCAGCATTCACCCAAATCAACACCCAGAAGTGGCTCAGGCAAACACAAGCACCACACTTCATCTCACAGGCACTCACACAAGCACCATCCCCATGCAGACACACCAACATCCACTGCCTCCACTGTGCCCCCCTTCTCCTCATCGTCCACCTCCCTCCCAGTAGCGTCTCCACTCACACCTGCATGCACTACATCCTCATCCACTACCTCCATCACTAGCACACCCATCACAACACACCCCTCACTGGCAGTCACCACCCGCACACGTCCCACACATCCCCTGTGTCCTCTCCCAGTGTGTCTGTGACCCCTCCTCCCAAAGTACACAAACACAAGCACCCACCCACCTAACAGCCATCCACCACACAACAGCATCCAGCTCATGCACCTTCACCCAAACTCAGCAGACAGACACCTCCAACAACTCCCTCTTCACACCCCGTGTCTCTAAGAAGCTTCCTGGCAAACATTCACCTCTTCCCTACCCCTCCGTCCTTCCCCTCGAGCCAGGGTGTCTAGAATCCAGGCCAGCACCTCAGCCACCAAGTCACCATCCGCTGTAGTACCTGCAACTCACAGAGGCTCAAAGGGGGCACCCGTCATCCCAGCCAGTGTGCCACCAACCCCTGCAAAGGACAAAACCATTCCGCCTCCTGCCAAGGTGAAGAGGGGGACAGCATGCAGCAGGGGCAAGGAGCACGAACCATCCAGCAAGGCCTCCTCAAAAACTCCAGCTGCCAGAACCAAGGTCACACCACCATCTGCCAAGGTGAGGAAGGGTCAGAAAACACCAGGCAAGGCACTTCAGCCGTCGGAGGCTGCAGGTGAAGGCCTGCTGGCTACAGCCAGCCCCGCCACCTGCACCGCGGCTGCAACACCAGTAGCCCTGCCGCTAGCACCGCCACCTGCACTGCCGCTAGCACCACTACTGTCAGCAGCAGCAGCCCCAGTGGACAGCCGTCCGAGGCTGCAGGAGAAGGGCTTGAGCCTCCCTCCGCCACTGGCAGCACCGGCTCCTGCACCACGGCCAGCACTGCCACCTGAACCACCGCTAGCACTGCCGCAAGCACCTCCACCTGCACCGCTGACAGTAGGAGCACTACCAGCAGCAGCAGCCCCAGTGGGCAGCCATCCGAGGCGGCAGGAGAAGGGCTGGAGCCTCCCACCACCACTGGAAGCACCCCCACCAGCACCAACACTACCACCAGTTTTCAACCTTAGCCACCGCAGGAGGGAGTCTAGCCCTGCCTGCATGGCATATCATGCAACCTGTTCCCTGCAAATCTTGTGCCTCAGACACCCAGGTGAGAGACTGTGAACTGGCACACCCCAAGTGTTGCATCACTGGGCACAAGGCCCCCTCCAAAACCAGTGAAGACATGCATCCACTCTCCCTATCCTTGGCAGGTTGAAGCACACTGGGCACAAGGCCCCCTCCAGAACCAGTGGAGAAAGGCATCCACTCACCCTATCCTTGGAAGGATGAAGCACACTGGGCACAAGTCCTCCTCCAGAACCAGTGGAGATATGCATCCATTCACCCTATCCTTGGCAGGATGAAGCACACTGGGCACAAGGTCCCCTCATGAACCAGTGGAGATATGCATCCACTCACCCTATCCTTGGCAGGATGAAGCACACTGGGCACAGGCCCCCTCCAGAACCAGTGGAGATATGCATCCACTCACCCTATCCTTGGCAGGATGAAGCACACTGGGCACAAAGCCCCCTCCAGGACCAGTGGAAGAAGCCATCCACTTGGAAAACTGTGGCCTTGCACTCCCCAGTACCAAGCAGTGGGCAAACCACCCACTTGAGAGACTTGTGAGTCTGTGGCTTTGCACTCCCCAGGAACAAGCAGTGGGCAAACCACCCACTTGAGAGACTTGTGAGACTGTGACTTTGCACTCCCCAGGACCAAGCAGTGGGAAAACCACCCACTTAAGAGACTTGTGAGACTGTGACTTTGCACTCCCCAGGACCAAGCAGTGGGCAAACCACCCACTTGAGAGACTTGTGAGACTGTGACTTTGCACTCCCCAGGTCCAAGCAGTGGGCATGGAGCCCACTCGAGGAGCAATGGCATTATTCCATCTTCCGGCTGAGAAGAAAGGAGAATCAGCCAACATGTGTTTCGCCCCCTCTGGCTATATAAGCCGGGACTTTCTCAAGGCGTAGAAGTTAACAAGCATTTATAATTTGAATATTGAGTTAGTCATATTCTCAAAAATGCATGGAAGTCGGAAACTCCGACTGTCAACGGCAGGGAGCCATAAGAACGCGTCCCGAATCTCCTTTCTCGTGTCATTACTTTGGATGTTGCCTTTGCTATGAAAAAAAGTGACTCTTTGAACTTTTGGAAGTAGAACGCCTGTATAGCAATGTAATAAACTTCTAACTTGATAACCCCAAGAATTCTTTGAGTGGGACTTTACCTTTTTCCTGTAATGCATACCCTTTTTAGAGGACGTTGGGTCCCTGTCCTCTGGTCAAGTCCCCCACCTTATGAATAAGGCACTTTACACAGGAGAATAGTGACTTTGGACCCTCTCCATTATTGGAGTTTTGTTTTCATTGATATGCTGATACAGTTTTCTCTTAGTGAATCATTCCTCTGCTGTAGAATTTAAGTAATATTAGTAAGCTATGGTGTCATTTATGCCTTATTGTAAAATACATATGTGTTGCCTGAAGTGTTAGGAATAAACCTAAGTACTAACTTTGGAGTAATGGCCCTTGCCTGGAGATATTTTGTAATTTTGTCTGCCTTATTTTCAAGTAAGATTTTTAGAATATGTCAGATTCATTAATGCATATAAGAATTTCACTTGCTCCTCATAACTTAGAAAGTAAGCTCTTCCTTAGTTCAAAAACTCCACCAGAGTTTGCAAATGTTCTTTCAAATAGAGGTTATAAAGTAGCACACTTCTTTAAGAGTTCTGGTGATTGTCCTTTACGCTCACTGCATAATTTGTATCCAAGGAAGATACATTAAGATATGCAGTATTAGAGTTGCAAATGTTTATTGTGTATCTGTGTCAATTTAAGAGATTCACTGTTCTGTCCACCCTGTCAAGCTGCTCTATTAATCAACATCAGTGATGTATATCACATCAATGTACGCCAGTAAGTTAGAATCTTTTTTATAAGATCTCCATAGTTCTTGCCACAAAAGCCCAGGAATAGTTTTACCTCCTTAGGCAATTTTGCATAGTTGTACTGGAGCCTCGTGAATCAGAAAGTGGTTACATACTGAGATTCAGGTGCTATATTTTGACTGAAAAATCAGTTCAGTATCTCCAACTTCCCGTTTGTATGTGTTATCAGTCCAGTACTGAGTGTCCCGCATCACATGCATGCTTGTATATACATTCAAATTTCCACAATCTAACACAGTTCTATATGATCTGACTGGTTTTAACACTTGAAAACGGAGATTGTTTAAGCTGCAGTGACAATGCTGTATCACACCCTGATACTGCAATTGATCCAGGATTCCCCTTTTTTACTCTTTGTCTGGAGCTTTAATGGATAATGAACTCCACCTTTGTTTTACTCTTTAGAGGAATCTCATGTGGTACAGAGTCTTTTTCCCACATTGCTTGGTTTCTGTACAACTATGTATATTTTTCCATGAGCTCCTCAGGGACTAAGGAGGAAAATGCTTTCATTATTACTTCCTCCCCAAAAGGGGCATCCCTTATACAGGGTGGATGCCAGTCGCCCTCAGTGCATAGTTTCCCATGAGATCCTCAGATACTAATGGGAAAATGCTTCCATTATTACCTTTCTCCCTGAAAGGGGCATCCCTTATAAAGGATGGATGCCAGTCATCCTTGGTGCATATTTTCCCATGAGATCCTCAGGTACTAAGTGGGAAAATGCTTCCACATTATTACTTTCTCCCAATAACGGGAATTCTGAAAAAGGATAGAGGTGAATCATCCTCAGTGAGGATAATGTCATAGGCATGCAATAAATGTGTTCTGAATACAGCTTTTATTGTGCACAATATATCTGTATTTCTACATCATAAACTCTCAGGAGAGCTCATACGTCTTGTGAGCTATAGTTGCTTTTGCTACGCTGTACAAAAAGCTCTACAGACTGCGTCCCACTCCCCAGAAGTATTTGTGGTTCCTGAAGCTTTCTTATTTTCTTTGTAAGTCTTGCCACTTTCTTCTTAAAATTAATTTTTGATTTGTTACCTTTCTCTTCCTTCTTTTTGCTAACGTCAATGTCACACTATTGTTCTTTCTCATTCTTTGGTTTGACATACTTGTCTTTCTTATGGCACTCAGTTTGTCTACTCCTTTATATCTGTCTACAATCTGTTGAGAGTCCTGCAAAGAACAGGAAGAACGCATATCAGAATACTGATTCATATCTGGTGTTTTTTCACAGTTTCTCAAATTGTATCCACCTCTCCTGTGCAGGAGTTTTCTGTTTAGCTGCCTTCTTTTTTTCTTGGAGATTTCTTCTTCACTGAACCCTCATTTTTCGTTTTGAGTTGCTATTTGGAAGCACAAGTACCAAAGGTATCTTGACTTACAGAGGTATCTATTTAAAAAAATGTAAGGTGGGTGTCACATTAACAGTCAACAAACTTTATTGCACAATATAATTCACACTGATACATATATGTGAGCAATTGATGCATTATCAACCTATAACAAAGTAATGTTATATGATTAGGATACAGTAGTGCAAATAATACTAAATGAAGCAAGTATTTATAGAGGTGAACTGTTTACACAAATGCATAAATAAATTACGTAATTAGGGAGCATGTGAGCAAAAAAGGCAAAGCATAAATCAGTCTCCCAAGACCTGCCATCACCCCTTCCCTCTGGTAGGATCGGCTAGAATGCTAGGCTTAACCAGAGAATGCACATGAAAGTTAGGGGGAGTACCGAAACAATACTTGAATTGGAGTGGGGCTGGCCAGCACCGGGTTAGGCAACCATCACAGGATTTCCCAATGTGGCTTCAACTTACAGATGGCAGAGACGCTGCATGAGTCAGCCTATATGAAGCACTAGAGGGGCCCAGACTAGTAAGAGTTTCCTTACATACAGGGCTTGATCCTATTTCTTAAAAACCCTTCGTTCAGCCTAGAAAGGGAGGTCTGTGTTCTCATTCACTCTCTGGCTCAGAGACTTCAAGATGACAATGGTGCTGCAGTGAGAGTGTGTACCTCAACACAATGTAATACAGGTGGAGGCACTGGTGTAGAGACCTCTGCCTCAGCTGGCAACATTGGGGATTCTGGAGCAGAACACTGTAAAGGAGAATTTGTGTTAGGAGGAGAGGCTACTTCTCACGCTTGGAGCATGGTTAAAGACCCCTATAGCGTGATGGGTAAAAAGATCTTCTTGAAGCATGGGTGAATCGTTGGAGCTGCTATCACGAGACACTGGACCTTGCAGTTGTGCTATGACAGTGGGTTCGGAGATTATGAGATTCACCCTGAAAAAAAATCATCAGGAACACTATTGTGGCAGCAGGAAGTGTAAAGGAGAATTTGTGTTAGGAAGAGAGGCTACTTCTCACGCTTGGAGCATGCTTAAAAGACCCCTATAGCGTGATGAGTAAAAAAATCTCCTTTGAAGCATGGGTGAATCATTGGAGCTGCTGTCATGAGACACCGGACCTTTCAGTTGTGCTACGACAGTGGGTTTGGAGGTTATGAGAATGACCCTGAAAAAAAAAATCATTAAAAGCTGTCAGAGACTACCTTACTTTTTTTTAAATCTCAAAACTGCTAAAGGAGCCAAGCGAGCCAGACAAAGATGAAATGCTGGTGGAACTGATGCGTAACACTTTATGCAGTTAATTATCTACAACACTGTTCAAGGCATGTGTGGCTGTAGATTCACATGCTCCACATACTCTTGGCATCTAGTGTTGGGTCCGGATTTGTGTAAGTTCTCAGTGATACTGCGCATGTTTATCAACACCATTGTTAGACTGTTTTCTCTCCGCCAACGGGTTTGGATATGTGTGCTTGAGCTCCGAGTTGAGACAGTCATTGGATCTCTCTTTCGGTTCTATATCTGTCTACCGTGGGTATTGTTATTGATCATGTTTTCTCTTATCTGCGCTTTGTAGTAGACCCAACTGTCGAATCAATGCTACTCTGTTGCAGCCCCCAGAAGGCCTTGTCTTTTGGGACCTTCGAACTCCATCTCCATTGAAAGCTTCATGCAGTGCCCTCCTGATGAGGGAACGGGTGCCATTCCATTTCTTCCCTGTAGGAAGCTGGCTTCAGTTCATGCAATGTTCAGGGATGTAGGGACACCAGTGGTCCTTTTCATCTTGCACCAGAGTCCACAGTGGGTGAAATAAAGGTGAGCTTTGTCTCTGGAGGACCTGGGAACCACATTGACTCCGTTGGCCCACTTCAGCTCGGCTAGGATGCTCGAGTGCACTGGCACTGTCTACTGTCAGGTTTTTGGTGGTCCAGATCCTCTCAGTTTGTTTGGGTTGCCTGCAGATACAGGGAAGCAGCTGCTCTGCCCTAAGGGAGATTCTTCTGGTGATTGGCAAAGCACTGGCATCACTCCAGGTTTCTTGGAGTCTGCCCAGCGATGGGAGAGGTCACTTGCTCCACAAGGGTCGGGTGCAACTGACAGGCTGTCAGGGTTGGCCCCAAGTCAGTTGTGCTCCTCGTCATCGGGTCAGCAGTCCCCTTTGACCACTCCTTTTGTGTCTAGTGGGGAGCTAAAGTCCTGGTACCAGGGCTCCCCTAAATACTCAATTCAGGGGCGTTCAGGGGAGTGAGGAGGAGGGCTACTTAAACCTGAGGTCACTACGCTCCCTAGACGACCACTTCCTTTGGGGAGTGGGCATCACTCTGTCCCAGAACTCCTAATTCCACCACACAAAAGATGGTGGAATTCCCATTGGTGTATTCACTTCAGGATCATCACCGTAGAGGTGTGTTCAACTGCAAGTGCAACATGCCTCCTGCTTAGCTAATCTTCCCACCTGGTCAGATGCCAAATGGGCCCTGGTCAGGGGCGTAGCATTCCCTCTCCTCTGAGGGATGCCAGATCTGCATACCAAAGGCGGTGGGGTCTTTAAAGCTCTCCTGACTTAGAATGCAGATTTGCAGGTCATCCTGTTGGGAGGGATGTGTAACACCTTTGCTGGAGCAGGCTTTGTTCCTGACTTCCATAGAGCATAGGCTCTCACCATTGGGGGTCAGAAACTTGTTTCTGGTGACAGCTGGCTATAACTAGTCAGTCAGCACACCAGTAGTTGTAGGTTTTCAGGGGTACCACTAAGGTGCCTTCTGTATGTATATATTAATAAATCCATAACTGGAATCAGCGAGGGTTTATTAATACAAGATATTTGATACCAAACATCCCTCATTTCATTGAAGCCATCATGTTCCCGGGGAACTCGTATTGACCAGTATCCAGCACATATACTTAAAATGGCTTACCTGATCACTTACTATGTCTATTGATCGACAAAGACATAGTATGGTCATATCTGTTCTTGCACATATGTCCACTCATGTAATATAATACACCCTGTCTTAGGGCTGTAAGGCCTGCTGTGGGGGTGACTTACAAATATTACATGCAGTGTTAGGGGACATGGCACATGACGACACACTGGGACTGGTGACCTGGTTAGCAGGAACGCAGTGCACTTCAGTCAAAGTTCCATCAAACACCAGTCCAAAAGTGGGGGGCTACTGCAAAGCAAAATACCAATGGACCGACTTCCATCAGCTCTGTGATCTGTGTTTCTCCAGGTCACAGAGAGGCAGATTGCAAGGCCTGTCAAGCATTCTACTATAAGAAGACCCTAAGAGACCTTTGAGCACGCCAGCTCGAAATGCAGCACTGACATTCCCGGCACCCAAAGGCTTTGGTTGCTGGACAGGAGGCACTTGTGGCCGAAGCCAGCTCTGTATCCGATCTGGAGTTTGAGATCACCAGTGTATTTCTAGAGCCTTGGACAGTGAGTATGTTACCTGCCGCCCCTCAGCCTCGACTTGAGCATTCCAAAAGACCAACGCCTTCAAATCAAGAGGCCTTCGGACCTCCACTGCCTGTAGGTCAGTGTCAGCACCGAGGATCAAGTTTGGAGACCTCAACCTCAGGTGCAGCACTCAAACACCATCCGAAGCCATAAACCTTGGTGCCCGCAAACCCTATGATTTCCCTACCATCTGTGCCGAGCCTACCTTTGGAATCCAGGGCTTCGGGCGGAGTAGCTCTTTAATGCCGAAACACAAACTTGGCTCAGAGCCGAAACCTTCGAAGTCGACAACCAAAAAGACTATTGAGGCAACAATGCAGCCTATTCTCCACAAACAAGATTGCCTAAGGAGGTAAAACTATTCCTGGGCTTTTGTGGCAAGAACTATGGAGATCTTATAAAAAAGATTCTAACTTACTGGCGTACATTAATATGATATACATCACTGATGTTGATTACTAGAGCAGCTTGACAGGGTGGAGAGAAATTGGACTCTCATCAGCAAGTCCAGATGCAACCCAAATCTAGACAGATTGTAGCCAAGACTCCACCTAGTTCATCTTCCAAAAGACATTTGTCTTTTCAAGAGGCTTTGGATGTCCCTATTTCCGGGAATGCGAAAAGACAGACAAGGCCACCAGTCCTTTGCCTCCACCATCACCTTCACCACCTCCGTTGCACCACCACTCCCACTCCCACCACTCCCACACATGCCATCTTGACTGCAGTCTGACAAAGATCCCTTAGATGCCTCCCCTCAGGGATCCTCATGGATCCTCTGGTGATGGTACTGGTCCCCCTGATACTCAGGATGATTATTTTCATGTACCATCAGACTCTGACTCCTGGGATTCTTATGATGTTGACCCTCCAGGGGACACGGATCCAGATTTGTACCCCGAACGCCCATCACCTCCTGATGACTCCACATACCAGTAGCTCATAGGTAGAGTGGCTATATTTCATGGTGTTCAATTCCATAAGGAACTTCTGGAAGGATATTCTATTTAAGACACTGTCCTTCACACACCGGGGCACACAGTACTTGCCTATGCTCAAGGGGATGCTACGTCATATGGACGGCATATTCAAGGACCCAGTTAGGGCTTGTGTAATTACTCTCAGGGTCAAAAAGAAATAGAAACTCTCTACTTCAGACCCTGTCTACATTGGAGGACAAGTACCCCCTGAATCCTTAGTAGTCACCAATGCCAGAAAAAGGAGCAGCTACCAGGCATCTTGTGATACCCGCCCCAAACAAGGAATTGAAAAGAATTGAATCAGCGGGCAAGAGGGTTGCAGCTCAGTCCGCAAACCTATGCCACATAACCAATTCTATGGATCTCTTAGCTATATACGATTGTACTCACTGGGATGAGATGGAGCAGATCCTACAACATCTCACAGATGAGCACAGGAAAAGGGGACAGAAACTTGTTGCAGAGGGCAAACTCGTATCCAATACATCAATACAATATGCCCTTGACTCTGCCAACACTGCAGCCAGGAGTATTAACCCTAGCATACTCCTTAGATGACACGCTTAACTGCATATTTCTGGCTTAAAGCCTGACGCCCAATAGAATATTCTAAATGTCGCTTTTGACAAAGAACATCTTTTCAGCCCCCAAGTCTGTGAGGCCCTAGAAATAATAAAGAAAGATACTGAAATGGCAAAGTCCATAGGGACCCTACTAACTCCTATATCTAGGGGCTCCTTTCACTGTTTCATTTATTGCGGAGGCTCTAAAACGACCACTCCAGAAGCCTCAACCTTCTAGCAGGGTGGTCAGAGCCAATACTCTCCCAGATAAATCCTACTGTAGAGGCTCTTATAAAGGGAACAACTCCTCGTGCTTCCATACTCTCCGCCTGCTCCGGAAGGTCTTGAAGTGGATACCCATCGACGCAAGAAAGACACCCAGGCACTCATCAGCAGTAAACTTGACTACGGAAATGCACTCTATGCCGGAATCAACAAGAAACTCCAAACTAGACTCCAGAGAATACAGAACGCCGCAGCCAGACTGATCCTGGACATCCCCTACCACAGACACATATCCGCCCACTTGAGAGACCTACACTGGCTCTCCATCAACAAAAGCTGACACACGTGTACAAGGCCCTTTACAACATAAGACCAGCCTACCTCAATCACCGCCTCTCCTTCTACACACCCTCCAGGCATCTCCGCTCTGCTCAACTGGGCCTCACCACCATCCCCTGGATCCGGAAGAACACGGCAGGAGGAAGATCCTTCTCCCACCTTTCCACTCAGACCTAGAACATGATGCCGCTCCAGCTAAGGTAGTCCCCCTTGCTGGCTCAGTTCAGGAAGGACCTCATGACCTGGCTCATTAACTGACCAACGTACCCCAGCTAGCACCTTGAGACCCCTCAGGTGATAAGTCACGCTTTATAAATGTTGATTGATTGATTGATTGAAGGTTAGAGGCAAAAGTGCTTCTACCACTACCAGCAAACAGTGTCTTTCTTCACTTTTCCCCCAATCATCACACACCTTTCGGGGGATGCATACACAGTTTTCTACCTACCTGGCAAGTGATAACAACTACCAGTGGGTGTTGGATATTATCCAATATAGTTATTGCCTGGAGCTCATTACCACACCTCCCAGCATTCCATCTCACACTCATCGGCTTTCAATGGAACATCTACCATTACTAAAACAGGAGGTCCAAGCTCTCCTTTTCAAAGAAGCAATAGAACCATTCCTTTCCAACACCAGGGTTAAGGAGTATACTCTCTATACTTCCTCATACCCAAAAAGGATGGTTCTCTAGAGCCTATTCTAAATCTAAGGCAAATATATATATTCTTTCAGAGCATTTTCACATGGTCACGTTGCAAGACGTGATTCCACTACTTCAACAGAGCGACTTTATGACTACACTAGATCTAAAAGACGGATACTACCACATACACCCAGCCCATCGCAGATATCTCAGGTTTATGGAGGACGGTAATCCCTACTAGTTGAAAATCCTTCCATTCGGGGTCACAACTGCACCATGGGTTTTCACCACATGTCTAGCAGTAGTAGGAGCCCATCTCCATAGATAGAAGAGACACATGTTTCCCTACCTGGACAATTGGCTTCTCAAAGACACAGCTCATCAACAATGTCCTGCTTAACAGCCTGGGTTTCACAGTCAATGTTCCCAAATCCCATTTACAATACAAATACAACCATATATAGGAGCATTTTTGAACACACAAATCAGACTAGTGTATCCCTACTCCGCAAGGGTTCACAATTTTCAGGCCCTGTTGCCTCAATTTCAACCAAATCAGCAGATAACAGTGAAGACAGTCATGCTTCTTCTAGAAACTATGGTCTCCTGTATCGCTATAGTACCCCATGCCCGCTTACACTAGTGTCCGTTGCAGGAATGTTTTGCTTGTAAGTAGTCTCAGTCACTGGGTCACTTACAGGATCTAGTTTTGGTAGACCGCCAAACTTATCACTCTCTGCAATGGTGGAGTCTCAACACTATGTTGAAAGTGTGGCCTCTTCTGGACCCTGTTCCCCACAAAACTCTTACAACGGACACCTCGCTCACAGGATGGGGTGCACATCTGAGAGATCTCACGATATTGGATGTACGGAACACCAAGCACTGGTGTCCTCAGGTCAACTTCCTTGAGCTCCAAGTGTTTGCCTGGCCTTGAAAGCTTTTCTTCCTTACCTCATTCGCAAGGTTCACCTAGTGAGGATGGACAATATAGCAGCCACGCATTATCTACAAAAACAGAGGGGGGGACATGGTCTCTGCAACTTTCACAACTATCACAGACCATCTAGAAAAGGGCTCTGCGTCACAACATTCACCTGATAAAGGGGTATCTACAAGGCATGAACAATGACTTTGCAGACCTGCTAAGCAGGATGTAGCAACAAGTCCACGAATGGGAACTCCACCCACAAGTCCTACTTCCATACTTCCACAGAAGGGAGGTCCCTCAAATAGACTTTACAACCGCAGAAAATGCAAAATGCCCAAACTTCGCCTCCATGTTCCCACACTCACTACCCAAGGGCAATGCACTATGGATGAGTTGGTCAGGGATATTTGCCTAATCTTTTCTTCCTCTCCTTCTCCTTCCATTTCTGGTTTGGAAGCTCAGGCACATGTCTCTCACAATGATCCTAGTAGCTTCCACCTGGGCTCATTAACCCTGGTTCACAACACTACTGGACCTCTACATAGTTCCCCATGAGAAGCTCCCCAACTTCCCCCAGCTCGGACCTGCTCACTCAGAACCATAAAAAAAGTCAGGCACCCAGATCCCAAAGCTCTCAACCCAGCAATTCGGCTCTGTGGTCATAGAGTTTGGTTACCCTAATTTCCCACCAAAATGTTGGGGCATTCTATAAGTGGCCTGTAAACCTACTACTAGAGCTTGCTATATGGCAAAGTGGTAACGTTTTGTCTTCTACTGTCACTCAAAACAAATCGACCCTTTCAAAGTCACTGTGCAAGACATTGGGCCTGATTTAGATCCTGTTGTTTGGAATACTCTGTCACAAATATGATGGATATCCCGTCCGCTGTAGTATGATCCCATTATATCCTATGGGGATTGTAATATGGTGTACGTGATACCTGTCATGTTTGTGACCCAGTATTCCATCTGCCCGTATGTAAACCAGTCCAATAGTCTGCTACCTGCTTGACTTACCAAAAGCAGGGTTAGCGTTCACATTTATAAGATTACATCTTGCTGCAATGGCTGTCTATCTACAAAATAGGCAACACCTTTCTTTATTCAAGGTCCCAGTGATTGAAGCATTCATGAAGAGGCTCAAAAGAGTTATTCCACCACGAGTTCCATCCACGCCATCATGGAACCTCAAAGTTGATCTCGCAAGACCCATGGGCCCCCATTTAAACCCCAACACTCATGCTCCCTTCAATTCCTTTCTTGGAAGGTAGCATTTTTAGTCACCATCACTTCACTTAGACATGTTAGTGAGCTCCAGGTTTCAACCTTGGAAGAACCCTCCTTCCAACTACATGGAGACAGGGTGGTCCTCCACACCGACGCTAAATTTCTCCCTAAAGTGGTTTCTCAATATCACCTCAACCAATCGATTGAGTTACCATTTTTCCCCACAACCAGATTCTGTTGCGGAAAGAGCTGTTCATACATCAGATGTTAAATGAGCCCTTACGCTCTATATTGATAGAACTAAAACTTCCAGAAGCACTAAACAACCTTTGGTTGCTTTTTCACCTCCATATAAAGGCAACCCTACATCAAAATCAGGCATAGCCAGATGGATCATAAAATGCATTCAGGCTTGTTATGCTGATTCTTGGAAACATTCTCATATCTGACATATGTAAAGCAGCTACATGGTTCACACCACACACCATCAACAAACATTATTGTGTGGATGTTTTAGCACACCAACAAGACAATGTAGGTCAGGCAGTGCTACATACTCTTTTTCAAATAATTGCACTTCCCATAGATTAGCCACTGCTTCTGTGGGGGACTGGTTTACTGTCTATGCAGAGCATGAGTGTCTTAAGCCACACATGCCTCGAATGGATTATGTTGCCCTGTAAGCATCTGTTTGTGGCATGTAGTGCTGTAGATTCACATGCGCCTCCCCGGATACCTGTGGCCATTATAGTTTATTCTCCTGTTTCTCACATGAACATCTCATAACTTACATTTACTCTACATTCCATTCTCAACCTCCTGTTGGAAAACAGTCTTAACAGTGGTGCTGATGCCTATGCACAGCATCACCAAGAAGGAAGAGTCACTCTACCTTGTGACACAAAAGACTTTCTTAGAAGAAACAAATCCTGCACACATCCTGACCCAACACTGGATGGCAGGAGTATCTAGAGCATATGCATCTATAGCACTTCATGCCACAAGCAGATGCTTACAGGCTAAGTAACATATGCATTACCTTCCACATTTAGAGAAGGAATTCTGCAGGAAGTTAAAAGTAGTTTCCTTTGATGAGAGCGCAGTAGGTCAATTAGACCGGCAGGTATCTACCTAGGAATCTAAGAGGGTCAGCGACAAATCAAACTAAGCCTTTGGGGATCAGTTCCATCTGTGCCCTGCCACAGCTATTTTGAGGCTGGAAACTAAGGTTGAATCTTTGGAGAACGTGGGTGTGTGGCTTCTCTTTTTATAATTCTAGGTGCATCTCCCCCTGCTGATGATGAGGACCTGACGATTGAAGTGCTATATTATCTCCATACAGATGTGTTGAACTAGGACTCTCCTACCAGTCTTCCCACACAAGGCCCCAGCAACAATGACCTCAAGGACTGGTACATTGCTGGTAGCTTTCTAGCTCTACTCAGAGGTAGACTGTGACCATGTCTTTTTTAGACCTGAGCTTGAAAACTCTCTAGCAAAAACATAAGTTGCTAGTAATTAAAATAAGAGAGTTTGGCCAGAAACCTGTATTCCTCGTTCATGTTTTTAGTGAGGCTTAGTCTGAAGGGTCTAGGTAAAGGTTACAAAGTCACACAACATGAGGCGTCTTGTATCTTTTTTAGTGTTCCATACTGCTGAATGGCACGAGCCTGAAACTGGAGTTGATTAAAGACGCTCATGCTGTTCCTGTTGGGTAAACATGGCTATTCTGTTGATCTGATGTTCTTTTTCACATCCTATTGTTGGGAGGGAATTAATGGCCGCTTTTGCTAATCGCCCACATGTGTTTTATTGCCATTGTTTATATTTACATTTGTTTATGCTGTGTTTCTCTTTTCCCACTCCATCCTTTCCCCCAGCTTTGGGCTTGGACACATTAATCTTGGAATTTGAGAGGTGGAAGGTGGGGTTTCCTTACAGATGGAATAAAGGTTAAATTAAATGTTAGATTCTTTATTGTTCATTGAGGCAACTGCAATGTAGTTTGATTTCTTCACAAAGCAGAGAACAAAAATGGTGTACCTTATTTAATCTGTATAAAGGTTTTTGAAAACCAAACAATGCTTAACTCGAGACACTGCTCGGTAAAGCTCTCAAACCAATTTAGTAAAATGAAAAGGTATTTTACGTTTAAAAATGAGACCACGACAACAAAAAATGGATCTTCAATTCTGAAGATATGCATTTTTGAGTAATTGTTCCAAAGTTCACGTCAACATGAATTCAGAACAGAAGTTAACACACTTGGGCCCTCATTACAACATTGGCGGTAAATGCCACTTACCGCTGTGCTGAAGGCCGCCAACATACCGTGACTGCGGCGGTATACCGCTACGGGTATTATGACCCACACAGAGAAATCCGACACTATACAGACACCCACACAAGTCCACCAGCCCAAAGGTCAGTGATAAACTGGCAGTACCAAAACCGCCAACAGAAATACGCCCACAGCATCATGACCCATGAATCACTGCGGCGGACATTTAACTGTGGTACACCTTTGGCGGTACACACCACTGTGCTCAAAATACACACACGCTAACAAAACTACACTACATTGGACAATTCAAACTACACACACCTGACACACATACACACACCACACCCAATCTAATATAAAACACCCACCCACAATACCCACAACCCCTTACAACGAAAAAAGAGAGAGACAAGGCAGGAACACCCACTGAATCTGAGCCACATAACACCATCACCCATACACCATCCACAAACCTCACAGCACACACCCCAACACTTCACCCCACCCACCCTCACACTTACCACTCACACTACACCCATGGCACCACAAAGATACCCCAGGTTCTCAGAAGAGGAGCTTAGGGCCTTGGTGGAGGAAATCATCTGGGTGGAGCCACAGCTATTCGGATCACAAGTGCAGCAGACGTGCATTGCTAGGAAGATGGAGCTATGGCGGAGAGTCTTGGACATGGTCAACGTCGTGGGACAGCACCCAAGAACAAGGGATGACATCAGGAAGAGGTGGAACTACCTACGGGGGAAGGTGCGTTCCATGGTTGCAAGACACCAGGTAGCTGTACAGAGGACTGGCAATGGACCCCCACCTCCTCCCCCACAACTAACAACATGGGAGGAGCAAGTCTTGACGATCATGCATCCTGAGGGCCTCACAGGAGTACCAGGAGGACTGGACTCTGGTAAGTCAAATCTTTACTACTCCCCCCAACCTGCATGCCATCTCAAACTCCCACCCCTACCCTCACCCCCATCATTCCACCACCTCACATATACCCCACCATCACAACCCACCCAGCCCAATACCGAACCCTGCATGCAACACCAATACATGGACCCCCATCACAGACCTGCATGGACACCCATCACCACAGCATGCACACTAGTAACAATAACTTAGCCAAACCAAGCACAACTCTCACAAGCCAAAGCTGCCTTACTAATAACAACCATAGAGGGAAACATATCCATGCGCAAGATGGCACATGCAGATACAATAACACTGCATTTACATCCCCACAGGACCCCCACTCAACGTCACCGGAGAGGAGGTGCCAGCCACATCCAGTCCCCCCACAGAAGAGGCCCACAGTGATGACAGCAGCTCTGAACACCTGGATCACAATGACCAACCTGGCCCATCAGGGACCTCTGGACAGTCAGTGACTCAGGCACAGTCCCTAACCACCACAGAGCCTACCCCCTCAGGAAACACCACCACAGCACCCACCCAGCAGGCCCATCCCTCTGTCCCCAGGACACGTCAATCAGCAGTGTGTCCACCACTCAGGGACCCCAGGCAACCCCACAAACACAGGACGATCAGGAACCTGGGGTCAGTGGTAGTGGGCACACGGTTCAGGGGACAGAGGCACAGGACAACAGGGAAGCTGGGAGGACTGATGTCCGACAGGGGGAGGACAGGCCCAGGGAACCGACTCTCCACAAGTCACTTGCAGGGATCCTGGGAGCATACCACCATTCCCAGGAGACCATGGGACAGATACTGGATAAGTTGCAGGAGACCCAGTGGCTGCAGGAGGGACAGTACCTGGGGATCAGGGAGGACCCGAAAGACATCCACACCACTCTGGTCACCATTGCAGGGGTGCTGGCAGACATGGCCAACATCATGAGGGAGGCAGTGGCATGCCAACCGGCCCCTGACACTAACCACACTGATGAACAGCCCTCCACCTCTGCCGGCGCTAGTGGACAGGAGGCCCCGCCACAGGACTAACAGGCCACCAGCACCCCACCCCCTGCAGAAGGAGAACCACCCCGCAAACGGTCCCTGCGATCCAGGCAGAAGCCAGAGAACATTGCCAAGACCCCCGCCAGGAAATAAGACTCTCCTGATTGACAACCTTGTGTCCCACTCTATCACCATGTCCACCTTGAACTGCCATTACTCCCCTTCCTTTGCCCCCTTGGACAATGCACCTGTGATACAAATAGACTGGACTCTTCCCTAGACTTTCCTCCATCAGCAACCCAGCCCATTTCCATACACCCCTCCACTTATTAGCACCTAAATAAACACCCTTTGAACAAATTCAAGTATGGAGTCTGTGGATTATATGACAAATGTATTAGTTTCACAAACTGTAAACATTGCAATTCTAATCTACTGTAATATTAACATAGATATGACCTGTAGTGGGCAGCAGTAAACACACCAGGAGCCAGAGTGTGGCACAGAGATCTGAAAATAGAGATGCCAAAGGGTACAGTAAGTGGCCATAGAAATAGGGAAATCAGGCTGCCATGTTCAACGTCAAACACAATACTGCAATGGAAGGTGAAGTTACAGTGTCTTACCTGTGTGTCACTGGAAGTACTGTTGAATGAGTGTACTTCTGTTGTCCACATCTTTTTCCTCTGCCTCCTCTTCGTCACTGTCCACAGGCTCCACCCTGCCAAACGACCATCTCCAGGCTCATCCTCCTGCAGAAAAGGCACCTGGCGTCTCAAGGCCAGGTTGTGCAACATGCAACGATGATCTGGCACACTTTCTTGGGTGAGTAGTACAGGGATCCACCTGTCAGATGGAGGCACCGGAATCTGGCCTTCAGGAGGCCAAAGGTGCTCTCAATGATCCTCCTTGTTCGTCCATGTGCCTCATTGTAACGTTCCTCTGCCCTTGTCCTGGCATTCCTCACTGGGGTCAGTAACCATGAGAGGTTGGGGTAACCAGAGTCACCTGTAAATATTGAGGGATACCTGTTAGCCACACACTGACCCTTAGGGCCAAACCCACACCCATATACCTACATCAACTGGGTTCGGAACCATGGGCTCAACTATGAGCCACGCCCGGTGCCTCTGGAGTTGAGACATCACATATGGAATTCTGCTATTCCTCAAGCTAAAGGCATCATGCACAGAGCCAGGGTACTTGGCATTGACATGGGATATGTACTGTTCCGCCAAACACACCATATGCACATTCATAGAGTGAAAGCTTTTTCTATTCCTGAACTCTTGTTCATTTCTCCGGGGGGGGGGGGTGGGGGTGACAAATGCAATATGTGTACCATCAATGGCACCAATGATGTTGGGGATATGTCCCAGGGCATAAAAGTCAGCCTTCACTGTGGCCAAATCCTCCACCTGGGGGAATACTATGTAGCTCTGCATGTGTTTCAGCAGGGCAGACAACACTCTGGTCAGCACAGTTGAGAGCATTGGCTGAGACATCCCTGATGCCATGGCCATTGTCACTTGGAAGGAACCACTTGCCAGGAAATGGAGCACTGACACTGCACTAGAGGGGAGATACCTGTGGGGTGGCAGATAGCTGAAATCAGGTCTGGCTCCAATTGGGCACACAGTTCTTGGATTGTGGCCCTATCAAATCTGTAGGTCAGGATAATGTGCCTGTCCTCCATCATCGCCAGGTCCACCAGGGGTCTGCACACGGGGGATGTCTCCATCTCCTATTCATCCTCAGTGGTTGAACTCTAGGGTGAAAAACTGTGAGCAGAGGGTCATATTCACACATATGTTAAAATAAGTATGCATTTCTTCCTTTACAGAAACAGTATGTGAACTTAAGAGTCAGTGGATGTGCCAATGTCTGCTGTGACGCAGTTAGGTGCCATGGCCTGTGCCCCCCTGAAATGGCGGCTGCCTGACCTGTGAGGAGAGACAAGCGGAAATGAGGTCATTCTGCTGGTGTTGTGCGCCGTTGCGATTGGCGGTTGATGACCACCGCGCAACTTTGCATTGATCGTCAATGGTCCCTATGGGTTCCAGGAGCCAATGGTATGTACGCCGGCGGTGACGGTACGCAGCGCCGCTGACGTGACCGCCATTTTCTATCTGTTCACTCACTTGCTATCTGACCTTCAACAGGAGAGGACCTACACTGCAAGTGCTGCTGTGACCTGTGTCTGGATGCGACAATGGATCGAGTGTCTGGGGAAAGGGCCACAGTCTTCACTTCGGAGGAGTTGGGGAGACTGGTGCATGGGGTCCTACCCCAGTACACTTTACTCTATGGCCCTCCAGACAAACAGGTTAGTACACTGTTAGTACACTGTGAGCATGATGCGTGGGCCATGAATGTGTGGATTGCTGTGTGTGTAAGCCTCGTGTAGGGGGGAGTCTGAGGGGTCCTGGGCAGACTGCTGCATGTCTGTTGGTCAATGTCTGTGCGTAAGAGGATGGGAGGTATATGGTGGGCCATGAGTGTAACAGGCCGGACAGTATGACTCATACCTTTTTCTATGCATTTTTTTCTGCAGGTCAGCGCTCATCAGAAAAAGGGTGTTTGGCGTGCCATCGGCAAGGTGGTGCGGACCCTGTGGGCCTGACAGGCGGAGCACCCACTGCCACAAACGGTGGGAGGGCCTGCGCCGCTGGGCAAGGAAGGCAACGGAGGCCCAGATGGGGCTGGCCTCCCAACGAGGAAGGGGTGCCCGTCGTACCCTGACCCCTCTGATGTTCCGCATCCTGGTGGTGGCCTATCCGGAGTTGGATGGGCGCTTGAAGGTATCACAGCAGCCACAAGTGGGTGAGTACAGATTCAGAATCATGACTTTGCGCGTGTTATGGTTTTACCTGGGTGGGGGATGTGGGCTGTGGATGCCCCTAGGTCAGGGTGAACATGTCAGGGTAGGTCCCATGTTGGGCAGGCTCTGAAGCGCTCCAACCCCAATAGTGTTAGTTGGCATCTACTACTAGGCAGGGTCCTGTGGATTTCAGGTGTGCAGCTAATGGCGTTAGGCATTGTACCCCATGGGCTAGCATTGTAACTGGTAGTGCATGGCCTAGTGCATAGGGCTGTTCCCTGTGTGTTGTATACGACAACGGTAGTGTTGTTGCTGGCATTGACCAAGTGTATCCTCTGTCTCGCCCCCCCCCCTTTTTGTCTTGTCACCCTGTCCTTGTGTGCATAGCATCATCTGGCGGAGGAGCACCGCCACCTGCAGCTCAACTGGCATACACTGAGCAGCCGTCACCGCCAGAGAGCAGTTTGTAGTGGTGACTACATGGGCTGCAGTGCGTCCTGGCCACTGCAACACCTGTTGGTGCGACACCCAGGTGAGAGACTGTGACCTTGCCCCATCCAGGATGAAGCACACTGGGCACAAAGCCCCCTCCAGAACCAGTGGAAGAAGGCATCCACTCAGCCCCTCCTTGGCAGGATGAAGCACACTGGGCACAAAGACCCCTCCAGAACCACTGGAAGAAGTCATCCACTTGAGAGACTGTGGCTTTGCACTCCCCAGGACCAAGCAGTGGGCAAACCACCCACTTGAGAGACTGTGGCTTTGCACCCCCCCAGGACCAAGCAGTGAGCAAACCACCCACTTGAGGGACTGTGGCTTTGCACTCCCCAGGACCGGGCAGTGGGCAAACCACCCACTTGAGAGACTGTGGCATTGCACTCCCCAGGACCAAGAGGTGGGCATGGAGCCCCCTTCAGGCCAGTGGTGTTATACCATCTTCTGGCTGAGGTGCCCCCCCCATTCCCCTTCCCCCTGAGGTGCCTGTGTGTTTTTGACCTGATGCCCCTGCAGTGTTCTCTCCGTTTTGAGGCGGGAGTCATGTGTGGCCTTGGCCTATGTGTTATGGCCCCGTGGGCCACGGACGTTCTGGAGTGGGCATTGTCCCTCCTTTTGTATATATTGTATATATTGTACATACTGTTTATTTCTTTCTGAATGTATTTCTAATAATTACCTATATTACACTCATTTTACTCCATTCCTTTTGTCTTTGCGTTATTCCTGAGGGTTACGGGGTGTATATGTAATGTTGTTGCATGTGTTTGTGTGTATGGTGTTGGGGGTGGGGGTGTTGCGTGTGTGTGTCTCTCTCTTTTTTCCTCCGCCCCTCTCCTGTGTGCTAGGTGCAGTACTCACTGTGGTCGTCTTCGCCAGCGTACATGTTCCTGGTGTATGTGAAGGTACACCAGCATGAGGAAGATCTGCAGTTCGGGCTCGATGGCGTCCTGGTTCTTCCTTGAGTGTCGAGACGTGAGTCGTTTCCCTTCAGTGTTTTGTTTCCACTGTGCTTTTGATGGCATTGGTACCGCCTGGGAAAAGCTGGCGGATAGGCCTGTTGAAATGCTGTGAGCGGTACATTGGCTTCCGCCTGGCTGTTGGTAGTTACCACCACGGTCCTTGTTGCTCCCGCCGTGGCGGTTGGAGTGTTAAAGTGGCTGTCTGTGTTGGCAGTTTCTGCCGTGGTCAAAATTCCATTTCTTTTTCCACTGGCCTGTTGGCGGTATTACCCCGCTTTATCACTGATCACCAGGGTTGTAATGAGGGCCTTTGTCTGGTGAACCTGCCATTTGTGCCAGTGCTAATTGGGCAAGCCAAGCCATGGATTTGTCAATGATACAATAAATGCCTAATGAAACACTACATTATTACTGTGGTGAGAGACGTTTTTGCCACCTTAGTATTTTTAAACACTTTTTATTGGTTTAAAGAAACAATTGCATTATATGCATAACATTAGTACAGGTATTCTCCGACATGTCACATCAGCGTGAATCAGCATTACAGTGTGGAGCAACATGGTCAATAGATCTTTAATTGCAGTGGGCGCGTCTGCGAGAAAATCTTGTTCCTATATAGTAACCACGAAAAATGCAAAATCCAACAGTATTACATCTACAAACTACTAAACTGTGGTAACTTATAAAGAATATCATTTTACTAGTACTGATAAATAATGTGCAAATGTATGTGAGAGTGCATTGATATATATCTCCTTATACACTTTCAGGGCTCTATAGCCCTCACCGTATGGGTGAGCTTCATCTTCCTGTGTGGTACCACACAGCCGTTAAATGTGGGTCAACTACAGTCGCATCCCAGGCTTTTGAGAAGTCTAGTGGGCGCATACCTCTTTTAACTTCAGTTCTGAGGGCTTGTCCCTTGCACTCTGTCCATGCAGTGAGTGCTGTTACCCACTTTTTAATATTGGCCTCCCTGTGAGTTTGGCCAGGACTAAAGCCAGATCTATAAGTCTAGGGATTACCTTCACCCCCTTAGACCTCTGCATTAGGCCCAAAGAGCACACAGCCGAGCTAGTGGGGAATTCCCTCTCAGTAGCCAGGTGTATAAACTGTATTACTCTCTCCCAGTAACAATGGAGCTGAGGACAGGTCCAAACCTTGTGGTAAAAGTAGCTCCCCCCCTCCACATCTCGGGCATGCAGTGCGGACTGTGTGGTGCAAACAATTATTGCACTTTGGGGCGATATTGACTCTATGGAAATAATAACATTGTTTAAGGTGAAATCTAGAGTTGTGGGAAGCTTTAGGTGTGTTCCTCAATACCACATCTCACTCAGCCTCATTCAACTCTGTACCAGGGGGGGCTCCTCCATAGTGGCAGAGGGGCGTCACGCTCCCCTGCTGAGCCAGCAAATGAAAAATAAAACAATAGCTTGCTATTGTTTTTTTTTTTTACATTTTTCATCTGCTGGCTCAGCTAGCAATATGTGAAGGGAGGGGTGGGGTCATGGGGGAGGGGAGAGTGCACTAAGTGCACGTGTGTTGGACCAGCTGTCTGGGGCCAGTCAAACACACATGTGCACTTAGGTTTCTCCAACCCAGCTGTATACACAGACGGGCTGGAGGAACAGAACAGACCCCAGGCTTGTGTCTGAGCGGCGATTTGCATGGTGCCACCTAACAGTGGCCAGAGGTACTGGGTCCAGCCTGACACCTGGGTAATATTCAAAAGGTGACAAATCTGTGGCTACATAGAGTCTCTACCAGAAAGAGCGTTACCAAAAGAATCACATTTTGAGTATATTTCATGAAGTAGTTTAGGGGTAAGATAATTCTTGTGCAGGTTTAATTCTTGAATTACTAGAGATTTTATGAAGTGTTCCCAAGCACTAGCCCATTCTTTGGATCATTTTCCTTTCTATACCATGTACTACGGTCTACCAGAGCCCACCAAGGCCTATCCTCTGGAAGCATTAAATATTGAGGCAAGATTGTTCTACCCTTCTGTAAGTGCAAGCACATAAATTGGTCTACCTTCTTCGATAGTTTTTGCACATTAATTAGCTTGGCAGTGTCTTTCGGCTCTTATGGGAATGAAACCCAGATCCCCTTAGCTAAACTGTAAATTCTATGATATTGGAGGAATTGCCCAACTTGTATTTTAAACTATGTTCATAATGTGTTTGTGCATACTTAAACAGGTTGTCCATTACAAGGCAGTCATCTTCCCTGCAACTAGCCACAACCATGTTCCGCTTCCCTTTCTTTCGAAACATTGATATGCCCTACAAATTCAAAACTCAAGGATACTGTGCCTTTAAAGAATCATTTAAGTAGCCCAGTGCCACTTGTGCCTTCTAGGTTTGACAAGTATGAGGCATCCTCTGTCATCTTGTTACCCCTCTGCAGCAGTTCCTTAAGACTATCTGGAATAAGCTTCAAATAATAAAGATCTTTTTCCATTTGTTACCAGTCTGTTAAGCAGGCCACTGTGTGTTGCAGCTGTAAAGTCATAAAATATATGTCTGTCTGGCCTAGACCCAACGTTTTTTATAACTGTTTTAAAATCTCCAATTTAATTCTGTTATTTAATGTAGACCAAGGGCAGATTGTCTTGTAGAGCAGCCACCTTTTCCCAAATCTGTTTTGCCTCTATTGGTTTACCTTTTGAATCTCAGAGTCTGTTCACGGGCCAGTGTAGTAAATCTACATTCTAATTTTGTACAAAGAATGCTGAGTCCAACACTATTAGTGTGGAAGCTGATGGATCAGCTTTCTGAAGGGCAATTAAGAGATCATTGCCTTTCGCCTATTTGTACAGTGCAAACACTTAAAGCTTTAGTGTGAGTAGATAGAACCCTGAACTCACCAAGTTAAAAAAATCCCTTCCCTGCAGTGCAACCCACAAAATACTCTTGATTAGTGCCAGTTGCAGGCTCTGTCGAGCTGTCTTCATGTATGGGAAATGTATGTGGAGTTTGTGAAACTGCTTGATGATTCTGTAGGAATTGCTGCATCCAAAGTGTAGGATTATTTTCAAACTTGTCATTTGAATATTGCATCGAGGTACGTAGCACATACTTCAGGGATTCTTGCTTTAGTGGCCTCCTGGACTGTAGGCATGGGGAAAACTACAAAAATGTGCTTTCGTTCTGCCGGGGGACCCTCCTTCAAACTGGCTTGCTGAAACGCTGATTCAGTTTTCTCAATTAGAGTAAACCTATATGCTTAATTTTTTTGCTCAGACCATTTTTATCAGCCGCTCCTTAGGGAGTAGAAACATCAAAACGTGTAGGACATATAAACATCTGGGCAGCAGGAGTTTTTTCACAAAAGCCATCAATCTCAGGTTTTTGTAGTTACATCCAGTTCAATGGACCACACCAATTTGGCTTCCATGTGTCATGTAGTCTGCAGCTAACAGTATGTATACTGTGTATAGCTCCATTTCGGGTGACCATGTTCAGTGGTGGGAGCAATATGCACCACCTGATTCCAGTGTTGTATGCTGATTCATCATCTGAATCATTCTGGACAACAAGCTAACCATGACAACTCAGCTCAACTCCGTCTCCTTCTCCTTCATCTCCTGCATGCTTCCTAAGATATTGAAATGGCTACCCCAAAGCTCCAGATGCACCATCACCCAGGCCCTCATCTCTAGCCAACTGGCCTATGGCAAAGCTCACTATGCAGGGATCGCAGCTCACCTCCCCCGACGATTAGAGACCATACAGAACACTGCAGCCAGACTTGTCCTGGATCTCCCTAGATGAGCCCTCATCACCCCCTGCCTCCGGGAACTTCACTGTCTCCCTGTTCAGAAAAGATGCCAGTTTAAGCTCCTGACCCATGCAGGCAAGGCCATATGCAACTGGGGCCCTGCCTACTTGAACCACCGCCTGAACTTCCATCAGCCCACCAGACACCTCCGCTCTGTGTCCCCTATTCTAACTCTCACCCCCTGCCTGCAACGTAACAAATGCAGAGGTCACTCCTCCTGCCTAGCAGTAAAGACATGGAACGAGCTACCCTTTCATTTGAGGACATCCTCATCTCTTTCAGAGTTCCAAAAGTCACTGAAGACCTGACTATTCTGCTAATCAACTGGGCCCTGCCAGCACCTGGATACCCTCATGGGTGACAAGTAGGTCTCTACAAATCTACGGATTGATTGATGCCAGCGGAATCCTCATTTCCCATGGTGTTCTCTAACAATGAAGCCGAAGGTAGGAATCAAAAACTGTAAGACTGGGGTTAGATTTGGCAGTCCCTATCTGTCTGGAATTTCTGTGGTAGCATCTCATCTGCTGGTCTCTCTACCTGACCCTGTACGAGTTCCTCTCATGCCTTAACCACCTCTCTATCTGTGTTTACAGTGTAATGTCCATATTCTGCAACACATGTTCTAGTTCCAACCCAGTATACTACAGCCTTTTCCTATTTGCAGACAATGTGGGCTCTTGGTACTTTACTTGTTTATGCCATAGTCTTTTTTGCAAAAGCCACTGCCAAACCCTTACGTAGACAGTATTCAGGTGAAAGCAATGTAGATCATCTCTTTACTTCTTCTAGTGTTGTTTAAATTTCTTCCCAGTATTTGTCTTTTGGTGAGTATGCCACATCAACCCTTCCTCTTCCACACCACACCTGTGACTGGTGCTGGCTCCTTCAGATGGATCTTTTCTGTGTGTTTGGGAGTGAGTAAGCTTATGTTTACTTTATTAAATTGCAGATATTTAAAACCTAGCATTTCTTTTGACTTTAAATGAGTAACTTAATGTTAATTGCCAATCTGTGATGTCAGTTCTATAGTTATAGCAGTGCTCCTGAAATGCTTCCATAGAACCAGAAGTGATTTGCCTGTATATCTTAAATATTCAACAGGTGTTGAAATGTTAAGAGAGTTTCCACTGTGTATAAATCTGGCAGCTATTTGATGCCAGCAGTCTTGCCTTCCTGGCAATGGGTCTTTGATTTTTATAAAACATCTCTTAGCCAACAGTTTCTAGGAGTCTCCTTTTGAGAAATATATCCAAGATCCCTTGCTTTGTTAGTTCTTACCTATCTAATGTGCGCTCCTTTTGAGCTTCTTCATAACTGCCCACTTCATCTGCTTACTTTGAAAACAGTCTTCCTGTTGGCTATCACCTCTGCCTGCAGATTGAGTGAGCTATAGGCTCTTTCTTTGAAACCACCTTTCATCTCTATCCACCCTGACAAGGTAGTGCTTCGTACTAGGCCTTTTTTCTGCATAAAGTGGCCACACCCTTTCATGTAGGCTAATCAACCACCTTGCCTACTTTTTTCATGCACCCACACATCCTTCTAAGGAAGAGGAGAGACTCCACTGTCTGGACCCAAAAAAGCGTTGGCATTCTATCTTGATCACACAAAAGAGTTGCAGGTAGATGATCAACTCTTTGTAGGCTGTGTGGGTATGAAGAAAGGTTGGGCAGTGCAGGATAGAACCATATCTAGATGGGTGGTTCTGTGCATTAAAATGTGCCATGCATTGGCTACGAAGCAACCCCCGAGGGCTTGCTTGCTCATTCTACCAAAGACAGCTGCAACCACTGTGTTGGCGTGCTGAGTTCCAGTCCTGGACATCTGCCAGGCAGCAACGTGGGTGCCCTTGCACACGTTTACTAAACACTGCTGTAGGAAAGTGTCCCTTTTGGCATGGTTACCCCAAACACACACAGACTTTTTGCCTGTTATCTGATGCTAACTTGACTGAGTGTGTGCTGGGATCCTGCTAATCAGGTCACAGCACCTGTGTTCTTTCCCTAAACAGTACCATTGCTTCCACAATTGGCACACCCCTGGCACACAGCTAAGTCCATTGTAAAAGGTACCAGTGGTAGCAAAGGCCATGTCAGTCAGTCAGTCAAGGAATTTGTAAAGCGCACTACTCACCCATGAGGGTCTCAAGGCCGGGAGGGAGGGGGGACGCTGCTACTGCTCGATCAACCAGGTCTTGAGAAAGCTCCTGAAGGTAAGGAGGTCCTTGGTTCGACACAGGTGGGCGGTGAAGTGCTAGACTGATCTGCCACCGGTTGTAGTTCTGCGGATAAGTGGGATGGTTGCGAGGGCGAGTTCGGCGGAGCGAAGCTGTCAGGTCGGGGTGTAGAAGGAGAGCCGTCTGTTGAGGTATTCTGGTCCGGTGTTGTGCAGTGCTTTGTGAGCGTGGGTGAGGAGTTTGAAGGTGATTCTCTTGTTGACGGGAAGCCAGTGTAGGTCTCTCAGGTGGCCTGTGATGTGGCAGTGGTGGAGGATGTCCAGGATGACGTTCTGGATGCATTGCAGCCTTTTCTGGAGTTTGCCCGTGGTTCCTGCGTAGAGGGCATTGCCGTAGTCCAGTTTGCTGCTTACGAGGGCTTGTGTGACTGTTCTTCTGGTTTCCGTAGGGATCCATTTGTAGATCTTTTGGAAAATGTGAAGGGTGTTGAACCAGGAGTAGGAGATGGTGTTGACTTGCTGGGTCATGGATAGTGAGGAGTCCAGGATGAATCCTAGGTTGCGTGCGTTGTTGGTGGGAGTCAGAGCGGATCCGAGAGTGGCAGGCCTCCAGGAGTCATCCCATGCAGAGGGGGTGGAGCCGATGATGAGGACCGCCGTCTTGTTGGAATTAAGTTTGAAGCAGCTATTCTTCATCCATTCGGTGATGGCCTTCCATCCTTCGTGGAGGTTGGTCTTGGCGGAGTCCTTGGTGAGGGAGAGCATCAGCCTGGTGTCATCGGCGTATGAGATGATGTTGAGGTTGTGCGATCGGGTGATGTTAGCAACCGGAGCCATGTGGATGTTGAAGAGGGTCGGGCTGAGGGACAAACCCTGGGATACGCCGCAGATGATTTTGGTGGCTTCAGAGCGGAATGGAGGGAGGCGGACTCTCTGAGTTCTGCCGGTGAGAAAGGAGGTGACCCAGTCCAGGGCTCTGTCGCAGGATTCCTGCATTGCTGAGGCGTGTGCATAGGGTGTGGTGGCAGAATGTGTTGAACGCTGCTGAGAGGCCCAGGAGGATGAGGGCTGCAGTTTCACCATTGTCCAGTATGGTTCTGATGTCGTTGGTGGCAGCGATGAGGGAAGTTTCGGTGCTGTGGTTGCTGGGAAATCCGAATTGGGAAGGGTCCAGAGTGCTGTTCTCCTCGAGGAAGCGTGTCCGTTGTTTGTTGACAGCCTTCTCTATGACGTTTTCCGGGAAGGGGATGGGCCGGAAGTTCTTGAGGTCCTTTGGGTCTGCCTTGGGTTTTTTGAGGAGGGCGTTGATCTCGGCGTGGTTCCAGCTCTCCGGGAAGGTGGCAGACTCAAAGGAGCTGTTGATGATCTTCCAGACTTGGGGTGCCTGCTTTGTTGAGGATGTGGTGAGGGCAGGGGTCAGATGGTGAGCCAGAGTGGATGGTGTTCATGATTTCGATGGTGTTGTTGTCATTGACAGGGGTCCAAGAGAGCAGGAGGCTGGTTGGTTGGTGAGTCTGTGTTGTTGGTGGTTGCCTGGGGGGACTGAGTGCTGAAGCTGTTGTGGATGTCTGCGATCTTGCGGTGGAAGTAGGAGGCTAGGGAGTTGCAGAGGTCTTGTGATGGCAGGATGTCGTTGGCGTTGGAGCTGGGGTTGGAGAGTTCTTTAACGCTGTTGAAGAGCTCCTTGTGGTTGTGTGCGTTGTTGTTGAGGTGTTCTTTGAAGGCGGTTCTATTGGCGGATCGGATGAGTTGGTGGTTTCTGCGGATGGCGTTTTTGAAGGCTGTGTGGTTGTCCAGTGTCTGATCTTGGTGCTACTTCTTTTCGAGTCTTCGTCATGTCTGCTTAGATTCGTGGAAGTCAGAGGTAAACCAGAAGGCCTTTCTGTTGGTGCGTCTGCTGGAGGGATTTTTGATCGGGGCAAGAGTGTTGGCACAGGTGGTGATCCATTGCCTGAAGTTGCAGGCAGATGTGTCAGTGTCGGTGGTGTTGATGGGTGGGTTCCAGGAGACGGTAGTGATTAGTTGGTCTTCAGTGACCTTATTCCATCTGCGGTGGGGAATCCGTTGTGGGTAATGGTGTGTTGTGGGTTTCTTGAAGGAGAAGTGGATGCAGCGGTGATCAGTCCAGTGAAGTTCGGTGGTGTGGCTGAAGGAGACGTGTTTGCTGCCAGAGAAAATACGGTCAAGTGTGTGTCCTGTGGATTGGGTCGGTGTCGTGACGAGCTGCTTGAGGCCAAGGTTGGAGAGGTTGTCGAGCAGGGTGGTGGTGTTGTTGTCGTTGATGTTCTCAAGGTGGAAGTTTAAGTCCCCATGGAGTATATAGTCCGTGGATGCGAGAGCGTGCGCACTGATGACGTTGGTGATGGAGTCGCTGAACTGCTTTCGGGGGCCGGGGGGCCTGTAGATGAGGGTCCCTCGGAAAGGTGGTGTTTGGGTCGGTGTGGATCTGGAAGTACAGGTGTTCGGGGGTGCTGAGGGTGTCTTCGGTGCTGGTCGTGATCCTGAGGGTGTTCTTGTGGACGTTGGCAATGCCTCCTCCAGGTTTGTTGGAGCGGTCCCTGCGGGTGATCTTGTAGCCATCTGGGATGGATATGGCGATGTCAGGCGTTGAGGAGGGGTTCATCCAGATCTCAGTCAGGAAGGCGACATCTGGGGAAGCTGAGTCAATAAAATTCCATAGTTCTACTGCATGTTTGTGGACGGAGCGGGTGTTGAGAAGGATACATCTGAGATGGTTGTGTCCTGCCTTTGAGGGTGTGTCGTTGGCATGGAGGCTGGTGAAGGTGCAGTTCCAGCAGGTCAAGGGTCCGCAGGTGGTCTGTGGGGAGGCTTGAATGCAGGCGGGAGAGCAGCCGGTGTTGAGGGCGAGGGTGGCGTCGTTGCAACGAAATTGTGCATGGCTGTGGTGGGGGGATGAGAGCCAGGGGTAACGGCAATGGGTGCGATCCAGGTGCGGACGGGCACAGACGTCTTGCCTTTGGCACGCCAGTGGCGCAGCCACCATTAAGTAGGGAGGGGGAGGAGAGAACAGCTGGGAGGCGGAGGCGAAAACGGCACTAAAAAAGGGGCCGGGCTGCGGGGGCAGCAGCAGCGGGAGAGCAGCATGAGGAAATGGAGGGGGATGGGGCCGCAGAGGCAGCAGCAGCAGGGTAGAGAGAGAGAAAGAGGCGGGAGGGCGAGAGTGAGAGAGAGTGGAGGGAAAAGCAGAAAAAGTGCAGAAAAGAGTAAAAGGCAAATGTTAAAGCGAGTCAGAAAAGGCACACAGTGGCACGGGGGGCAGACACAGAGAGAGAGCACACAGAGAGAGCAGTGGAGAAAAGGAGGAGAGAGGCAGCCTAGCAGGAAAGCAGAGCTCTTCCACTAGACACCAGGAATGAGGTGCAGGCAGAAGCCTGCGGGTGGAGGAGGGCCTCGAACTCTCCTGACAGGGGTCAGGAGTTCAGAGGAGCGAGGGATGAGGGCTCTACTTAAAAAGTGGAGCCACGGGAGGCAGAGCAGTTCACTGACCAGGTCAGTAGTATTGCTCGACCTACCGGGCAGCGGCCACCATTAAGTAGGGAAGGGAGGAGGACAGCTGGGAGGCGGTAGCAAAAACTGCACAAAAAAAGGGGGTGGGCCGTGGGGCAGCATTGGTGGGAGAGCAGCATGAGGAAGTGGATGGGGCAGTGCCGCAGGGGCAGCAGTGGCGTGTGGGAGAAAGAGGCAGAAGGGCGAGAGAGAGAGTGGAGGGAAAGGCAATAAAAGTGCAGAAAGAGTAAAAGGCAAAAAGGGCACACAGGAGAGCGAACATCAGCAGGGGCACAGGGGATCAGACAGGGAGAGAGAGCAAACATAGAGAGGAGTGGAGAAAGGAGGAGAGAGGCAGCCTAGCAGGGAAGCAGAGCTCTCCCACTAGACACCAGGGATGAGGCTCAGGCAGGAGCCTGCGGGTGGAGGAGGGCCTCGAATTCCTGATCGGGGTGAGGAGTTCAGATGAGCAAGGCCTTACAGCCCTAAGGCAGGGTGCACTATACCCCAGGTTAGAGCATAGTTGCATGAGCAATATGCCCCTACAGTGTCTAAGTCTATTCTTAGACATCGTAAAGTGCAGTGTGGCCATATTGAGTACATGGGCTAGGAGTTTGTCATTAC
The DNA here is from genome assembly GCF_031143425.1 of Pleurodeles waltl. Classification (NCBI taxonomy): domain Eukaryota; kingdom Metazoa; phylum Chordata; class Amphibia; order Caudata; family Salamandridae; genus Pleurodeles; species Pleurodeles waltl. The sequence goes on along the minus strand of NC_090450.1, from coordinate 335,413,283 downwards.
AAACTTCACAGCTCCATGGTGGCTTCACTGAACACTGGGAAGTTTGGTATCAAATGTCTCAGCTCAATAAACCCACACTGAATGTCAGTGTTGGATTTATTGAAAAATTCACACAGAGGGTATCCTAGAGATGCCCCCTGTATATCACCCAATCCTTTAGTGTGAGGTTGACTGGTCTGTGCCAGCCTGCCACTAACAGACACGTTTCTGACCCCATGGGGTGAAAGCCTTTATGATCCCTGAGGTCAGGGACAAAGCCTGCTCCGGGTGGAGGTGCTTCACACCTCCACCCTGCAGGAACTGCATCACTTGGCAGTGAGCGTCAGTGGCTCCTGCCTTTTGTTACACTGCCACAGGGCACTCCAGCTAGTGGAGATGCCCCACCCCGACCTAGCCCCACACTTTTGGCAGCAGGTCCAGTGGGAAACACAAGGAGGAGTGATCACCTCAGCTGGGACCACCCCTAGGTTGCCCAGAGCTGAGCCAACCCCTCTCCTGGTAGAATTCTCCATCTTGTTTTGGAGGAGGATAGCCAATAGGGTTAGGAATGAGCCCCCTCCCCAAAGAAAGCTGGGCACAGAAAGGGTGTAGCCACCCTCATGGACAGTAGCCATTGGCTACTGCACTCTGACCTCTGTAACGCTCCTTAATCTAGTATTTAGGGGCAGCCCTGAACCTTGCTCTTCAGATTCCTTGCTACCTGAAAGAAGAAGAAGGCTTAAGAGCCACTCGAGCAGAGAAGACTCCAGACGACAACTGACTTGGTCCCAGCCCTACCGGTCTGTCTGCAGCTTCAAGACTCCTGCTACAAAAAGGCAACGCATCCTGCAGGACCAGTGACTTCTACAATTCCCAAAAGGAAGGACAAAGGTATCCCAAGGACAGCAGCCCTGTCCACAATGAAACCTCCAAGAAGGACTCCAGAACCACCCCAGTTCTGCGAGTCCTGCCCACTCGGCACTCAACGCCAATGGCCTGTGTACAGGAGGCCCACTGATCCAGAGAAGGTCCCCAGGTTATTTCGACCTTGAGGCTGCCCTGGGTTGACCATTCCTGACCAACACAACGATACACGCAGGCTAAATCAAGAGTACCCCCTTGACTGCTGTTGGCTCCAGTGAAGATTTCCTGACGCCTAAAGTTACCCCTGCACCCGCAGTCCCCTGGCCTTGGGGAACCCAGCCGACAGTCCAGCAACGTCCAGTGGGCTCTCTACTTACCTGTCCAGCGTTGGTTTCGTCAGATGATTCCGTGGACTAAACCTGCATCATCTTTGTGATCCCCAAGTTCTCTCATGGAAAAGCATTAGGCGCCCCACGCTGTGTTTGCACCCTGCACCCAGTGGCCCCTGTGCCACTGAGGGTGTGTTTAATGCTGACCTATGATGCCCATCCCCCCCCATCTCCATCCAACCCATCCCCCTCCGCCCCCCGGTGCTGATCTAAAACCCCTAGGTCTGAGCCCTGAAGTCACAGGTACTGATCTGCAAGCTGCTTCTTTCTAAGTGCCTCAGTCTCCATAGTATTCCATTGGGCGCCCAACACCAACTTTGGCCTCTGCACCCGGCTGGCCCTGTGTTGCTGGTGGTGCACCCTTGGTGTCTTCCTAAACTTTGCCCTGTGGACACCTTAACCCCCCAAGACTGGGATCATAAGTCGAGTACTTACCTGCAAATTGTGTTGTTACTTTTCCTCCCCTAGAATTGCATTGCTTTCCATGCGAAATTGCACTGTCTACTTTTGAAACTGAAAATTACTTACCTGAAAACTGTTTTATCTGTTAATTCTAAACAAGGTGCATTTGATACTTGAAAGTGATACCTTCTTGAAACTGTACTTACCTGCAACAAAGATCCATTTGATTCTAGAAATAAAGTGACAATATATTTTTGATACATAAAAATATTGGCCTGGAGTTAGTCATTGAGTGTGTGCCTCATTTCTTGACTGTGTGTGTGCAACAAATGCTTAGCACTATCCTCTGATAAGCCTAACTGCTCAATCCCACTACCAAAAAAGAGAGCATTAGTATTATCTACTTTAGCCTCTGTAAAGCCTCTGAGGAACCTCTGGACTGTGTGCACACTATCCCTCACTTTGGTGTATTATATACAGAGCTAGCTTCCTACACCCTCTGCCTAGACAGTCCGGTCCAAAGGGATAGGTATTTTGTCTGGTCGGTCCTGCAGGACTGCCTAGTATGATCTTGGTTTGCAGATCCGCCTCCGGGGATGGTATTTCTTGGGTATCTATTCTAAGGTAAGGGATCTGCAACTAGAAGTCTATTTCAGATGAACAAATCTCTTCCGTTCAGTAATGAATGATCTGGTAGAGACATATTCTAGTTGCGTATTCCTTACCGACCCACCCATCCTCCCCCCTCTGTAAAATTATTTCTAGGGACAGGGACTTCCCTTTCAGAGCTCTGGCACACCAGAGTCAGTGTTCTTCATGGCTCTGCGCTTCTGGCGTGGAAAGTTGTGAAAAGAAACCGATGTCAGCGCACCAGCGTAGCGCCTATATACGAACCACGACTTCGTAACCGACAACCACGACAACAATGATGGTCAAGGAGCTGACCAACGCCACCTAACGGTGCACAAGGGTACTGCTCTAAGAAAAATCTACAGATCAAGATTGGTGCCTGGGAGAAATTCTAAGGTAAGGAATCTGCAGCTAGAATATGTTCCTACCAGACAATTTGTTACCGAAAGTAAGTAACTGGTTCTTCTCCACCCTTTCTCTTCTTCCCCACCCTTTCTCTTCTTCCCCAACACCCCTGGTCAGTGGGGTGCATCAAGGCTCAGCCCTGAGCCTATTGCTTTTCAACCTCTATTTGGCCACACTTGCTACCCTGATAGAAACCTGGGAAGTGCAGGTGGTTTTCTGCGCAGATGATACCCAACTGTTTTCCTCTGTGCAGGAACATTCAGAAGCAGCCTGCATCAAATTCAAAGAGACTTTGAAAGGTGTATCTAATTAGATGTAGACAATTTTTTTTAACTGAATGTGGTTCATTTTTTTAGCCAGAAGCCCCCCTGCAAACTTCTGGTGACATGCAGAACTTAACCCGCCCCTATTGCCTTCTTTTTTTGTGCGAAATTTGGATATCCTGTTGGTCTCCGACCTTTCCTTCTAGATCCAAGTCAAACAGATCTCTTCGATGTGTCTCATGAAGCTTAGATCTTTTAGGAAACGAATACACCTGGTTCCAAAGGAGACCCGAAAAATTGTGGTACATGCACTCAGGGCCGGCTTTAGGACTGGTGGTGCCGTGTGCGACAGTTTATTGTGGCACCCCCCACCCCATGACCTCCTCCTTGGTTTCACTCACTGCCACCCATCAAATATGCCCCTCATCTCTCCATCGTTCCCTTTTAACATACATTCATGTGTTTTAAAGCACTTGTAAAGGTTAGCTTTACAAATCCAGTCAGCATGTCACATTAAATATAGGGGCATATTTAAGAGCCCCTAGCGGCATTCTAATGCCACATTAGTGTCATTTTTTTAACGCTAATGTGGCGTTAGAAGGCCAAAAATGTTGTGCCATATTTACAAAGTGACACAATGCATGCATTGTGCCACTTTGTATCCCTTTGCCCTTTGACAGAGTTCCTGTCCTGGACACTTGTCAGGTGGCTATGTGGGCATCTCTCCATACGTTCACAAAGCACTGCAGCCTGGACAGTCAGGTTTGCTCGGGCCGCCTAGAAGTTTTGGTTTGAGGCAATTCGCAGGCACCTCAGAATAGGTATTCCTTTGGTATCTTTTCAAAAGGTGAGAAATCTGTGGTTAGAAGTCTCTATTAGAAGAAATATGTTATTTACCTTTGGTAACACGCTCTCCAGTAGACATTCTATCTAACCTCCGATTCCTTCCCGACCTTCCCGTCATTCCAGTTTTGTTTATTGTACTCTGTCCATTGGAAAAATCCCAAGTCCAGGAATCTGCATACTGGTTGGTGCCAAGTTGCTGTTGGGGCTCTAAGTTTGGGGTCATGGGAAGCCTCAAAAGTAACTAACGTCAACACGCTGGAGTGGTGCCTATATTGGCTTCACATGTCATTTCCGCAGTGGAACAGCACTAGTGTGGACTTGCATTTTGCCACCTGGCAACGTGCAAAGGTACTGCTCCAAAATTTCCAGCTCCAGTCTGGCACTTGAAATATTCAAAAGGTAAGGAAACTGCTGTTAGAGTCTCTACCAGAAAGAGCGTTACCGAAGGTAAGAAGATTGTCCTTTAAGCCGTGTTGTGACTAGAACCTACAGATGTCACTGATGGACAGCCACAAGGGAGCTTAGCTTCAAACCCTACTCAATGTGTGTCTGTTTTGCGCTATCATGAATGAGAAGGCCGTACATGCCTGGAAGTTCAAGCTCACTGTCACTGATCTCAGTCATTCAAAGTAGCACTCACGGTCAAAGTTGAGGGCACATCTATCCTGGTCAAGAGTACGGATGTACTTCTGCTCCCGAGGCTGCTTCCGTGATCGATTATCATCGAGGTCTCTTTGCTCAAGTAAGTCCAAAAGCTCACAGAAAAAAAATAAAGAATCAAAGTATGGATCTCCTCGTCCGTCTACTCCCACTGTTCAGATTCACAAGTTGGTCCAGGACCTCCTAGGCCGCGGAGGTATTCCCCCAATGTCGACCTGCTTCTGACGCTAGTCCTGCTTTGGCCTCTTCCCAATTAGATGCTACAACAAACAAGGTTAGCCATGGAGGACATTCTTGGTGCCACACTGGATCCCTCTAGAGCACATCCTGGCCCCATGGACCCAAAAGAGATCCCAGTCAGGTTACTGGTGTTAAATCCCTCTTTGAAACAGACTGTGCTCCTCGACCTTGCATGAAGGTGGACCCCCCTCCCTGGTGTCAGCGCTGCTGCCCGTGATTCCATCCATGGCAGCACGTTTGATGCATCTCTCAACATCACAACCATCACATCTGGCTTCAATATCAACACCGATACTAACATCACCAACACTGGTTATGGCTGTGTACGACACTGATAGTGACCAACGCCCTATCGCTCAGAACTCAACAGTATATTGAGCCAGGCACATATTCCTCGCAATATGACACTAGGGATACTGACTGTGTCAAGGACAACCAATATGAGGATGGTGGCAACATATTTCACCTTAGAAAGACTTTGAGCATTATTCTCATTTTTCTTTCGATTCTTTATTTTTTAATCTTGGTCTTCATCCATGTTTTCTTAGTCTGATTAACTGATGGTGGTTTATGGATGAGTAACCAATTTTAACCTATTCTTGCACTTTTTTGATGGTGACTTTGAGCATCACGTTATTTCGGCAGAGAGCACCCACGCACTGGAGTGCCCACTAGGCATTGCAGTGCCAGCCTAGTGAGGAGCAATTCCCAATGATGATGCTAGCCATCCAAAGTGATGCTTGAGGGTTCTAGCTCCTGAGATCACAGGTCTCCTTGTGTTATTGCTTTGCTTGGAACAGTGTACTCTTTTTTTATTACTACTGTTGGGAGGTTGTACACTGGACCCGAATACTCCCGGTCCCTCTTCTCTTTGTTTTTGCCTTATGTACAGCTGCTTAGCTGTGGGACCTTTTGCATTCTTGTTCTTCTTTTTTATGACTCTCCCACAATAGTGGTATTGACCCGAGTAATGGATAATTTTCAGGGTCTGAGTTATGACGATGAAATGGTATCAGCCATTTTACAATCACCTTCTATCCTAGACAATGATGGCGCTACCCCGTCAGGAAGTCTCAAAACCGAATGGGACAATTTATCCACTCTGAAACGTGAACTCATTAAGACAGTCCTGCATGGGACAATTATGACCGAATACTTACGTGCTAACATCGCTCCAAATGGTCTCCTCGTGTCTAATATACCACGTATCTTCCTACAGGACTTAGCCTTCAGAAAAGACTGGGCTCAAATAGCCTGGAAGTGTACTAGAGACTGGCTTGTATTGATCATTAACACTTCCAAACGGCTAGCTGATGACATCATAATCCAGATCAATGCTATTGAGAACACTCTGAAGACTACGGTTACTTTGTTTGCATTTAAATGTCGTCTAGCCGAAATTACTACTGAGCTAAATGAGACTAAAGAATTTCTGACACACCAGAAAATTTCTAAACTTCAGAAAGACATCACCAAATTTAGTCGTGAGAAAGTCTATCCTTATATAAAAGACGACTTTGAGGGGGACAATCGCTCCCAATCATCCGATGAGTCCTCCGCACCTGTAAGAAAATTCCGCAATTATAACGGTGGGTCCTCATCTGATGGCTGGAGTTCAGACGATAATCAACCGCAACCTTTTTACAACTACCCTGCATACATCAGGCGATACCGTGGCAACCTCCTTTTCCCTTCTTCCAACCACGACCTATGGTGCCTTTCGCTCCTTTTTTAGGCCGAGGCCAGGGCAGAGGCAGAGGCAGAAGGAGAGGAAGAGGAAGGCACATCCAGTGGTCCCGAGACGAACCCCAGATGGTGACCAGAAGTCAGTCAAAGAACCCACCAATGAAAACGTAGTTGTTAACCTTTCAAACAAGATTCTTTCTGACGACGAGACTGCAGTGCTTAATAGAGGCTTGGGCTTTGTTCCCACTCCGCAAGATGATTTTTTCCGTTTGCACATCGAACTAGCCCATTTTTTCCGGAAGATCCGCCTACACTTCTTTTTCAAAGACAAAGCAGATGATTTTCAGCCATCTGACTCAGGTCTCAAGAGACCTTCTACTTTTGTTCCCCCTCCTACGACTATGCCAAGTGAAGTTCTCGCTTTTGAGAAAGCAGTGTTAACCGATATAAACCATCTTAATCCCAAACACGCTTACATCAACATTCTTACTAAAGAAAAGTTAGCTCTCACATCATTAGCATCCGATTCTGAGATAACCATCAAACCAGCCGACAAGGGAGGAGCTATTGTCATTTTGAACTCTTCAGATTATAGAAATGAATGCCTACGCCTCTTGAGTGATTCCACTTACTACACCAAAATTCACTGAGACCCTACTGGCAGACTACAGACCCAGATTAGAATGCTCATTGAAGAGGCAAAGAATAATGAATGGATTACACCTAAGGAGGCAGAATTTTTGGATACCCCCAATCCCCGCATCCCCTACTTTTATTGTCTGCCCAAAATCCATAAAGGGAAGATACCTCCTCCTGGGCGCCCCATAGTTTCAGGTTTGGGATTGATCCTGGAACCACTATCGATCTTCTGTGATCACTTTTTACAACCTCTGGTGAGAACTTCCACCACTTATCTTCAGGACACTAAAGACGTGCTGAACCTGATCGAAACTATTAACGATTCTGATACTACTCAAGCGATCATTACATTAGATGTAGAGGCTCTGTATACAAACATTCCTCAACAAGCAACTCTGTCAGTTATAGAGACTGCGTTACAAGAATCACCAGGTAGTTTGTCTTCTCCCGTGTCTTTCATTTTGCAGTGCGCCAAGTTGGCTTTGACAGAAAACGTTTTCCTTTTTGAGGACCAATTTTACCATCAAATCCAAGGTACATCTATGGGGGAGCACGTTCGCTCCCAGTTTAGCGTGTCTTTACATGTATGACTTTGAGAAAAAGTATATTCTGTCCCCCACTAACCCTTACACCAGGTATATAAAGCTATGGCGGCGCTATATAGACGATATACTAATCATTTGGCAAGGATCTTTGGTTCAGGCTGAGGAACTCACATTATGGATCAACACTCTTGACCCATTTCTGAGATTCACAGCCACCATATCTGACTACCAACTACCATTTCTGGATCTAATGATTACTATCAACAATGGTAGATTACAGACCAGTGTGTACCACAAACCTACAGACCGCAACTCTCTACTACTTTATGAAAGCCATCACCCAAAATCTTTGCGGGACAATCTACCCTTTGGTCAGTTCTTACGTCTGAGACGTAATTGCAGCCTACCTAGTGAATTTGATCAACAAGCGGAATCCCTCCAGCGTAAGCTTGCTGATCGACATTATCCATCGAATATTGTGAATCAGGCACGTAAGAGAGCCAGGAATAACATTAGAGAAGCCTTATTGGCCCCCAAAGATAAAATCCCCCAGTCGAGGCTTACTTGTGTTTCCACATACACCCCTTTGTCGTACTCGATTAAAAAGCTAATCAACAAAAGGTGGTCTATTTTAACGAGTGGTGGGCATAATCTATCAAAACCTCTCTATGCTTTCAAACGGACTTCAAATATAAAAGATCTTGTGGTCCATAGACGTCCACGTATCCAACGTGATTACACCAATCAGAATACACTTTGGGGCCTTCCTCCCGTGGTGGGCCACCATCCCTGTGGGAATTGTAATGTATGTTGTCTGACCAGACATCTGACTAAGTTAGATTTTGACTCCATTGGGCCTTGGTATCTTAAAAAACATACTAATTGTAATACCAAGAACTGTATTTACATGATATCGTGCCCATGTGATCTACGTTATATCGGGATGACGTCCAGACCGGTCAAGACACGCATCAACGAACACAGGAGTAACATTAGATGTAAAAAGATCACTACCAAACTTAGGGGGTGATTTTAACCTTGGCGGACGGCGGAGGCCGTCCGCCAAGGTACCGCCGTGAAATGACCGCACCGCGGTCAAAAGACCGCGGCGGCCATTTAAACATTTCCTCTGGGCCGGCGGGCGCTCTCCGAAAGAGCGCCCGCCGGCCCAGAGGAAATGCCCCTGCAACGGGTGCAGTTGCACCCGTCGCGTATTTCAGTGTCTGCAAGGCAGACACTGAAATACTTTGCGGGGCCCTCTTACGGCAGGGGCCCCCAGGGGCCCCGCGGCACCCCCTACCGCCATCCTGTTCATGGCGGGTTTCCCGCCATGAACAGGATGGCGGTAGGGGCTGTCAGAATCCTCATGGCGGCGGAGCGTGCTCCGCCGCCATGAAGGATTCCCCCGAGCAGCGGTAAGTCGGCGGGAGCCCGCCGACTTGCCGCTTCTGACCGCGGCTGAACCGCCGCGGTCAGAATGCTCGTGGGAGCACCGCCAGCCTGTTGGCGGTGCTCCCGTGGTCGGTGGCCCTGGCGGCCACCGGCCGCCAGGGTCAGAATGACCCCCTTAGTGCTCATTTTTTGGAAATCAATCACTCCCCCAACGACCTGTGGTGGGTTGTCATTGAGGCACCAGCGATTCGCCCCGATGATTCGAGGGCATTGTTTAAGATTGAACAAAAATGGGTTTTTAAATTAGGGACACATTTAAGGGGTCTCAACGATGACATCCCTTGGACCGCCTTATCACCATGAATTTTAGGTGACTCATTATTCATGTATTACTCTACCTTTCACAGCGACCTTTTCCTTTACCTGATGAGATTACTATTTTTCTTCCCCTTCCAAATCATGAGAATTAGACCAGCAAGATATTCATCTAATAAGACGTAGTAGTATTTACGTCTTACACATGGATTATTTCCATTGGTTGCACCCTTATCCCTTTATAATGATACTTTGTCTAGGTAGTTCACAGTCAGTCTGCCCCGCCAATTATAGCCTACTGGATAGCACCATTTATAATTTATTTAGTGCCCTTCCAACATGATGTCCTGCCTAACAACTATGCACGTTCTGGTCTTAGCTATTTAGCACCTTTTCGACATTTCCATTAAATGCTTTGCTTTCACTGTTGTTCGGTTTAGAACGATTTTTTTATTTTTTTATTTGTGTCTTGTGTGGCAGCCCTTTTACTTGTGGGCCATCACACAATGAGCATTTACCGGCCACCCATAAATTTCGAGATTATTTTTCTTTCCCCGATAAATCACTCCATCTTGGTAGAATTTGGCAGCCCTCCAACATGGACAACCAATATACAGTCCGATTAAGGATGAGAGGGACGACCATTATGTTCCCTTCACAATTAGTCCGTTGTCTGTCTCCGATACGGACGCGGCCCTCGGTTGTCCTTCGTCTATCTTTACGAAGTGACGTACTCTGGAGCAGGCTTTGCCGCCTCCATTTAAAGCCCGGAGAACGTCCGACCCGGTTGTTTTCCGGGTCGCGCGTCTTCAAAGCTAGGTTCAATAAGATGAACCAGGGACGATTATGTGAGTAGTTTATCTGCCATCCTTTCCATGAACAGCATTATTTGGTGCGGATTGGTATTTACTATTTAACTTTTCTATTAACTATTAACTATATTAACTATTCACCGTCTTTACTGATCACTTTATGTACATACCCCGCTCATCTTATGAACTTGCCATTCCGGGGTTTACGTATGAGATGCTCTATATTAATCATATTTTCCTTCTCTAATTGTTTTTCTCCATAATGATTTTTGTGGGCTATTTTTAAGAATATATGCCGTTTGGAGGGGAGCATTCAATACTGTGCAAAATAGATCTACCAGTGATAGATCTTGATTTTCCATAGTTGATCACTTGGCTAATCGACTTTTTGTAGAATATATGCCATTTGGAGGGTAATATCCAACATAGCGCATAAATAGATCGACCATTGATAGATCTCTACTTCTTTCAATTTATCAATTAGTCACGTTTCAGTGATGTTGACAATTTGCAGCAGTAACCTTTTCTACAATTTTTTATTCCACTTCTTGTCCCATAATATTATTTCCTATGTGATTGACCACTTTGGCATAATGAGATGTCAGATTTTTTGTTTGGTTCATCTACCAACCTCACATTTTGTTGTCATTAATCACATGTAGCGTCACCTTGAGTCTTTGAAATGCACCACCCATTGGAGCCTGATCTCGACTAGGGATCGGTAAGCATATATTGATGTGTGGCGCTCCTTGTTTAGTCTTTTATGTAATTTATTCGATATTTCGACATTTGTCTATTGTTCTTTTGTTTCCTAGGTTACCTGTGTCACCCAGTTAACTGTAATAGAAGTTATCGGATATATATTTTTTATATCCTTGTTTGTGATACTCACTTCCACTAATGAACTGTATAGGTCCTGATGAAGCGTCAATGGATCCGGCTGGACCAATAGACGCGAAACATGTAGACCAGTGAAATTGAGGTCCTTTTAGTTTCAAGGAGCCTTGATTAGATCATTCACCTTAGAAAGACTTTGAGCATTATTCTAATTTTTCTTTCGATTCTTTATTTTTTAATCTTGGTCTTCATCCATGTTTTCTTAGTCTGATTAAATGATGGTGGTTTATGGATGAGTAACCAATTTTAACCTATTCTTGCACTTTTTTTAGGGTGACTTTGAGCATCACGTTATTTCGGCAGAGAGCACCCACGCACTGGAGTGCCCACTAGGCATTGCAGTGCCAGCCTAGTGAGGAGCAATTCCCAATGATGATGCTAGCCATCCAAAGTGATGCTTGAGGGTTCTAGCTCCTGAGATCACAGGTCTCCTTGTGTTATTGCTTTGCTTGGAACAGTGTACTCTTTTTTTATTACTACTGTTGGGAGGTTGTACACTGGACCCGAATACTCCTGGTCCCTCTTCTCTTTGTTTTTAACATATTTGATGACCTTCAAGATGCTAGAAGACTGGACACTTCAACCAAAATTGGTCTGTCTTCACCTAATCCTATGGCTATAGAGGAGTCTTCCTCCTTTGCAGCAGTGATTCAGAGAATGGCTGAGATGCTAGACCTTTCTTTGCCCACTAAAGAGGTTAAAACCAACATACCACCAGAAGTCCTCAACCCAGCAAAATCCAGCTAGGACCATATGCTCATGTTTAATGAAGCCCATGCTGATATTCCTCTGTGCACCTTGGCCAAAATAGCATCTTGCCCATCAGTCAGTAGACAAGTGGTGAGGAAGCAGATGCCTGCTTCTGGAGATCCAGACTTTCTTCTGCAGCTCCCCACTCCATAGAGCTTGGTAGTGCAGGCACGAACCAGCCCCCTGAACTCCAGTTCTTTCCCAACCTTCTCAGCTAACATGGTATCTAAGAGGATGGAGATATTTGTGAAACAAATGTTCTCTGCCAGCCTCACCCTACAACACAACTTGCCCTCTTGGAACATATTCACATGCATTATGGGACGGAGTGGTGGACATCTTGCCAGCTGTCAACGAGGAACTATATCCAACCTTGCAGAGGCTTCTTTTGGACAGGCAGGATGTTGCGAAATACTTGATTAGATCCGATCTTGACACTACTGACTGGCTGGGTAGGGCAGTTGGCACGAACATGGTGCTTGGGTGCCACACCTGGATTCACTCCGTGGACTTCTCATCTTGTGTCCAGTAGTGCCTCATGGACATGCCTTCAATGGCTCTACTTTAACTGTATGCAAGTCACCCCTAGGGCAGGCCTCCTAAGCCCAGGAGATAGGGGGCATTATATTAAAGATGTGGACATATAACTGCAAGCCTATAGTAGCCTCTTTCCATTAAGGACTACTATAAGTGGTCATGGGGGCCATCAGCTGGCACCTGCACATCTCAAGGTGGCCAACTCCATTATGGCCTACTGAAATATGTCATGTTAAGTATCAAACTACTTGTCTCATTAAACCTGCTTTTATTCCAAAGACAGATTTATTGTGACATGCACCCAGGTTGCTACCTTAGAGGTTGCCCACCTGGTTGCCCTAGACTTTCCTGTTCCCTGGCGTAAAGCCAGCAGATGTTACTACAAAGACATGAATCTGGCCCCCTGCAATGAGGTGTGAACACTCCCAGCAGACAGAAACAAAGCAACATCACAAAACAAAATAAAATGATGGATGGAGTGTCGAAACCTTTCAAACACTCACCGCCAGTCACAGATCTGGGTTTAATACATCGTAATTTTGCTCGCCACGTCACCCCAGTTTGGACCCAGCCATACGCAAATCAGTCTTGACCCTGTTCCCCATGGGAACAGTCCAGCCCAAAATGCTAGACCAGGTCCTCCTTGGACAGGAAACAAGCATCCTGGGACCGGTTTCAGGGTATCACCCTTCATCAGCTAGGCTAGCTTGAATCCAGTGGTGCAGCGAGCAAGGGACCCACATCTGGGCATACCCCTGCCACTTATGGCGCACAAAGCAACATCACAAAACAAAATAAAATGATGGACGGAGTGTTGAAATGTTTCAAACACTCACCGCCAGTCACAGATCTGGGGTTAATCCATTGTAATTTTGCTTGCCACGTCACCCCAGTTTGAACCCAGCCATATGCAAATCAGTCTTGACCCTGTTCCCCATGAGAACAGTCCAGCCCAAACTGCTAGACCAGGTCCTCCCTGGACTGGATACAAGCATCCTGGGACCGGTTTTAGGGTATCACCCTTCATCAGCCGGGCTAGCTTGAATCCAGGGGTGCAGCGAGCAAGGGACCCACTTCTGGGCATACCCCTGCCACTTAGGGCGCACAAAGCAACATCACAAAACAAAATAAAATGATGGACGGAGTGTTGAAACTTTTCAAACACTCGCCCCCAGTCACAGATCTGGGTTTAATCCATCGTTATTTTGAAACAAAGGCCTGCCTGGGTACGAGGTGTCACCTCCATCCCTGACAAGATGTCTAGTAAAATGGCACTTCAAGGAGGTGAGTTTCAAAGCCCACACCACCTCTGATATACAAGTAGGCTGTCCCCCAGAGGAGGACAAAGCCACTCCCCTGCCCCCAGGCACATTTGCACACAGGCAGGTAGGAAAATTAGGGAGTCAGGAGGCATACACTCCCAGAAGGCTAGCCCCCCCCCTAGAGTGGGCTACCTGGTCTGTACAACCGAGGATGGGGTCTACCATTTTGAAAAGTGGTAGAATAGAGGGTTCTGGGTAGAAAAGGTGGCACACACCCTGGATGTGGTCACTTCAGTGCAGATTAGCCTCTGGGGCTAGTAGCCCATTGCCTACTTGCACCTACACTCCTAACACACCTAAATCTAGGATTTAAGGGGCACCCTTGGCACCAGAAACTGAGATCTAATTCGACTTGCAAACAAGGACAAAGAAGAGACCTGAACCTGCAGCATCAGGACCTGCACAAAGCAAAGGCGCAATAGCCTGCACTGTGGCAACCACCTTACAACTGCACAACTGTGACTCATCCCGGACCACAGACTGGTTCCAAAGACAAGAGAAACTTTTCTGAGTACCAAAGGCAACTTCAGAATTCCCTTGGAGTAGAGGTACTAGTCCTCTGCAGCCTGCAGTTAAAGCACCCTTCCGGAAACAAAGAATCACTGTCCATTGGCCCTGCCGAAGAATCACCTAAAGTAAATAGTCTAGTGCATTGTGGAAAATGTAATCCTGACCTCCAGCAAGTTTCAGGTGTCCCCCGGATTCCTGGACGTCAAAGTAACTACAAGCTGTGTTTGCCACTGTCAAGACTTGTTGGTGGCCAGTCCGGCTACGACTACCTCTGTTCGATGCTGCATCTCGAGTGAGCTTTGCAACTTTACTTACCATCCATGGACCCGATTCACTAAGGTAAACTTAGACTTTTGGTCTAAGTTTAGACCAAAAGTCTAAGTTTACTTTTCTGTATTCACAAAGTATACGAGTAGTATCATTACATCTCCACTCAAATCAACTAATCCGGAAGGCCTAAATACAACATATTACCATAGTCAAACCTGGATGTAATGAGGGCATGGACTACCGTTTTCCTGTAGTACAGAGGAAAAAGCAGACAAAGTTACTTTAAAGAGCAAAGCAATCCAAAACAGGCTCCAGCCACTGTAGACGCTGGGTTAGCCTGCTCCCTCCAATCCTGGAGCTGCTCTCATGCTGATAACAGCATGTGAGCAGCTCCAGGACTGGTTGGAATATCATGTCCACGAGCAGGAAGAAAGTCCTTCCATTCCTGCTCGTGGACACAGGAGAGAAGTGCCGCACCAGGGAGAGCCCGAAATATGGGGAGTTTGGCACCATCGCACCCCATCATATTTTAAACCTGCAAACTGCCACTGAGATAGAAGATTGTCAAATCTAACCCCAATGTTTTTGACTGCTGCCGAAGGAGAAGACAGAGCCAGAACGTTTACCAGGCCAACAGTTAAGCTTGAAACATCCAAATAAAAGGACCTCTGCCTTGTCCATATTGCACATGAAGTGATTCAGATGCAGCCATTTAAAAACAGCTGAAATGTATGACTTAAGAGAGCCACAGCCCTAATCCACCCCCTCCTCAATGGAGAAGAGAAGCTGAATGTTGTCAGCGTACAAAATCACCTTTGGTCAAATGATCCAACTAAATAGCCAATTCGGAGACAAATAAAAATTAGAACGAGATGGACTCTTACAGAGAGGGACTTTGAGCTGGAGGAGTAGGGGGCAAGCCAAATAGATTGTCCTCTGTTCTCAAGAAAGGATTTAATCCAGCCTACAGCTTGCTAGCCCAATCACCTCATGGAATTCAGGCATTGAAGTAACGTGCAACCCGGTGTCAGACGCTGTAGAGAGATTTAATAAAATCAACGCCACCTTCCCACTCAGGTCCTGAGACAGTTTGCTAAATTCAGACACTTGCAAGCAAAGCAGTCTCAGTGCTACACATTGGGCAAAATCCAGACTGACTAGGATGCACCATCTTATTCATTTTCAGATGGTTGGAGAGCACTTATTAATTGACTGAATGATAATGCTGGACTTGCAGGATACATATTTTCACATCCCCGTCCTACAGTCCCACAGATGTTACCTGCTGTTTCAAACAGGCCAAAAACACTTTCATTTCACAGTGGTCCCCTTTGGCCTGACCAGCACAACTCGGTGTTGACAGTGGTGATGTTTGTTGTCAGAGCCCATCTGCGGAAGTTGAAAATGCCAGTCTTTCCATATCACGCCAATTGGCTTCTGAAGACTGACTCGTCTCGAGCAGTCCTAAGTCACCTGCAGACAATGGCCAATCTGTTGACATTGCTGGGTTTAATACATCAGAGTGCGGAGGTTACACCTGACTCCTTCACAGAGGCTCCCCTTCATCGACCCTGAACACACTGCTTTTTCAAGCCATCTCTCCACCTCAACAAGTCCTGGACATTCAGGCTAAGATCCTACTTAATCTGCCATTCACCTGGGTCTCGGTGAGAGCAGCTCTGATGTTTCTGGGCCTTTTGACCTCTTGCATCCTACTAGTGGGCTACGCTAGGTGGAACATGCTGGCTATGCAGTGGGATCTAAGTCTCAGTGGACTCAGCAATAATGGAACCTAGTCATATCCACCCAGGTGTCAAAGGAGAACACAACAGATCTGCTGTGGCTGCTCAACCACAATTGGAACAGTGGCAGACCCATCACCTTACCCCACCCACAGCTTACGATAATGGACATTAAGGGGGTTATTCCAACTTTGGAGGAAGTGGTAATCCGTCCCAAAAGTGACGGTAAAGTGACGGATATACCACCAGCCGTATTACGAGTCCATTATATCCTATGGAACTCGTAATACGGCTGGTGGTAAATCCGTCACATTTGGGACGGATTACCACCTCCTCCAAAGTTGGAATAACCCCCTAAGTGTGCATTGTTGCTGGGCTTGGGATGTCATCTGGGAGAGGTGATCAGAGGAGTCTGGTCCCCGGCTGAGACTCGTCTCCACATCAACCTGGAGTTGTGAAAGATTGGCATTTTGCATGGCAGTGAAAGCATGCCTCTCGACCATCAAGGAGAAATGGGTGCAGGTTCTCACAGACAAAACAACTGCCATGTGGTACTTCAACAAACAGGGCAGAGATGGGTAGTGGTCCTGTGCCAGAAGGTACTGCTCCTCTGGAAGTGGCTGAACATTCAGGACAGTTCCCTGATTGCCCAGCACCTGGCAGGTTCTTTAAAATGCCAGGGCAGAAAAACTTAGCCAATGACCAGGAGGTGTCACAGGGCATCTTCCAAGAATAAGGAGAATCCTGACTCAATTTATTCAGCACCGCAGAAGACATGCAGTGTTGTATGTTTTGCCCATTAGAATTTCAAAGTCATAATTCTCTTGGAGAGTCTTCTGGCAGTATTGGGGGCTAGGTCTTCTGTACACCTTTCCACACATCCCTCACCTGCCCAGAAAAAGATCAGGAAGACCAAGCCCAAATCACCCTAGTGGTCCTGGGCTAAGCGAGGAGAGCATGATACCTGGACATTTCATCCATGAGTTCACGTGCTTGCATTTGGCTGCCTATTCAGGGGGACTGCCTGTCAGCAGCAGGGTGGAGTCTTCCAGCGGGCTTTCACAACTTGCTCCTCTTTGTATGTAGGTAAAGTGGTGACATTTGACGGTATTCAGCCTTCCTCCTGATGTATTGGTGTCTTCTTGCAGCCAGGCATCTATTTACCAAATTTGTTGTCTGGTGCTCCTATTGACACATCCAACCCCAGAATGAACAGTTATCAGATGTTCTTATTTTGTCAGTCTTTAGCCCCACAACGCCTTGCTATGACAACATTTAAAAGTTAAATTTCAGCCCCTTCTGCCTTTGTATGTTTATCTGATCAGCCATCCTTCTTCAAGTCACCTGTTGTGCTGCATTCTACGAAGAGTTTTATTGATATGTTCCCACTAACACCATTTGTGATGCTGCAGGGGAACCATAATTAGATATTCTCCTACCTAATATGCACTCCTTCAAACCAATACAGTTATCCTCTATGCCTGCTTTCCATTGAAATGATAATCCTTATCAGCATAGCATCGGCCTGGCGAGTGAGTGAACTCTAGGCATTGTCTGTAGTTCAATCAATCAATCAATCAGTCATTTGTAGAGCACGCAACTCACCCGCTAGGGTGTCAAGGCGCTGAGGGGTGGGAGGGCGGGGTAGGTGCTGCTTCTCGAACAGCCAGGTCTTGAGGCGTTTCCTGAAGGTCAGCAGGTCCTGGGTCTGTCGTAGGTGGATGGGGAGGGAGTTCCAGGTCTTGGCGGCGAGGTGGGAAAATGATCTGCCGCCGGCTGTAGTTCGGTGGCTGCGAGGAACGGTGGCGAGGGCGAGGTTGGCGGAGCGGAGTTGACGGTTGCGAGTGTAGAAGGTGAGTTGCTCGTTGAGGTAGGCAGGGCTGGCATTGTGGAGTGCTTTGTGAGCCTGGATGAGGAGTTTAAAGGTGATCCTCTTGGTGACAGGGAGCTAGTGTAGGTTTCTCATGTGGGCTGAGATGTGGTTGTGGCGTGGGATGTCGAGGATGAGGCATGTGGAGGCGTTCTGTATATGTTGCAGTTTTTTCTGGAGCTTGGCCGTAGTTCTCGCGTAGAGAGCGTTGCCGTAGTCCAGTCTACTGCTGACAATGGCCTGTCAGTACCACTATACACAGGCAACACAAAAGGATGATGGACTGAGTGCTGACAATGCAAACACTCACCCCCAGTCACAGATCTGGGTTTAATCCATCGTTTTTTTGCTGCCCATGCCATTCCAGTTTGGACCCAGCCATATGCAAATCAGTCTTGACCCAGTTCCCCATGGGAACAGTCCAGCTCGAACTGCCAGGCCAGGTCTGCCCTGGACTGGAAACAAGCATCCTGGGACCGGTTTCGGGGTTTCACCCCTCAGCAGCCAGGCTAGCTTGAATCCAGTGGCATGGGAAGCACGGGACCCACGTCTGGGCATACCCTTCCCACTTAGGGCAACATTAGCAACACAAAAGGATGATTGACGGATTGCTGACAATGCAAATACTCACCCCCAGTCACAGATCTGTGTTTAATCCATCGTTTTTGTGCTGCCCATGCCATTCCAATTTGGACCCAGCCATATGCAAATCAGTCTTGACCCTGTTCCCCATGGGAACAGTCCAGCTCGAACTGCCAGGCCAGGTCTTCCCTGGACTGGAAACAAGCATCCTGGGACCGGTTTCGGGGTTTCACCCCTCATCAGCCAGGCTAGCTTGAATCCAGTGGCATGGGAAGCACGGGACCCACGTCTGGGTATACCCTTCCCACTTAGGGCAACATTAGCAACACAAAAGGATGATGGACGGAGTGCTGACAATCCTTCTTTCTGTATAAATTGATCCTCCAGACAAAAGCGACACTCCTGCTCAAGGTAGTAATGCCTTTCCACAAAGGGGAATCTATTACCTTGCCAGCTTTTTATGTACTACCTCATCCCTCCAAGGAGCGACCACTTACTCATCTTGGGTTTAAGAGGGCACGTAGCTTCTACGTGGACTGAATCAGGAAGTACTGACAACCAACGTTTCATCAGTTTCTATGGGGCTAAGAAAGGCAAGAAGTGCAACAGAGGAACATCACCAGATGGACTGTGATATATTTTTAAGATCTGCTGTAGGTTAGCCAGAAGAAGCTCCTAAAAAATGTTCACTCACATTCTACCAGAGTGAAGGCTATTACCACTGCGCTAGGGCGCGGTGTGCCTGTTCTGG
Organism: Pleurodeles waltl; assembly: GCF_031143425.1. Lineage (NCBI taxonomy): Eukaryota > Metazoa > Chordata > Amphibia > Caudata > Salamandridae > Pleurodeles > Pleurodeles waltl. The sequence goes on along the minus strand of NC_090450.1, from coordinate 335,393,985 downwards.
ATTTTAGTTACTAAGTGGCGTCTCTCCACATGTTCACGAAACACTACTGTCTGGACAGCCATTTCTGGTAGGATGGGCATTGGGCCTGATCAGTTCTGCAGAATTTCGTGGGCTGAGCCATTTCACATTCATGCTCCTAGAAAACAATTTTTTGATATCTCTTCACAAGGCGCAGAATCTGCAGTTAGAGACCCCTATCAGAAGAACAGGTTACTTACCTTTGGTAATGTCTTTTTTCATAAAGACTCTACCTAAGTGCAGATTCTTCACCTAATATGCCCCCTTGCCCCCAGTTAGAAGTCTCTTTCAGAAGAACAGGTTACCTACTTACCTGTGGTAATGCCTATTCTGGTAAAGACTCAAAATGCAGAATCCAGATTCCTCACTGAACCGCAAAGACCCCTCACCACCCTCTCAGTTCTGTGGAATGGACTTATATACGTCTGTTGTCGCAGATGGAGATCAGAAAGAAACTGATGTCAGTGCACAGAGGTGGCACCAATATAGTTGCCCCGACATCATGCCTGAAGCGGGACAGACCTGATATGGAACCGCACAGTGCCACCTGTCAACACACGGAAATTCCTGCAAAAGATTTTGGATCCAGTCTGGCAGAAATTTACAAGGTGAGGAATCTGCAGTTAGATTGAGTATCTAACATAAAAGGTGTTTACCGAAGATATGTAACTTGTAATTTTTTACAGTAGTTCAAGAAAATATGAATGGCATGTTTCCCACAGCCAAATCTCTTTTAAGATGCAGATTTCAGTATTCATGGAAAAGTCCATGCCGTGTTATGCACTTTTCTCATGAATAGGAATGAATCTGTTGTACGTGGACAGTTCTCAACAAAATATACTAAAATCAGCTATGGTTCCAACCTTTACTCTCTCACAACCTAGGGCTTGTCTCTCTTCCCCTATTATTATTTAATACTTATATGTGTCTGTTAGCTGATCTAATCTCATTTGGACCTAAATTTTAAAATGTACAAATGCAACACCAAATTGTAATATAATCAGTCACAGAAGCCTACACACCTCAGCCATTTCCCTGTACCTGTTTGCCACTAAGACATGAATAGACAAAAGGTCCTCTCTCACGCAGTACTAACAAAACTAAATCCTAACATTTGGTACGAATTCCCCGCTGCTTCTGTCAAAATAGCACAATATTTGGGAGTTCTCCAGCGTAGACTTTAACTAAAAGGCTCATCAACCCCGAAATAACATCTCTGAAATACATCCCGGCTCGGCATACTCCAACAGGTCCTCCTCAGACAAACAGCAGTCCGATCCACATTATACTAATGCCCATCAGTTTTACTCCTTGACCACATGAAGACACATTTTCAATAAGTCCAACACAGAACTGTGAGAACCATCTTTAGTCTGAAAAGACAGGAACACCTATCTAACCAATCAAACAACACTCTTTGTATCACCTGGAAGTTCATTAATCAAAAATCCCACAAATACCTCACAGACCTATTCACTCACAACAAGATTGATAGAAAACCTCCACTCTAGCAAATACGCTGAGCTCTCTACTTCCAAATGTCAAAGAAAAAAGACTGAGTGAAAAGCGACTCACCAGAGCAGGTGTAGAGCTATAGAATGAAAGTCCTTTTGCATGCTGAAATGATCTGATAATAAATACTTTCAAAAATGCACTGAAAAAAGCTTGGCATCAGCAGACTCTTTGTGATTCCTAGAATGGCTGAGAACTGTCTGTAATGTCCTCTCCTTCAAACTCTCTCTCTTGGCTATTGTCCTCTTTCCGTCCTCCCCTTTCCTCGTCTTCACTTGTACCTTGTGCCTTGAAACCAGACTATATTTTGTATGTGTTGTGTAAATAAATGAATACAAATTCAATTTGGCTGGAGTGCACTTCAATACTTATACAGCAGTGGGCTCATGGTAATCACCAAAGTCTAATTTAACTCAGTTGCTGAACATCAAATTTCAAAGCAAAATTATAGTTGCACAAAGAGCAAAAATATACTCCTTTAAAGAAAGGATAAATTTTCTGCGCATCTACTCAAAACCCAAAGAGATTCAGTGCCCCATATTCAACAGCTGACAAAATGGCAAGCGCATTTATCAGAAAAAGGATCTAGAGGAAGCTCTAATACATGAAAGATGGACTCTATTGTAGACAATGCTTCACACAAATCACCAGGAGCTAAGAGCAATTTTATCAGCTTGTGAAAACTCTTAAGAGCTTTACATGTAGCTCAACAGTACTAATCCATTTGATCAACACCGCCACAATTTACAGTTATCTCCAGCAGAAAGGAATTCAAACCAGACGTGCCAAGTTACTGAGTATGCATTAGAAGGTTTACAGCTGGAACAGCATGTCCTAGAAAAATAAAATAACTCTGATGACCTCATTTCTAAAGGGGGCAAACTCAACTAGCAGTAAACACCCAACACTTGAGAGAACACTGCTTCACTACACATTAGGAATTGTCACCCACAGTCGTTCTCCACTGTAAACGATCCTTCATCATTTCTCGAGGGTCCAACCCTTGCTTAGCTCTATATTGTTCCTTAACCGGTTTTATCATTTACAAACACTTCTACATACTTATTAACAGAAACTTAAATTACTGGTGCTGAATGACTTTTTCATAAGTATGACTGGACCTCTTGTGTGACTGGGTATAGGTACTATGCCTGATGACCAGCTAGTCATCTGACACATTTTGATTATCATTACCTGTACATCTGTTTTATACAATATACTTAACTTGCACTGTTTTGCCTCACTAATGACTGAACTGAAACAAATATGCACTTACAGAAAATCTCTGGAATGCGCTTCTTAGTCCAAAGAAGACATTTATTATTTCAGTACTCAAAGTTCCTAAAAGGAGATTAGCTTGCTGAAAGCACATGTTTAAAAATGGTCACAGCAATGAAATGAAATAATGTACAAATGATTCTCCACTGCAATATACACAGCAAATATATGTATCTGTATTATAATGCAAAGCAAATAATGAATTAAAAAATATGCATCACCATGAGAAAAGGGCATCACTGCTTCATTTCCCTCCTATTCAGTATCAGATCGCTAGATTCCAGAATCGATCGAGGAGAGAGAGATCAATTATCCTCACAGGAAGAATGGCACACTCCAGCGTCCTGGATGTGCCTGAGATCTGCAAACACTCTCTGTCCCCGGTCCATCTGGCCTCGGCCTCTTATACTTTGAACAAACAAGAAAGGTCAATTGTAGAACTTTCCTTCTCCCTGCAGAAGTTTATTTATTCAAAAAATGCTGATTGCTTTAGGCCTTCTTTGAAAATAACAAGGTAATAATCCAAAACAAGTCTGTTGCCCGCCCTCTGAGTACATTCTCATCAGCCTATGCCCTTGGTTGGGAAAAACACGAAGAATAAAAATATGTGCACATTGTACAATGTGGAAAACTACATGCAGCTTTTAACTTAGCAGTGTCTAATGCTAAGATAAAGTCAATAGGCAGAATTAAGCTGGTGGTCACTAAAGTGACAGTGTAGTGCTTGGCTAAGTGCAACATGGAGTTAGTGGTCAAAACTCATACATCATTACATGCGCCTCATTTACTCCCAGTGTGCGAGGAGGTCTGGGAGATCGGCATACTTCCTCCCATGCTAGGAGAAGTCATCATAACTGTCAAACGCAAACCTGGTAAATGCCCTATCACGTAGAGGCCACTCTTGAAGATCAATATAGATACTAAGATATGAACCAAAGTAATTGTTGCACTTTTAGTTCCATACATGTGGAAATTTGCACTGCCACAACATGCTGGATTAACACTGGGCCAGTCCACAGAGAATGATCTGCTCTTTCTCTTCTCATTGATTCATCAGATCGAGCTTTATGTTCTTGCAGCTGTGCTATTAGTTGACATTGAAAAAGTATTTAATTCTCTCAACTCGCCATACACATTCTTGATGCTCAGGAAACTGTCAATAGGAAAGGGAGTGGTGAGACGAATATCACTTCTTTATACTAACCCTAGAGTCCAGGCGACGCTTACCAGAAGTCTGTCCTCGAACATTGATATCACGTGTCACCAGACAAGATTACCCACTATTGTCGTTATTTGCCATTCCAGTAGAGCCCCTGGCAATGTGATGAGAGAGTATCATGCTAGCAGAGGCCTTTGGATAAATGGAAAATGCTATCTAGTGTCACGCTGTGCAAATGACATTATGTTATGTATACGTAGTCCATCTGACAATGTGACACCTATAGTGGGAGAGCTCACAAAATTTATATATATATGTATCTGAATAAATTAGAATAAGTCAGCGGAAGTCCCCATCACCTCAAACCACAACTCCAGTTTCCACTTGTGAGAATACGCCCCTTTTTTGTCACCCACATTTTTGTACTGAATTTTACTGATTTTATTTTTTTGCTCCAGGGTTACCTTTCTAGCTTGTTGTCTGCAGTCAAAAACCTGCAGTCAGTCTGTCAAAATAACTCTTTTTAGCAAGAGAAAACCTTCTTTATAAATATTAATAGCCAGTCCTATGTAGGCCTGTAGCCCACAAGGCAGGGTACATGGTATTCAAAAGTAAGACATGTAGAAATTCCGAGTTAACATGTCCTTACAGTGACTAGCACCCAAAAGTTGAATATACTGTAAGAAGGCTCTAGCTGGCTCATTGAGAACAGTGGGAAGCAAATTAAATATTAATTTCTGCTATCTCTGGATTAGGACCAGCTACAGATATATGATTAAATCACTTTTTTATATTTATTTAAAATTAACCTCCGTAGTGAAGTTCTTTTTTTTTTTAATACATACCAAGGGAAAGAAACTTTTAGAAGTTTATTATTTTCCTGCCTGAAACACTTGGAGGTTAATTTAAATTAACTCTACAGTAGAAGGCCAGTGAGTGATTAGCCTTGATGAGTTGTGTAATTAGAGACAGTGTCTTGGGTATGGGGTGGGGGCGTTATCTTCGCCTGGCAGGAGGACCAGTTCAGATGTACCCAGGAACTTAATTGACTTCAAAGGGGCCTCCCATGTCATAAGCTAATGTTAGGTGACACCTGGAAAGGACCCACGTATGCCCTCTCAGTCAGAAAGGCACATAATCCATTGGCAGGAAGTTTTCCCAGAACTAGTTTGAAGTTACAAAAGAGGAGAGGACTGCTTATTACCCTGCCCACACCTCGTGGTGGGCACATAAAGGGAAAAGAGTTTCTCGATCTTGGATTTCAAGAGTGAGGGGCACCGTGGGATTTTTGCAGTAGTGCAAACAGGAACTGCTGAAAAGTGGGTATGGTTACTCCTGGGAGGTTTTACCCCATTGGTTTGAGAGGAATAAGAAGTAATCCCCACCAACCAGCTGGTGCCATGTATAAAAGTAACACTTCAGTTAACCTTCTTCAGAACACTACTGACTTCTGAAAGGTTACCTGCCAGACTGAAACTGCTTCACTTGGCATCTGTGACCTGTGAGAAGAACCTGAAGAGGTTGGAAACCCTTCCACTTGAAATCCAAGGACAAAAAGATCTCTAAGGCTGTTCCCCTGAGTTGCTCCAGGAACAGAACAAAACAAAGGAGGACCTTCCTGTGAATAAACCCCACTGACCAGTGGCATCTGAACCTGGCCTGGACCTTGCCGGTACCCTCTGCCTGATACCGTGAGAGTCTCTAAGTGCTCCTTCTGAGGTCCTGGTGAAGGGCTTTGGAAGTATACTCATGCGGTTATGTCGGCACCAAAAGAAGTTTGCAAACTTTTTCAAAACTTTTGCTCCAGAACTTCAAGGGGTTCGACCACTAAACCAGCAGTTCCATGCATGGGTTGGACTTCCTCCCCAAAAAAATGAGAAAGTCCCTTTCCAGATTCGGACTTCAAAACATTTTCAAACTTCCCTACTTCCAGGCCCTAGTGGGGGCCTACTGTATCCATCCAGTGTTGCAGTTTAGTCAGCCTCAAATGCTCGTATGTCCTGGTCTTTTTGGCAGTGTGAGAAATTGGGTTGTTGGTTGACTGGGGTATGAACCCTAGTCAAGCAACGGCCACAATCCCTTGCAGGGTGAACCACAAAAAGTCACTATGTTAAAAAGGGCTTAAACCTGAGTAACTAGGCACAAAAACAGTCAGGCTAAACTGAGGGGCAGTGTGTTAAGTTTTCTTGCAGTACATAAACAGCAACACAGTAAAAAACATAACACAATAAAAATCCCAAACCACTTTAGAAAAATAGAGGAAATGTTAATAAATTATTTGTCACCAAAGCCATAAAAATCCAATCAGTAGAACCAGCGTTATGATTTTTAAAAATTTAAGGTTCAAAATAGCAAGCCCTCAGTTTTAGAAAATGACCACCTGGGCACCTTTAGCAGCACAACCAAGGGCCCTGTTGGGGGTGCAGGACTCACTCAGGCTGCATCCGGGTGCAGGTTTAAGATGGTTTGTCCGTGTGGTTCAAAACAGGAGACTAGCTGAGTTAGCCCTTGGAGTCACTTCTGGGGTCCTGGGTGTCGGTGATGATGCAGTGCTCTGCAGCAGGGCTGGTCTCCTAAGGTCCCAAGCTGGCTCCAGGCAGCAAAGCAGACCTTCCAGGTACAGCAGCAGTCTGACAGATTGCACAGCAGTCACAACAGCAGCCAGTCCTCTGAGAGTCCTTTCATAGGTCACATCGTGAACTGAGGAGCAGGTCTGAGAGCACTCTTTTTATACCCTGGTGCCCTGCTCTTAGAAGTTGGGAGACATTTCCAGAAGGGTTCTCTGAAGTTCCAGGAATTTCCTGCCTCCCCTGTCATGTGGCCAAAGTCAGGTTACAGACACAGAGGGCTAAGAGCAGGAAAATGCAATCTTTTTAAAAGTGGCATTTCAAACTAGTGATGAAAAATCCAACTTTACCATTACAGGTGACATATGTAATAAAAAGGGAGTTTAAGGCTTGGCAAGGGGTTTTAAATGCCATGTTGACACAGTAGTGGGGCACTGCTTCCAGGCTGCAATGGCAGGCCTGGGACAGGTTTTAAGGTGCCACTTAAGTGGGTGGCACAATAAGTGCTGCAGGCCCACTGGTAGCATTTAATTTACAAGCCCTGGGTATATGATTTACCACTCTACAAGGGACTTACATGTAAATTACATATGCCAATGATGTATATGCCAGTCAAACCATGTATGGGGGAGTGAGCACATGCGCGTTAGCACTGATTAGCAGTGGCAGCATGCACAGAATCCTAAGGCCAACAGAGCAAACATCAAGACAAAATGGAGGCAAGCAAGCAAAATGTTTGGGGGAAGACCACCCTGAGGTTCACAGGTCTAACAGGTAGTATTTTCAATGAAATCTCTGAAAATTCAGATCTCCATTTTCCCTTTTTGGATTTTTGTCATTTTTATGTCAGTTTGCTTATTGAAATATTCCATATTTTTTATAAAGTGAGTGAGTGTTTTATTGTGTTTTGTTTCAGACCTCTTAACTGTTATGGTAATTTTAAATGCTTTGCACATTTTTGTTAAGTTATGCCTGTCTGGTTTGTGCCATAGCTATCAGGGGTTGAGCTCAGGTTATATCACTGAAACCTTTGACTGTATCTAACAAGTTAGTGACTTTATTACTTGTGGTGGACTTCCATCTACCCTACTTAATATTTCACTTTCTTACCTAGTGGTGTGAACAGGCAGTAAGGTATCTAGGCATCAAGAGACACTAGATTGCACAGATAATACTCAGAGAGAACTATGGTCCTAGGATCACTAAAATGAATGATGCTGTGACTCACTGGCAGGCTCTCCCTTTAACACTAGCTTGAAGTAGCAGTTATTAAAATATTTTTTCCCAAAATGACTGTACCTATTTACTAATATCAATCCCCTTGAATAAATATATATATTTTTAAATTTTAAATTAAGAACGTTATTATTCAGGTTAATGTGGGCTGATGACTCTCTCCTATCCAAAATAGAGATTTCTCTATTCCTGAATTCGAGCTGTGCTATTTGATAGCACAGGGAAGACATACATTGTGCCTGTTATTATAACACTAGCTTTTACAGTGTTGGCTTTTCATAAACTTGTCGTGCTTGTTGGAATGGTTAATACATGCTTACCAGAGATTTCCTTGATAAATAACCCTATACTTGAAGTTACCAGGGCTCTGGGAGCAACAATGCCAGTTGCACCTACTTATTCTAGATGATCTGTATCCAGAGTGTACCTTCATGACTGTGGGACAGTTTAAAAGCAAAAGGGAGATCTCCACATTTGATATTTTCATTTACTTTAGGCATAAACACAGAATCTGAGAACGTTACGCACTGTTGCCTCACAGACACATTCCTCTCACTTGAGCAAAATATTACATGGAAAAAAAGACTTTGAAATGTAACAGAACAGTAGCTCAGCAGATTTGTTGAGAATGGGACTAGACGTTGATCGTAGGTGTTCAACATGCAGCTGCCTGAGTCTGCCGGAAGGGATTACTCCATCACAAACGTGAAGGATATCCCGTCTGCTGAATTACAAGTTCTATAGGATAATACAGCAGACGGGATATCTGTCATGTTTGTGATGGAGTAATCCCCTCCGCCTAACTCGTAATGAGGCCCTAGATGTTTGTGGCATGGACGTGCTTGCCGATAGCAAGATTGTAATTGTATTTATATAGCGCTTACTACCCCTGATGAGGCGTCGAAGCGCTTTTCGGCAAGTAGCACGCTACTCCGGAACCCAAGAGGAATTAGTGGTGGATTAGTAAAGGGAAATATGAGTACAGTATTAGTATTAGTATGAGTTAACTTGAACGGAGGATATGTGAGTTTGTTAGTTGGATTGACTAGAGTAATGGAGGGATAGAGGAGGAAAGAATTCAAAAGCGTTAATTGGGAGTTTATAGTAATTGGATGAGGCTTGGGATGAGTAAAGGAGAGATAGAGGAGGGAGGAGTCGATGGAAAGGGGTTAGGAAGATTATAGTAGCAAAAGGGGTTTTAAATGAGTCAAAGGTGAGATAAATGAAGGATAATTTAATAGGGTTGTTTGGGAGATCATAGTAGTAAACTGAGGTGTGGGGTGAGCCAGGAGCGGTAGAGGAGGGAAGATCCTAGGCAGGGTTATTTTGGAGATCAAAGTAGTAGAATGGGTTTGGGATGAGTCAGAGTGGAGATGGAGGATAGATTGACAGAGACGTAGGGTGATGGGGAGACAGAGTAAAGCTTGCGAGAGAGTAATTTTTTTATTTTATTTATTTATTTATGTTTTGAAATGTTTTTATTTAATTTTATTTTTCTTTATTTATTATTTCTCTAGTACAGTAGGACTAGAGTAATAAATAGATATGTAAATACATAGTAAATGAATATAAGTGCAAGTAATATAATAATGGGGATAATAATATAAGAAGTAAAGTTGTATTGTATAATTACAGACTTTCAAGTTATGTAATATTTGATGTTAATTAATAAGTGTACTTTGCTAACATTCATATATCTTTCTTCAATTTTTCAATAGTGAAATGCTTGCTGTTAAATAGTTAAGATAACATTTGCTTATTAGGATATCAAAAAGAAAGCAGGGATTCATAGGTATCTAATATAGCAACTTATCTGGGAGCTATGCAATGACCTATGGACATGTTAAGCATAGAACAATATACATATATATATATATATATGTGTGTGTACAGGGGTGTGGAATTTATTAAAATATCTACTTGTCCACGGGACAGGTTGCTTCTCAAATCTACTTGTCCTGTAAAAAGATCTACTTGTCCCTTTGGTGCCATGTAGTGTGGCGCCTAATTATGGCAGCAATCTCATTATGTAAGAGCTCTGATAATAGCCTCTCTGATTATGCCAGGGCTACTACCATAGTAGGGCTTGAATACTTGCAGTTTCAATCCCTACTGTAGCAATTTCCTTATTTTTCCACCTTTCTGCAGATCTGCATACTGGGGCTGGAGGAAGCAGTAAGCAATAGTTCCAGGGCTGGAATGCCTTTGAGTCTGCAGACCTACTAACCTGCATGTTTTAAAGATCTTCACCAGCTTCTCTCTAATATTTTCCCATAATAAGAAAGGTTGGACATTTACTCCTGACAATGGCAGAATTAGAACTTCTTCCAGGATTGGGAAGAAAGTGGCTGGAGGGAAAATGAACTTGCAAATGCTCAATAGATTTTCACATAAGCAAATCTACACATGCGTATTTACCCATGCTAAAATACAGTTCACAAATATTTTATAGGGGTACGACATATACCATGGGTGCACTTTTGTGACTTTCTTTAAGAATTTGGGGCCACATGTAGGTAGGTTCAGATTTGCGACCCGCAAATTGCGAGTCGCAAATCCGAATGTAGGATGGTGTCCCTGACACAATCCGTGATTCGCAAGGGCTTCGCAAATGCACACCTCATGAATAATCATGAGGTGGGTCGCAATTTGCGACCCCCTTGCGAATGGCGGCCTCACAGGGATGGTGGCCTGCTGGAGACAGCAGACCACCATGTCTGTGACTGCTTTTCAATAAAGCAGTTTTTTTTTTTTTTTAATGCAGCCCGTTTTCCTTAAAGGAAAACGAGATGCATTACAAAAATGAAAAATGAAACGTTTTCGTTTCATTTTTTCAGAGCAGGCAGTGGTCCTGCGGACCACTGCCTGCTCTGAAAAAATGTTTACAGTGACATTCACAATGGGGAAGGGGTCCCAGGGGGACCCCTTCCCTTTTGTGAAAGTGTTAGCACCCATTTGAAATGGGTGCAAACTGCGATTGGTTTGCGCCCGCGTTCGCAAAACAATCCTACATTGCACTGTGAGTCGCAATTAAGAAGGGAACACCCCTTCCTAATTGCGAGTCGCAAACCCGTTTTGCGATTCGGTAACCAGGTTACCGAAACGCAAAACTGGGTTTGTGCACCGCAATGTGCTTTTTGCACGTCGCAAACAGCGAAAGTCGCTGTTTGCGACATGCAAAAAGCTACCTACATGTGGGTCTTGGTCCCTAATTAGGTCTGGTGTTAAAGACATTTTGTTTTTATTAAACTTCTATTTCTCTGTCTTTCGGCTGGCTTTACTGTGAGTGATCGCATTCTTCTCTTCCACAAGGAGCATATTGGCACACAAAGTAGTTTTGTTCAGTGTCAGGAACTACAGTGGCAATCAGTGACGTAACGAAACTGGAGGGTGCCCCTTTGCAAAGAACATGGAGGAGCCCCCTCTCCAGACCTTTGTTATGCCACTGGTGGCAACGTGCGCTTTTAGAGTTCAAAAACGTTTTGGGTTTTTTTTGCCAGTATTTGTTACAATGTTGAGGGCCTGGTAGCTCCCACAACAATAAAGTGTTACAAAAGCCATGTCAAAACAAGACAAGCATTGATGAAACTAAAAGACTTATAAAAATATGTCAGATCAGTTGGCTTTGTCAGTGTTTGTTTATTTTCATGCTTCCCATAATCGTGTTGAAAATGGTTACACTGATTTTCCATTAGAAATATTTTTGGGAAATACTAGCATGCATCAAAACATTTTACTAAATGACACCTCATTTGCATCTAATCAGAGAGCATTCTGGGAGCATTATACTTAGCCTAAACTTTTCAAACATGTGTATACACGTTTTTTTTATTTGTACTGGAACCAACGTCAGTAGTGAAATGTGACCTTAAAACATTTATTTACAGCACTCACCCTAATAATGAAGGTTTTCAAATAATGAACCATAAATACAAGTTCGAACAGCATTATCTTTTGGAAACACATTACCTCAACTGTAGAGAGTTCCACTCTCTGTAAACAGGCAGCCAAAGGGTTTGTGCTGCAGAGGGTTGGGCCTACTTGTCCCAAGGACAAAGTAAACATAAAAACTTGTTGTCCTTGACCCCAAACAAGATGTCCCGGGTGTCGGGCGATAGGAATTCCACATCCCTGGTGTATATATATATATATATACACACACACACATACATATACACACATGAACACACCTGAATACACACATATATACATTTAACTGTGAGTAAATATACATTTGTTAAACAGGCTTAAAGAGTATGTGTATAATTTATTATTATGAAATAGTAAGTACACATATTTTCTAAAGAACTATACATATCTAGAATATACACATAATCAGATTATATATATTTATCAACACAGGCATGTGCAGTTCATTGCTGTTTCGATATGTTGGTTATGAAGGAAAGAGCCAACTCTTGAGGAGTCTTATGAAGACAAAATAGATATCAGTGGATCTTATATTTGAGGGTAATGAATTCCATAGTTTGGCTGCTTGAACAGAGAAGGATGTACCCCCTATTGTATTTTTCTTGTATGGTGGTGTTTTAAGGCGGGGTGCCAATCTTGAGCGGAGGTTTCTTTGTTGAATGTATTAGATTATTTAGTTTCTGATGAAAAGTGCTCCTGTTCCATGTATAGCTTTGTAGGTGATACAAAGCAGGTTGAAGGTGGATCTTCTATCAATCGGTAACCAGTGTAGTGCCCTCAAGGTAGGGGAGATGTGGGCTTGTGGCTTTACATGTAATAGTAGCCTGGCAGCTGAGATCTGAATACATTGTATTTTTTTCATAATAGAGATTATCCATGGTAGAGGCCATTGGCATAATCTAGTTTAGATAGTATAAGCGAGAGATAGTAGCCTGCACCTTATGTGGAAATCCAAGGTGGGGGAAGATGTGTCGCAGAGACAAGTACCTCACACAAAGACACACATCCCGGGCAGTGTTCATGTATGTCATACACAGCAGAGCACTGCACATCTCTGGGCTCCCCACAGTACTGAGGGCTCAGCCCAGCCAGCAGCAGACGTGTACACCCTGGCCCCCGCTGTGCCTTAACTGGGTGTGTAGTGCACACCACACAGAGACGAGCGCCTGCAGGTTCTTATTTTTTTATTATCATTTTTATTTGTAGAGATTTTACAAATCAGTTAAAAATATTACCAAGCCATTCACAAAGAAGGGAGCCATATACACATGCTAAAAACGTAGGCATTTTGTTGTTATAACTAGCTGAATAACTTACACACCCAATTTCCCCCTGGCAGCTTCCTCCCTGGTAATTATGGCTAAACAGACACTTCATAATCACTGGACTAAGCTGACAGTCACTGGGCCAGAATTGGAGAGTTTCTTACCTACATGCTGTTTTTCCATGCTCACTGAGCTAAAATGGACGAGTTCCCTAACTATACGGTTAGTGCATGCTCACTTTGCTTAGATAGGCAAGCGCCTTACCTGTATCCTGTTACTGGATGCTCATTGAGCAAACATTGAAGAGTGCCTTAACTACATGCTGTATCTTCATGGTCAGTGAGGCAAAATGGGCGAGTTCCGTACCCATATGCTGTTAGTGCATGCTCTCTGAGCCAAACCAAGATGGAAGAGTTTCTTAACTACATGACTCCTGTGTGCTCACTGAGCTAAAATGGCTGAGTTAGTTACCTATGATCTGTTACTGCATGCTCACTGGGCTGTAGTGGATGAGTTTCTTGACTACACACTGTCATTGCATGCTCACTGAGCTAAGATGGAGAAGTTCCTTACCTATACTTTGCTGCATGCTCAATGGCTAGGATGGTCTATTTGCTTAACTACTCACTGTCACGACATGCACCATGAGCTAGGTTGGATGGGATCCTGAACTATATGCTGTTGCCTCATGTTTAGTGTGTTAAGATGGGTTAGTGGGATAACTACACACTGTCACTGCATGCTCACTGAGTTAAGATGGGTGAGTCTTTACCTTTATGCTGTTACTGCATGGTCACTGAGCCTAGATGGAAGAGTTCCTTATCTGGGCTCTGCTATTGCATGCTCACTGAGCTAAGGTGGGCGAGTTGCTTAACTATAAGCTGCCATTGCATGCTCCTTGGGCAGCGATAGCCAGTTTCTTGCTTATACGCTGTGAATGCATGCTCCTTGAGCTAAAATGGGCGAGTTCTTTACCAACACGCTGTTACTACATGCTCACTGAGCCTAGAATGAAGAATTTCTTACACTCTACTACTGCATGCTCACTGAACTCAAATGGGTGAGTTGCTGAACTACATGCTTAACTACACATTGTCATTGCATGGTCACAGAGCTAAGATGGATGAGTTCCTTACCTACACGCTGTTACTGCATGGTTACACAGCTAAGGTGGGAGAGTTCCTTACCTACATGCTGTTACTGCATGGACCCAGAGCGAAGATGGACGAGTTCTTTACCAACATGCTGTTACTACATGCTCACTGAGCCTAGATAGTGGAGTTCCCTACCCACAATCTGCTACTGCATGCTTACTGAGCTCATATGGGTGAATTGTTGAACTACATGCTTAACTACACATTGTCAGTGCATGTTCACTGAGCTAAGCTGGACCAGTTTCTTACCTACACCCTGTTACTGCATGGTCACAGAGCTGAGATGGTCGGGTTGTTTAACTGCTTGCTGTCACTGCACCTTCCCGGAGTGAAGATGGACAAGTTCCTTAATTACACATTGACAGTGTAAGGAGGTGGTACTGGTATAGAGTGAACCTAGCTGAAAAGCAGAGGAGCACTATACAAGGTCAAGCACAAAGGTACAGTCAATGACTGATTGGAGGAGTATTGGAGGAGTTTTTGAACTTTGAAAGCATAAGTGGACAGTGCATAGTCATCTGAGTGAAGCTGGATGAGTCTCTGAACTAGAATGCGTCACAGCCTGCTTACCAAACTACTCCAGAAGAGTTCTTTGCCTACATGCAGGTTCATTTAGATAAGTCAGAGGTGTTCCTTCAAGATCACTGCTTGTTCACTGAGCACAGTTGACCACATTTCTAGAGCACAGGTTGTTTCTATACGGACTCCAACCTAAGCTGGGGGACGTTCTACAAGGCAATCTATGGCTGCGCGCTAACAGAGCTAAGCTGGTTGAGTGCATGTTCTTGACTATAAGGTCCCTGAGCTTTGGTTTGATTCATAACTTTAGCATGTGTTGCCACTATGAACAGAGGTAAGATGGACGAGTTTCTGTTATACATGCTGTAACTACATGCCCATCAGTCGGCCGTAGAGTCAGCCCTATATTGGGTGACTACCTCTCGTGACTGTATTTTAACTGAGATAGGTTTGACTAGTTTCTTGACTATGGGCCATATCTACAAGCCCCTACCGCTGCCTTGTGCCACCCTAGCATTATTTTTTTTATAAGAGGCCTTTCCCCTGCGCCACATTTACAAAGTGGCGCAGTGCATCATGCATTGTGCCACTTTGTAATCCCTTGCGACACATTATGCCTGCGCCATAGATATTGGAAACAGATAACTGAAATATTAAAAGCATGGCAGGAAATACAATGGAATCCTCCACCCTCCTTGCAATATTAGGACATGTGAAGGACATACCTAAGGGAGTTAGAAAGTATATTACTGTGGCATTATTACTGGGTAAATGGAGGGTAGCCATGTATTGCGGTAAAGGACTCTCATCCTCAATAAAAGATTGGATAACATGCCTTATATATTGCAGTCACACATCAGACACATACACGTCACTCTGCCCAGTACATCTCGTCCTTAAAACATATATGAACCACCTAGATAGTATCAGACCAGTGATGACTCAGCTGACAGAACTGATTGTAACGACGTACAGTGTAGTCTATGCTCTCACGCTATTTATATATGTGTGTTTGTGTGTGTGTGTAGCTTATGCAGTTTAATACAATTCGCAAGATTTATGCAGATGATTGATTTGCTGTAGCAGTGACTTTGAATATTTTATTAATTTTATCTATTTTTTTATATGATGAAACAAATATATTTTAAAAAAACTGTACATCAATTTTCGATTAGGAAACATACGGCCCACCCACAGAGTGACAACAGATGTGCTATTTATATATAGAGATAAAGGAAGTATGGTTTGAGATAGCAAGAGCATATTGATATGGATTTTCCAGAAATATTTAGGCTGTGTGTGCATACAGTTATGAAAAGAAACATTATAGGTGTCATCATGATTATTGGCACATTTCATATTCGTGTTTATCTCTGCTCCTGTTTCAGAGAGTCCATTTTACGTGTTAATAGAAACTTCCGGGTCCAATGTTTCCCACGATGAAGATAAATTGAATCACTTTTTAGAAAAGGTCATGGCACTGGGATTTGTTACTGATGGGACCGTAGCGACTGACGACATGAAGATAAAAGTAAGCTTGCATATCTTGCTTAGGCACTTTTCTTCTCTTTTCCGACTCTCTAATGTATCCTTTAAAATTCTAAATGAAATGTTCTTATCACAGAATAACAGGTGCGTTTCTGCAATAAAAAATGTCAAGTCATAAGTTGTTTTTGCAATAAGTTCTTTTTTTGCAGCATGACTCTATTCTAGATTCTCATGCTGTGTTTAATTCCCAATCCAGTGGTTAGAATAAAAATATGTGCCTCAATTACTGGAGTGTTTCGAATAACTGTGATAGATCCAAATTTCACAGTGCCCCACGACATAGATGTCATTTTCAGAGTGCTTGTTCTGTCACTGAACAATAAAGGAAATATTACTTTTTGTATATAAAAAGTATCACAAAGTAGTAATGTGAGTTTAATTCAAAGTGTATGTGTCTCGCTGACTGCTTAAAAAACTTGCACAAATAAAAATCTGCCTTTACTTATGAAATATGATATCTCTCCAAGGTATATATACTTGATAAAAACATGCAGACACAGACAGCAGCCAGTTAAATATGGACCTAAAATTGTGGGGACGTTCGTGGTTCCAAGTTGTAGAATTGGTACCATAAGTGTAAGTTTGTGTCATTATTATGGTCCTATTCCGACTTTGGCGTTTATTTCGGAAGACCGCCACGGTGGTGGCTGCCAAAAGACCGTCATGTTGGTGGTAATCAGACTGCCACGTTACGACTCACACCGTGAACACTGCCAAAAAAAACACCACAAACCCGACACCGGCAGGACCCTGGAGGACGGGAAAGAGGCAGTTCCAGCACAGCCACGCTGACACAATTCCGCCCACCAGATTATGAGCCACACATCAGCACAACGGTTCTTACACAGCGGAAAACCATTGGCAGTGTGAACCGCAGCACTCAGAATTCACCATAGTCAGAACACAAAACCACATTGGATAGTTTGAATATCCCACGCCTGACGTACATACACACACCAGACATACCTACTCATTACTATATAACACACCCCAACACAACCCACAATCCTTTGCTACAAATTAGACTTGCACATACACAGAGAGCAGGCAAATACACACATATAGCACTGTTACACCATATGCACAGATACGCATCCCACCCAGCACACACAACACAACTGCACTACCAACACAAAACACACATAAAGACCACACACACCACAAGCGTCCATCACCCCATCAATCACCACATACTGCATCCTTACACAAACACACCCTTCCACCCACAAAATAACCACCACCATGTACCCACAAAAGCACCCACGGTTCACAGAAGACGAGTTGAGGGTCATGATGGATGAAATTCTCAGGGTAGAGCCACAACTGTTTGGCGCACAGGTCCAGCAAACATTGATTGCCAGGAAAATGGAGTTGTGGCAGAGAATAGTTAACAGGGTCAACTCAATAGGCAGCCATCCACGCACAAGAGAGGACATCAGGAAGAGGTAGTATGACCTTAGAGGGAAGGTGCGTTCCATGGCATCGCCGTGCACAAGACTGGCAGTGGGCCCCCACCTCCTCTCCCACAGTTCACATCTTCAGAGGAGAAGGTCTTGAACATCCTGCATCCCAAAGGCCTGACTGGAATACCTGGCAGACTGGACTCTGGTGAGTGCCCACAGCTTCCATGTCACACAACTGTCTTGTACTGCATACTTCCTCACCACCCAAATACTCCACAATGTACTGCATGTCTCACTACACATCCCACCTATCCACCTAATGCCCCTGTCCTGCATGCCACACCTCCACCCAGCCTAACTGCCCACACAGTCCTTGGTAAAGGCATGCCTTTCATGGGCTAAAACGAACACTACAACTCCCACAAGCCCATCTACCTGAATACCCGGAATGTGCACATCCCATCACATCCCTTGCATGAATGCCTATTGAACTAGCTATACCAACTAGATGTTATGACAGAGGACCACAACATGACAATGAGAGCAGTGCAATGGAGCAACACAAGGCCAAAGAAGGCTAAACAGAGCTGCAGCATTGTGACTAATCCAAGTGGCCACTAATCAGGATCCACAACCCAGAAAGTCAGCCACCATGGTATGGTATGTCAGATGGCAGAGTCCATGTACATGCACAGCATGTAGATTTAACCTTGCATACTCCCATACCCTCCACCCTCAGGAACACCATGTTGCTATGTCTAGCCTTCTACCACTCACGACTACCAGGGCTGAAGAGTCACTAGCTAACAGTTCAGAGCATTCATGTGAACTATCAGTCTGTACCAGTACCCATCCACACAGCCAGATGTACTAAACCTGAATGACGCCAACCTAAATGGAGTATGGAACACATGTCACAGACTACTACCTAACACCAATGGTATGCTGTGCAGCATCTGTCATTGTCATTTCCATTGCTGGGAATCATGTCCACTGTATGCATATGATAAAGAGTGAACCAAACAGATCTTCAGTATGTAACTCCCTCCCTCACTCTACCCCTGCCAGTGATACCATGGAGAGGATACCAAAGGCTGCCAGCCCACCACAGGATGAAGGCCCCAGTGAGGACAACACACCTGGATGTCTGGACACTGATGACCTGCCTGGCCCATCTGGGACATATGGCCAGTTTATCACTCCCTGCCCCACCCTCCCCACATCAGTCCCCCCAAATCCTGTGGCCTCAACATCACAGCCTACCCCTCGTCCCCAAACCTGTGTCCCAAAGCACAGATCAAACTATTGTGTGCCCCACAATACAGGGACCTGAGTCGATCCCTTACACCCTAGACAATGAAAGTCCTGCGAACACTGGGAGTGGGCACACTGTGCCATGGGCACAGATACATGGGGGCAGGGGCATGGGAGAGAAGCTGTGGGCCAGAGGATGGGGCCCCCAAGGGGCTCAACTGACAAGGCTACCATCTCCCAAGTTCTGGGAGCATACCAACAATCTCAGATCAGGACGGGCCAGATCATAACCATGTTAAAGTAAAACTAGCGGCTGTAGAGGGAATACCACCAGGAGGTCATGCAGCAGTGGCAGGCACACAATGCCACCATGGGGTCCTTTGCAGGGGTGCTGAGGGATATCAACACTACTCTGCAGGCTTCCTCAATCCACCAGCAGGCCCCTTCTGCTACCAACAGAACTTCAGACCCATCCACATCAGCGGTAGCCAGCGGAATAGAGGCCCTGCCAGGGAAACCACAGGCCTCAGACACCCCTCCCTCTGTAGCTAACGAACCCCCTGCAAATGTGGACATCCATCCAGACATCCGGCTGGAGCAGATGGCAAGACCACACCCACTGCTAGGAAGTGACCCTCACCTGATTTATCTACCTTGTGTGCCACTGAGACACCCTGTTGACTGTTCAATGGCATAACTCCATCTCCCCAAAGGCAACTGGACACTGGCCCTGTTCAAACAACAGCTGTACCACCTACTCTGATAATTCCATTTACCATGACCCCATTCATCACCTCTTGGGCAATGATTTCACTATATATGTTTGTTTCCATTTTAAGATATTTACCATAAACACCAATGGAACACAGCTACTGTATATGTGTCTTCATTACAACATCAGCAAAAGTCATGATTGCCATATGTGACATGGCTATGCATGCCTACATCCAACAGGCAGTGTAATGGGCAGGAGAGGGAGGCATCCTAAACATGTGCCACAGTACAACAGATATGTTCCAGGACACGTAAGACAGTCCAAATTCCTGACCCATACAAGAGTGTAGTCAGCATGCAAAACTGCAAAAAGACAATGGCAGAGTACTATCAGGATGCAAGGCATGGAGCCACACAAAGCACATATGCAGCACATAGAGGTTGTCCCCACTGTAGATTACCTCCTAACCAGGATCCCCCAGAGTTGACCTATACAACACCAGTCACAGAATATTCATCACGTAGCACTGTAGCTTGCATCTGCCATTTACAATTCTCTAATCATTAAGCAATGGCTAGTGACTATAGCCCAAGCCATAGGTAGCAGAGGCACATGTATTCTTTCCACAGTCAGTATGTGGAATGACATGAGCACAGGAGAATGCAGAACACATAGCTCATCAGTGGTCTGCATATTGGAGGTTAAATTCAAGGAAACTTCAATGGGTACACTTGTTAGAGATGAGCTATTACTTTGCACATGACATACAAACTGTCTGCTCCCCCAACGCACACATAAGGATAGGACCACATCACACCACCACTGATGAGTCAACTCCGAAAGATAATTGTCAGCAAATCATCTGGATTTACAACACTTGCCATCCCACAATCATGATACCTGTATGTTACCTGAAGTACTGATTGATGAGCTCAGTCCTAGAGTCAGCTGCCCCTTCCTCCTCTGCCGCCTCATCCCTTGCCATGTCAGTATTACCAGCCACTGGTCCAGCTGCCTCACCCTCATCAGCTAGCAATGGTATCTGACATCTCAGGGCTACATTGTGGAGCATGTGTGGGACATTGATGTTCCTCAAAATGAGGAAGTCATGTACAGATCCAGGAAACTTGTCTGTCACCCGTGAGATGTACTGGTCTGCCAGTCAGCTGAACAGTAATGGAGTGGTAGTTCTTCCTGTTCCTAAACACCTGTTCATTGGCACTGGGAGGAACCAGAGCTGTATGGGTGCCATCAGGGGCCCCTATCACATGAGGGATGTGTCCCATATCATAAAAGTCTACTTTTAGTTTAAAAAAAAAATGCTATTAGTTTTCAGTTTCAACTGTTCCATCATAAAGTGTAATAATCAAGTAGCATCACATACAGATCATAGTTGAACATGCAGTACCCATAATAGATCTACAGGTGTGTTCTAGCGATCATGTATAATTTAACATTGATGTTGAACAACAATCCTTTATCCCATCCATCCCCCTTCCGTCTATTCATTATATCCATTAAGACATATGGGTCGCATTTAATATTGAGCTTCTCTAAAGTACTTTTCCTTGTGTGGGAGGCCGACATATACAGTCACCTTAAGAACCACACCAATCCCAGCCAGTCATCTGTGAGGAAGGGGCATATATGAACCCTTTAGTGCAAAATATGTGGAAGCCTCAGGTGTTCTACCTAGACTCGCCTCCAGCATCTCATAAGAGACACTACTTGCCCAACTACAGTCAGCCCCATGATTCAATCTGTGCCCTAAACACTTCTACTAGTGAGTCCCACTATAGAGATATTGGTTTTCTCCTCAGTCCTCTATACTCTTCTCTTCTGAGGGTTGCACTTTCAGCCTGGCTCCAGCTTAATACCTCCTCCCTCCATGAGAGGAGAGATGGGGCATGGGGGGACTTCCAGCGCCTGGTCAGCTGAAGTTTTGCCAAAAGCATAGCCAAGTCCATGAAGCGCGTAAGTACCTTAGAGCCACGTTTTCCAGGGTGCAGTCCCAGGTGGAATTAAGCGGATAATTTAGGTGACCCAGGGCAAAGCAGCCGGTGAATAAAACCCCTCTTCCACATTGCATCTGTACAATTTATCTTGCTCAAATTATGGCCGGCTAGCCAGTAGGACAGCCATTACAATTGGCCCGCAATACAGTAGGCCTTGAAATCTGGAGCGGCCAAGTCCCCTAAGTCTGGGGGTAACTGTAGTTTCGTCAGGCCGACTCGGCGGCGACCTTTCCCCCATATTAGGTCTATCAATAAAGAATTCAATGCCCGAAATACACATGGTGGTACTATAAGCGTCAAGTTAACAAAATGGTATAAGACCCGTGGTAGCATTACCATATTCGCCAGGGTCACCCTCCTGGCCACTGAAAGGGGTTGTGTGATCCAAAAGTCGATTTGGGATCAGAGCGATGTAATTGGCCGGTTTAGATTCGCCTCTAGGAAATCCGCTTGGTCCTGGTAAATGCGAATACTAAGATAGCAGAAGGAGACAAGGGGTGTTGCAGTAGTCCTGGGCCCAAATGGAATCACAGGCTCCGACCAGGTGCCCTGAAAGGAATATGCATATTACTTATCAGAATTAATTCGGAGCCCTGAGAGGAGTGCAAATTGGGAAAAAGTCCGCACTGCCCTCACCGTGCCCTGCCGCAAATCCCTGTAGTAAGGTATCATATCATCCGCATATAAGGAGCAAGCATGCGTAGTGGGGTTGAGCGCAATTCCCCAATCTTTTGCACTGCGGCAAAAGTGCTGTGCCAGGGGCTCCAATTCCAGTATGAACGAGAGGGGGGACAGAGGACAGCCCTCTCTAGTTCCACGGTCTACGGGGTAAGAAGCGGATATATGCACTCCTGTCTTGGCCCTGGCAGTTGGGCTGTGTACAGGAGCCTCACCCACCGTATAAATTCCGGTATATGCCGGCATATGTGTATTTGTGCTTCGACTCCTCCATCAGCTGAAATAGTCAGCAAATATTCATCGATGTACCACGGCGTCAAACAATTCCACATTGGTCCATGTGGAGCAGACGCGGGAGTAATGGAAGTATTCTACGCGCCAATACTTTACTGAGGAGTTTATTCTGTATTTAAAATAGACAGGGGCCTATAGGATGACATCTGTGTGGGAGATCTATCCGGTTTTAGAAGTGAGGTCACTACCGCTTCACGACTTGTAGCTGGGAGCATTCTTCTTCAAGGGACCTCTTATATATCTTCATAGGGGAAAGTCTACCTTCACATAGGCCTAATCCATAAGTTGGGGGGAACCTGATGTTGCTATCCAGGTGTTTCAACAATGCACATAGTATATCCTTTAACACTAGACTGAACATTGGCTGTGACATCCCTGCTGCCAAACCCACAGTATTCTGAAAGGAGCCTGTGGCAAAAAGTGTAGCACTGACAGGACTTGTACTATAGGAGGAATGGAATAGGGATTGTGTATGGCTGGTAGGGAGATCAGACTCCAACTGTGTACATAGATCCATGATGGTCTGACGATTCAGACTATAGGTTTGTATGATATGCCTATCCTCCAGGGTTGCAAGGTCATGAGAATGGACATTGAGGGACTTTACACATGTAAGCTGAACATTTCAAAATTATCACACACCTAACACTGACGGACACGCGTAGCACTAGAGATATATACAAAAATGGGCATGCAGAAGCACTTTGGACACCAGCCTTGCAGCACAATGCTGAAAAAGTAAGTAGTTTACGACACATGTCATATGTGTCAGCACTACCATGATGGCACAACATGGGTTACTCCCCAATTTGTCCTAATATGTATATGGCACACATAAATTGGCACATCAATGCATGAGATGTGCACAAAATGGCAGCCGCCTGTCCTGCAGCACTGGACAGATGAAAGTGATCTAAGTCCGCCGGTGTATGTCGTCATGGCGGGAGGCAGTCACGACCACCGTGCAACTTATCATTGGTTAACATTGGTGTCTATGGGGGATTGGGGCCAATGATGATGACTGCCAGCAGCGACGGTCCTGTACGTGGCGGCCGTAACTGACATTTTCTGCAGCCTTGCTCACTTGACTCCTGACACTGTTGCCAGCAAGACCTCCATGACCTCAGCTGCTGTGTACTGTCTCTGGGAGCCATCATGGCATGTCCTGCAGGTGACAGGGCCACAGCCATGACACCAGAAGATCTGGAGAAGCTTGTGGGTGGGGTCCTACCCCTGTATGGACAGGTATATGGGGCACCAGAGGAACAAGTGAGCCCAATCCCATGGTCATGTGTGATAGGGGTGCGTGTGACGGTGAATAGAGTAAGTGTACCGGTGAGGGAGTATAGATGCCTACAAAGGGCATGAATTGAAGGCATGTGGCCAGTGAGGATGGGGATGTGTGGGCACTTGGTGCGTCTGATGTGTATGTGCCCCTCCTGCTAGTATGGTACCTGTGTACATAACTTTTTCCTATTATTTGTATCATCCACCAGAAGAAAGGGATCTGGCGTGCCATCGTCAAGGAAGTGCGGACTCAGGGCGTTCATAGCCGGCAGAGCACCCATTGTGATGGAGGGGTGCCCATCAGACCCTGATCCCCCTAATGGCCCACTTATTCATGGTGGCCTACCCTCAGGTGGATGGACCTTTGAGGACAGCACAGCAGCCAGAAGGGGGTGAGTACTGACTGTATCCTGGGACTTGCATAGGGTTGTATGGGATTAACTGCCTCACTGTAGCTATAGTGAAAATGTAGTCAATGCTCCATGTATGTAGGCTGAGGGGTAATGGGTAGTAACCACTCGGCCTGAGCATTAGTTGTAGATGTATCTTGATGGTTTGCTGTCAGTGGATGTACTTCTCCCATATCCTGTATACTCCATGTTTGCATTGTGGCGATGGTCTAATCAGATTGGCACATGTGTGACTCCATCCTGCCTTTACTATGTATGTGAGCTTGTGTACCACCCTAGCAATTACTGTGCTACACAGCTTATTGGCTGCCTACATCATGTCCCAGTTGTTATTTGGGGTCACATCTGAAGAAGTGTGAACATGTCAGCTATCCTTGGCCTAGCTGAAGTGGGTGATTAAGCCAGGATTGGGTATTGTATGACTAATGATATGTTGGTCTGAAATGTGTATTGTATTTTATCTGCTGAGGCACCCCTATGTAGTAGTGTGATGTGTTGTCAGTGAAAAGGCGGTGGTGTTGGGTCATGTATGCATTTTGCAACCATGTATTAACCTTCAGAGATGTGTGTTGTCAGGGCGTGGGTACAGGTATTCACTAATCTGGAATGCTGTGATTGAGGGTGGTGTTATGATGTTGTGAAGTCCTACTGGTGAAAATGCATGTGTGGTGTTTTTGTATGTAGACCATGTTGTCATATGTGTGTTACTGATGTTCATCAGTTGAGACACTGCACTCAGTGAATAGGTATAGATGTGCTATTTGGGTTATTGTAAATGCACTTAGATGTGTGATTAGTTGTGATAGATATGCAAATGGTGTCTGCAGATATTCCTCTGTGATTGGTTTAGACTAATCACATGCCTGTACCCATTACTTGTATTGTACACATCAGATGTAACCTGAATGGCTGTTGAACTAGTAGTGGCTTAATCGGTTATTAGTGAGAATTTAACATTATTGTACAGAGTGTTATGTCAGCCATGTAATGTGACAGACAGAGGCTGTATGGTGTGTGAGTGTAGTAGTATTCACTGTCATGGATATCTCGCAAAGGACATGGACTGATTAGCTGTTGTTACTGTACAGCCCTGATGTGTTAGGTTCAGTCAGTTGCACTTTCAGTAGGTGTTAGGCGTATGGAGAGGCCTTATGTGAATTCAGGTAGACATTTGTACTTCACCCAGGGCATGATGTGCATGCAGACATGACTATGGTGGTGATTATATGGATGACTCCAGTGGTGCAGACTTACTTGGATGTTGATATGGGTGTGAGGGTTGGCGTACAGGGTTGGGTATCGGTGAAAAGATGTGACATGATATAGGACATGAGTATTGGCACCTGATATTGCCTAGGCAGGATATGTATTGTCACAGATGTGCATGTTTACAAGTGTGTATGTGAGGTATGTCTTAACCCTCTCTCTCCCTATCTCTCTCCTTCTCTTTCTCTGTTTGTGTGCATCAGTATCAGCATGTGAAGGAGAAGAGGAAGAGGCGAGTGGGGATGCTGCAGGCCAAGGGACCCTGAGTGCTGCTATCAGCGACAGCGAGGGACCAAGTGGCATGAAGGGTGAGGGGAGTGCCACGGGGTAGACCGGATCATCCACATCATCTTCGGAATTCTCCTCCAGTGGACACTCCCTGGCGGTGACGGACCCTTGTGGAACCACCCCAGCACCATCATTGTCCGCCAACCCCCTTACTACCACTGCCCGCCCTGTAGGTCCCCATCCAGTTGCCTGTGCCCGATCACCCAGGAGGGTGCGTGTCTCCTTTGCTGCAGGCACCTCTGCCCCTGCCCCATTCAGCCCTGCTGCCCTCAGTGAGGAGGCCATCGACCGCCTGAGGTCCATCTCTGTGGGTCAGTCGACCACATTGTGAATGCCATCCAGGGACTGGCAGCTAAAGTCCAGCAGAGCAGTGTGTTCCTGGAGGGCATTCACCTTGCACTGGCAGGCCTACAGAGATCCCTTCAGGCTCTGGCCTCCACACTGATGACAGCCAGTCACCCTTTGTCTACCATCACCCCTCCACCTACCTCTATCCAAACCCATCTTCCCAAACCCAGCCAAAGCACACAGGCACACAAGCATGAATCCACCTCAACAGCCAAAAGTACCACTGACAAACACAAGCACCACAAGACCGACCACTGGCATGCACACAAACAACACCCACCTGCAGACACACCAACATCCAGTACCCTCACCAACTCCCCCACCACCCCCTCCTTCACAGACACTACACTAGACACACCTGCAGCCACCACACCAACATTGACAGATCCAGCCACAGCTCCTATCTTAGCCACAGTCAGCACAGTAGCAGACCCACAGACATTCACCCAAGTCACCACATCTGCAGCCACCACAACCACCGGCACACCCACATGCAGCATATCTACAATACCTATAGACACCACCCCAACAGACAGTCACCCATCCAGCTTGGCATCTGTCAGTAACTCCTACCACTCTCATCCCAAGACACATAAACGCCCACACTCACCCACCCAACAGACACCCACCACCCACAATCATTCATCGCACACTCTTGCACCCAAGACATCCACACCAACACCTCCTACAACTACTCCCTCTACCTCCACTCCCAAATCCTTTTGCCATAACCGCCTTGTGTGTCTAAAAAGCATTTCCTCTTGGAGTTTTCCCTGCCCCCAAATGGTCTGTGTCCCTCCCCAAGTCCAGTCTTTCCACCTCCAAGTCCTCCCCTGCACCCCCTCCTAGTACTCATGCCCTCCCCAGATCAAGAAGTCAACCCCTCCCAAGCCCAAGGACCCCACTCCCAAGCCCAAACCCAAAGACCGCCACCCTCCCAAACCCAAGCCCAAACCACTGCCCCCCACCCCTCCAACCCCTGAGATGCCTGCCTGCCCCCATGATGCATCTACCCTGTGGAGGTCATTTGCCGGTCAGGGGTCAAGTAGAGGCACACATAGGTGCCCTTTGTGTCTTTGACATTTTGGACACTGAACCACCCAATGGGCTGATATTTGTATATAGTTATTTATTTTCTTCCCAACCACATGATTTTAATACATCTGGCCCAACCTTTTGTTGGCTTTGATGGTAGCATATTTGTCTTGCCTTTCTTTCCACAAGGCTGTATTGTATTTGGCGCCTTTGGTTTGTTTGTGTGTGATGTATGTGTGTGTGGGTTGTGCTAGCTGTAGTGTCTGGCGTGCGTGTGTGTGTGGCCCTGGCTTTTATCCTGTTGTGATAACTGTGTATTATGTGTAGAATATGTTTGTGTTTGGTACATGCATGTATGTAAATAAATTGTGCATTGTTTGTGTTGAGATGTGTAATGGTGGTGTTGTGTGTCCTTGTGTGGTTGTGTGTGCATGCGTATATGTGGTGATGGATATGTCAGATGCATTGTGTGTTGTGTTAGCATGGTATGACGTATGTTTCATTATATGGCTGTGTGATTGTGTATGTTGGTTGTCAGGAGGTGTTACGTGAAGTACTATGTATGTGGTGTCTTGTGGAGGTGTGTACTGACATCGCTTGATGAAGCGGTTGTGTAGTTAAGTTGTTGTGTTGTTGTGTGAGTTGGTTCTGTTGTTTATTGTTGTGTTCAACTGTGCCGATGCTGAGTATCTGTGAGTTTCTGTGTGTATTGCACATGTGTGTTGGCTGTGCTGTGTGTAGTATGGGTGTGTGTGTTGTATGGGTGTACATGTGTGTATCTAGGTGTGTGTATGTGCGTATGAGTGTGTTGTTACGTGTGTGTATGTGTCGCCGTCGCCCCGGATGTGTATGTTGTGTGTACTATGGGTTTTCCCTACAGTGTCATATTGGTGTGTATACTCACGGTTGTTGTCTTTGTCGCCGTTGTTGGTTCCAGAGTCGTTGTGTGAATAGGAGCAGTGGGAGTACTTCCAGTTTGGTGGCTCCAGACTGGTATGTGTTCCTAAAGGTGAGTGTCTCCTTTTATAGAGTTGGTTTCCGCCAGGGTTTTCGAGGTGGTGCGACCGTGGTGGAAATCTTGGCAGTGTGCAGCCTCGTAATGTGTCCGGTGGGAACATGGTGTCCACCGGTCTGTAGGTGTCTCGCTCCGTCTGTGGCGACATGATCGTACTGGCGATACTGGCAGTAGTTTGGCTGTCTTCAGTTGGGAAGACCACCATCGTCATAATTTGTTGGTCTTCTCTGCCAGTCATGGAACCGCCAAACCCGTAATGGCCCCCTCCCTATGTCTCTCAACAGTACACTCCTCTTCGTCTAGGAAGTGGATGATGTATTCCAGCTCCTCAAAATAGTTGTGCAAAAACTAAACACTAAGGGGTGCTTAAATTGAGGTATACTTTGTTTTTTTTGTAGTGATATCACACCATCTCATTAAACACATACCTGTCAAAGAGGTCTTGGTAATGAACTTTCATACATGCAGGGACTTTCCCCCACATAGTAGCAAGCAAAACCACCTAAAGAGTTTCCTTTTAAGAAACGATAGAGGGTACACCTTCAAGGATTGAAACTGCAACCACACAGTGACTAGACGTATACATGGCACCTTCATTAATTATAGACGTCTAGCAAATACTTAAGTGATGCTGTTGACTGTGGGTATCCTTAACAAGAAGACACTTTCTCATGGAGACAAAGTCTGCTACAGGGAAGCTGTAGAGGAAGTGATAAAGGAAGTTCCCCAAGCAAACAGTGAACAGAGTGTGAATTCTTTAAACTCTGATTCTCGAAAACAATAGACTGAATATTAAGACCAATATTTAGCCTGCCTTCTCTCAGTCATGTACAGAGAAACAAATTCAGCATCCCCGTGTAGAGAATATAAAACCATAAAGGAAGAATGAGGTTTCCTGTGTAGAGAATATATAGTCACTAGTGAAAAGTGAGGTTTCCTAGTCACAGTCTTTTTTAATTTTATATTTGTATTTGTAAATATGTTCCTTACAAAACACAAACCATTTAATTTACAAGTTAACAATCAACAATCACAGAAAACTTCCCATATCTTTATTTCTCTCTATAAGTTATTTGGAAATGTATGTGGTGTAAAATCTTTGCCACTTGTTACTAAGTAAATCTATACAGCTCTTAATGGTATTCAATACACTTTCAAAAGTTGCCAACTTATAAGTTTCATTGATCGTTTTTGGAACCAGTTTGCGAGCCACAGGGCATACGGGGATTGCCAGAACCCAGTTGTGGAAACTAAATCTGTTTACCTCCGATGTCCTAGGCTGAACTACTACTATGCAATCTAAAAATCGATCTCCAAATTAGCCTATTTTTTTATATTCAAATTTTATTTGTTTTTGTTTTTTTAAATTCTTTTTTTATTGAACTGAAAATGTTCAATAAAAAGACAACCGGATTGCAATAGCATATGATTCTTAACCAATCCAGTGGTTCGTTGTATTACAGCATGGAATTCCACCAGTAAAGCATAATTGGCTCTTTTACTGCCCACATGCAATTTGAATGTTCTGTCCTGGAAACCAGATGTTTTGGTCGTTCTATGCATTTCCAAAATCCCTCTCCAAACATTAGCCCCTGTATTCCGCCAATGCGCCTCACACTTTCTTCCATTTGTTTGAGAAACCCCTACCTGCTTATACCACTCAGCCCTCTGGCACCAGTCCAGGTCTGATTCCCAATTTTATTTGTTTTAACTTAACACCAACAGAAAAAGAATACACCCTGCTCGATTTCCCCATACAATTCCCACGATGTGGGGGGGGGGGGTAGTTACAAAAGCTGTCTCATCAGCCACTGTGAAATTCGTTACTAAGCTTGGAATAGGTCCACCTACATCCTCATATCTTGGCGTTCTTATGGGGACAGGCCCTAGCCAGATAAATGGGCTCTTCCAGCTTGAAGCACGAGTCCATTGCCGAATGCCATTCCGAGAATCTAGGAGGTTGTGTGGCATTCCGGTGGTGCACTATGTCCCGTTTTGCAAGTAATATGTCCATGCCCACTAATGTGTGATCTCCCCTGGCTCCTCCCCGATCCTCTAAGCTGCCTAGTCGTGCCAGTCTAGAAGAGAGGTCCACCGGTTGTTCCAGTACTTCTAACAATACCTTCCCAATTGCTGAGCATTAGTTTGCTACAACTGGACAGGACCACACCACATGATAGAAGTTTGACTCTGGGGAGGTAGATCGAGCACAGTCTAATATGGTTCGTCTGCCTGCTTTCCACAAACTTGCGGGTTAGGTAAGTGACATGGAAATAGTGAATTTGAATACGCCACAAGGGGGAAATCACCATCGGTCGGGGGACAATTTGTGCATCCCTCCTGTCTGCATTGTTCAGAGTACTCACCCAGGCTTCCCATTTTTGTTCATGAAGGGCATATTTCTTCGGGAAGTGTATATCTAATGGTTTATATATTTGTGAACCCCCTCCTATTCCCAAGGCACCATGGAGCAGTTTGGCCCCAAGCAGGTTGTATTCAGGTGGGTCTACAAGTTCCTCCTGGCGGGAGACTAGTGTATGTCTCAATTGTAGGTATTTATTATCCTGTGTGGATGAAAGTGAGAACTGGGTCTGTAATTCTTGTGAGGATTTTATGGATGACCCCAGCCACACATCTCCTATATAGGTGATTCCTATCTTGTCCCATCTGTGCAATTCCTCTAGACGCAATACCTGGCCAAGCTATTGCCCCCTGGCAGTGGGGTCTATTGGGTGATTAGTTTCTCACAACCCATTCATTTTAGCACAGTGCGGCATATGGAGATCACCACTTTTGTAGGCTCTGTGGGTAAAGGGTCCCCGCATAGTATGTGAAGGATATTGTCAAGGCCCAAACGTGATGGCTCCAGCTTGTAGGCTGGATCCCCACACCCCTGAGCAGCCAGTGATTGCTTACTAACATTTGGAAGGCCCTGTACTAGAGAGAGATATCTGCCCTACCTATGCCCCCGTCATATGTCAATTGGCACTATTTATCCTAGGCAATATGAAGAGGATCACCTGCACAGAGAAAGGCTCTGATCAAAACCGTGAGGTCTCGAAGCCAGGGTGCAGGGTTGTGCAGTGGGAAATTTTGGAGGATATATAGAAACCTTGACAAAATAATAATTTTAAACAGTGCCACGCTTCTGAGGATCTGACGTAAAGGCTTTGCCTAGGGATTGAAGTCTAATTTCAGTCTTTTGATTGTAGTATTTATTTGCCAATTAATAGCCTCTAACCCACTTGTGAGTGGGATCAGGAGAGACTTAGCCCAGTTGGTGTGGAGATCATGTGCCTCTCTATAGTGTAGAGGACTTCAAATGTTTTTACTCTGAGCCCCCTTACCTAAAATGTTTCAAAGTTGTATCCAGCCTCCAAAACTTTATGGAAAGACGTGGGGGGACAGGGCTGAGTGCAGGGGGTAATTAATATGTTGGGGTACTTTTTCAGTATCTAATAAGACATACTAAATGTGAGACTTATAAATGAAAAAATACACTAAAAAAAGACTAGTTCCATTATTTGGGGTTTGTGAACACCTCACAATCCTGAAGCCCAATATACCAGCATCTGCACTAACGATAGCTGAAGCCAGAGTAGTAGGCTTTCTCCTCTGCCTCTTTCACCCCTTCCCCACGAAGTTTGGCCCTCACTCCGATCTGGTAAGAGCCTCTGTCCTTTTCAGAAAAAATGAGCTTTCATTTGTTGCCGGCCTCTTTGCAGTGAGGGTGCTCTTAACCTTAATGCTATACACCATGTCCTCTGTAAAGTATGACAGTCATAATTGTGAGTCAGTGGGCCCTTCACACTCCTGGGCCCCAGTGCCATTGTACCTACCTCACTTTAAAAGAGCTAGAAGGTCATTCTGACCCTGGCGGGCAGCAGGAGCCGCCCGCCTGGCGGAAACCGCCACATGGCCGCTCCGCGGTCAGAAGACCGCGGAGGCCATTCTGGCTTTCCCGCTGGGCCGGCGGGCGACCGCCAAAAGGCCACCCGCCGGCCCAGCGGGAAAGACCCTGCAACTAGGAAGCCGGCTCCGAATGGAGCCAGCGGAGTTGCAGGGGTGCGACGGGTGCAGTGGCACCCGTCGCGATTTTCACTGTCTGCTAAGCAGACAATGAAAATCTTTGTGGGGCCCTGTTAGGGGGCCCCGTGACACCCGTTCCCGCCATCCTGTTCCTGGAGGTAGAAACCGCCAGGAACAGGCTGGCGGGAAGGGGGTCGGAATCCCCATGGCGGCGCTGCAAGCAGCACCGCCCTGGAGGATTCCCTGGGCCAGGGGAAAACCGGCGGGAAACCGCTGGTTCCCCTTTTCTGACCGCGGCTTTACCGCCGCGGTCAGAATGGCCCTGGAAGCACCGCTAGCCTGTTGGCGGTGCTTCCGTGGTCCCCGGCCCGCCAGGGTCGGAATGACCCCCCTAATGCCTTGTGAAGCAGGCAGTTTCCTCTGACTCTTGTTAAACCGCTACTATCCTCCTTTATGCCATCTTTAGAAGGCTTAAGCCAAATTGTGTTATCACCAAGTATTTGTTCATATAAATATTGTAGTAGTTTGCAATTAAAAAGGGTGTCTGTGAACATGGTTGGTGCTTCTTTTTATATTGTTGTGGTACTGTATTTGCTTGAGAAAATTTCTCTGTAAGATTTTTGTCTAAACGGTGGATGAATAAGTGTGTGCAATAGATGCATATGGTATGTTGATTCCCCAAGAGGTGATTTTGTATTTCTGTCTACAATGGTGCTCCATCCCCTTGATGTGAGGGGCCCTCTCTCATTTGTTCAATAACCAAAGCAACGCTGAAACAGCAACCGGTTCCAGGATGCTTGTTTCTGGTCCAGGGAGGACCTGGCCTGGCAGTTCGGGTTGAACTGTTCCCGTGGGGAACAGGGTCAAAACTGATTTGCATATGGCTGGGTCCAAACAGGGGTGGCATGGTGAGCAAAAGAATTGATGGGTTAAACCCAGATCTGTGACTTGGGGTGAATGTTTGATTTTGATTGGTTCCGCATTTCGTCCATCATTTGTGTTTCTTTGCTTTTATCCCCAGACCCATTGTTATCCAAGTTCATTGCACACGGCCTATATCTGTTCCAGCTCAGATCTGTAGCAGGCACCACTTTGCGGAGACCGTGATATTATCTTTGTGCACTGCACCCATGCATTCAACTATCACTGTCCAATACCCGTTATCTCTCGGCATTCCCACAGAATATGGAAAAATGTTCATCTGCTCACACCCCTGCCGTCCCACCCACCTTCACCATCGTTGTTCCTGTATAGTGCAAGTGATGGAGGCTCTTTAGTTTGACTAGGCAGATGCCTGCCTGTATGACCACCTCTCTGGGGAACACCAGGGCCTCTGTCCATTCATCATCCTCTAGTCCCTCTAGTTCCTGGGCCCACTGCTTCTGCAGGTGGTGCAGGGCATTAGGTGCGTTGTTCAGCAACTTTTTTATGTCAGTGACATGGCTTTCCAGGGCGTATACTCACCCAGTAGTCATTCCTCCAGGGCCGAAGACTCAGGGAGTTCCACTCCTCTTGGCAGTACTGCTCTAAGTGCATTTCGTAGCTGTATGTGGCGGTAGGTTTCAATAGGTGCAAGCTGGTAGTCAAGTTGCAGATCAGGTAGGAGGATAACGTCACCCTGGGTCCACACCCATCTCTAAATTCTTAATGGGGACTTAGAGTACTTGGAGGATGTCGAAAGTGGGGATGGCTCTAAAGTGATTTAATTTAAGTAGTCACTAGACAAACAATATACAGAAATAACCAAGACCCAGCTCTCAATTGCTCTAACCCCGACCCTGCCACTTCCCTCAACCAGAGGGTCAAGAACTTCAATGCATGTATCATGAACTGCACCAACATCACCCCATTAAAGGCAACCACCACAAAAGGTCCGCAAAACAGGCCAGTTGGTACACCAAAGAATTCAGAACAGCCAAACGCATCTGCGGACAGCAGGAAAGAAGATGGCCCACTACCATAGGCACTACCAACAGAAACTCCTTCAAGACCTCCCTAAACATCTACCATTGGCTTCTATTAGCTGCCCGTATTGACTCCAGCTCCAGCCACAGAAAGGAACTCTTCAACATTATCAGGGAGCTCTCCAACCTCGCTACCACCAAGAAGAGCATCGCTCTCTTACAGGAGCTCTGTGACAACCTTGGCACCTAGTTCCATGACAAGATCTCCACCATTTGCATAACTTCCAACCCCAACCCAAGCCCCCAAGCTACACAGCCCCACCACAACTGACACAGAACCTCGACTCACCACTTGGAAAACTCTCACCACCCAGGAAACCGCCGCCTTATGAACTCTGTCCACTCAGGAGCACCAAATGACCCCTGCCCACACCACATTTTCAACTTTGGAAAAGACAAAATAAGCCACAAACTCATCTCCCTACTCAATACCTCAATAACCAAGGCCACATTCCCAGAAGAGTGGAAGCACGCTAAGATCAAACTCTTACTCAAGAAGCCATCAGCCAACCCCAATGAACTCAAGAACTATCGACCCATCTCCCTGCTCCCCTTCCCAGCCAAAATACTGGAAAAGGCCATCAACAAACAATTCACCACTCATCTCAAGCAGCACCACCTTGTCGACTCCTCCCAGTCTGAATTCTGCAGCAACCACGGCACTGAGACTAGTCTCATTGCAGCTACAGACGACGTCCAAAACCTGCTCGACGAAGGAGAGGCGGCAGCCCTGATCCTCCTGGACCTCTCAGCAGCGTTTGACACAGTATCCTACCACATTCTGATAACCAGGCTATACAAACTCAGTGTTCGGGGGAACACCCTCAGATAGATTACCTCATTCCTCACTGGAAGAACCTAGAAAAAACACCTACCTCCTTTCACCTCCGAGCCCAAGAATCGTCTGCGTTGTCCGTCATGGCTTATTCCTCAGCCTCCCCTCTTCAACACCTAAATGACACCCTTGGCCAACATAGTCAGATCCAATGGGCTCAACATCATCTCATACGCAGACGATACTCAACTTATCCTCTTCCTCTCCAGGCACCCCATTACCATCAGAGCCAGATTCCACAGGTACATGATGAACATCGCCAACTGGATGAGAGAGGACTGCCTGAAGCTCAACACCAACAAAAGGTAAGCACTGATCTTCAGCAAAAACTCCACCCCATGGAATGCCTCCTGATGGGCAGTGGAACTCAGACCAGCACCCTCCCTGTCCTAGGACATCAGGAACCTCAGCATCATCCTTGACAGCAAGGTTACTATGAAATTCCAGATCAACACTGCCTCGTCATCCTGCTTCTTTACTCTGCGCACGCTACAGAAGATCTTTAAGTGGCTCCCCACCAACACCAGGCCCACCATCACACAAACCCTCTTCACAAGCAGACTGGACTACGGCAACACCATCTACTAAGGGATCTCTACACACTTCCTCCAGAGACTTTAGGCCATCCAGACCGCTGCAGCCAGACTCATTCTTGACCTCCCCCATTTGACCCACATCTCCCCCCACCTCAAGGAACTCCACTGGCTCTCAGTACAGAAGACATACCAATTCAAGCTACTGATCCACACATACAAGGCCCTTCACAACCTAGGAGCAGCCTAATCAACCACTGCCTGAACTTCCACCAACCAGCCAGACAACTTTGATCCTCCTCCCTAGCGATCGCCCACACTCTCCTTATCTATAGAAGCACAAGCAGAGGACTCTTCTTCTGCTACATTGCGGAGAACGCTTGGTAGGACCTCCCCCTGCAGCTCTGCTCCTCCCCATTTCTACCAGAATTATGAAAAGCACTCAAGACCTATCTTTTTGACTGATCCTATTGGACCCTGCAAGCACCTGGATACTCGCTCAAGTGATTGTCCCCACTGTACAAATCAACTGATTGATTGGTTCAAACATGTTGGCAAACTTATAATTTTTGAGAGATAATGAAAGAATGCTGAGTTTTGGAAAGTAGTCTTGTAATGGGATTATAAAAATGTCTGCAATAGGTACAGTCTAATTAGCTATCACTAATATGCATTCTTGGAAGCACTTGTTTTTATCATATACACTAAATCATTGTGTGGCAGCCTATCTTTGTGTGTAATATAATTTTTTTTAATTTTTTTATTTTTTTATTTTATTAAAGGTAAAAACAGTACAAATATATAGTGAATATTTTCACAATTTTTCCTTTTTCACATTAAATATTTCTGTGATGGGTACATACACGAATGCAATCTAACGACAATTTCTAGCCCATTAAGTGTGACATCATAAGCACATTCGGGATGGTAGTCTTGCAGCAAAGGAGCGATAAATATGGGTGTCTTATGGGTTAAGAGTGGTGGAAGATAAAGAAAAAGGGGGAGAAAGGGGGGGATTAGGGGGGTTAGGGGAGGGAGAGGGGTTGCTGAGTGTGAGGACTATTGGATGTATAGGAGAGGAGGGGTTTATTGTCCCCGTGTCAGTCGTTATGCTCCGTCCGTCGTGGCTCCTCTCTCGAGGACGGTCGGTTTTAAGGTTTGAGCTCCCTTTTTTTTTTATATAGGATGACATGAGGGTAAGGGTTCTTGCCTCTATTAGGGATTGGTGCTGAGAAGCGACTGCATAGGAGAGGGGGTGGTGTGGCCGTCCGTAGCGGACTTCTCATTATTACAAAGTTTTAAGTTGTACGTTCTTCTTGCGTATTTTGGTGTTCTGGAATAGGTTATATGGGGGGACCGGGAGAAGATGTTTGCTTGCTCGATCCTGAGTCTAATGTGGTTATCTAAGTGGGACAGCTGGGAAGTGAAAAAAGAGAGGGGAGAGAGTGGGGCGAACTGTCATATAGGAGAGGGAAAGAATAGAGGAGGGAGGTGTGTGTAAGTGAACGATATAGGTTATAAGGGGGGATCATTATTTCTCTCAAACATTTGGTCATTGGCCCTCCGCCATCTGTTTTATGACTTTGTTAAAAACGGATGCCAGACTTCCTCAAATTGTTCTGTTTGGTCCTGTAAGTTATAGATCACTCGTTCATGGGTGGCTGTTTGATACATGGCAGTCATCCATTCTGTCGGCGTGGGGGCAGTGCTAGCCCTCCAGTGCCGGAGTACACATATTTTGGCAGTGGCAAATGCGGTGTATAGTAAACTTTTTTGGGGACGTGTTAGGGAGGGGAATAGGCGTATATCATGTAGGAGAATAAGTGATGGAGGAGTCGGGTTTGGGATCTGGATAATATCCAGCAGGGTATGACGTACTGCATCCCATAAGGGCTGAATCGTCGGACAGTGACATAGGATGTGGAGTAAGTCGCAACGGGGTTCTATGCATCTCCAGCACTTTGCATGTGTTAGCAATCCAGCCCTAAAAAGTTTGACGGGGGTCCAGTACCAATCTTGTAGAGCTTCTAGTATGTCTGACCATTCTTTTTTTGTGTAGGTTAACCCTAGTCTATCCTGCCATTTTAACTGTAAACATTCAAGGAGGGGTTGCGAGTAGAGATGATTTGTTAGTTCGGCGTAGAGGCCCGCCATAACGCCTTTGTGTCTGCCCCATTTCTGAAGATAAGTAACTATGGGTGAGATTTTACACGTCCGTGGGGGAGCCCCTAGTGAGCTGAGCATACAATGTTTGAGCTGCAGGTATCTCCATTCTTGATTACTATGGATACCGAACTCTTCCTGGAGAGAGGCGAAAGTTTGTAAGTTATTTCCGTCTATTATATGGGATATGTTATGGATTTCTGCCTCAGTCCATTGGGCCACGAGAGGGGTCTCCCTCCTATTTATATGTTTTTATTCCCCGCTATAGGGGTCTGGGCGTTTAGAGAGGGATGTATGTCCAGCAGGCGATGGGCTCTGCGCCATGCTGTGTCGGTAGCTTTGAGGATGGGGTTAGGCGGGGAGGGATGGTCGGTGTATACCCCTCCCACCGTGTGCTGCCCTCTTAGGAGTCTCTCTGTGACCACCCATTGTGGTGGATCCAGCGTATTTGGGAGAGTGTATGCTAACTGTGAGAGTTGTAAAGTTAGTGAGTATTGTTCTATTGAGGGTAGGCCTAAACCTCCATAGGGGCGTCGGGCTAGGATAGTTGCCGGCTTCAGTCTCGGGGGGGAGGGAGCCCCACGCAAAGGCCCTCATAGATGCGTCAATCGAACAAAGTATTGGGAGGGGTACCTGTAGGGGGAGCATGCCCAAGACGTATGTAAAGCGTGGTAATGTAGTCATTCTAACTGCTTGAGTCCTTCCCCACATCGACAGACCCAGTAATGACCATTTAGCAAAATCCAGTTTCATTTTTGATATAAGGGGATCTAGGTTATCTCTAACTATATGTTCCAAGCCTCGGTTGATATACGTTCCTAGGTATTTAAGGCGAGTCGGCGTCCATTGGAATGGCAGACCATGCACTGCTGCTGTCGTTGTCATGCGGGATAGAGGCAGTGCTTCACTTTTGTCCCAGTTTACCCGGTATCCAGATATAGGCGCAAATTCCTCTATGGTGGAAAGCAGTGTGGGTAGGGATGTTTCGCAGTCAGTCAGGGTTAGTAGGATGTTGTCTGCGTAGAGATAGATTTTAGATAAACCCCCGGTTATTTGGATACCTTTTATCTGTTGGGAGCTCCGTATAGTAGCTGCCAAGGGTTCCATGGCTAGTAGGAATAGGAGTGGTGACAGGGGGCAGCCCTGACGAGTGCCTCTTCCTATGGGGAAGGGGTCTGATAAGAAACCTCCACAGTTAACCTGTGCTGAAGGGTGGTCATATAATAAGCGGACTTTAGAGATGAATTGTTCTCCTAGGCCAAAGTGTTTGATGGTGGCGAATTAATAGGGCCATTCGATGCGGTCGAATGCTTTGTCTGCGTCTAGGGATAATCCAAGGGCTTCGTTGGGCATATTTAGAGCTTCCAGTAGTGTATGATAGAGAGTGCTCATTTGGTTTCTGGAGGAGCGGCCGGGTACGAACCCCACTTGGGTGTTATGGATCAAAGATGGTATCACTTTACGCAGGCGTGCTGCTAGAATGCTATCTAGGAGTTTGACATCTCCATTCAAGAGGGAAATGGGGCGATAGCTGCCACAAAGAAGGGGGTCTTTCCCTAGTTTAGGTAGTATGACAATTGTGGCCCTGTTGGATAAGGCTCCTAGGGAGCCTTCCTGGCATGCTTCGATTAGTGCTCCATGGACTGTGTTGATTGCCTCTTCTCCGGCCCACTTATAGAATTCCGCAGGGAATCCGTCCTCTCCTGGAGATTTATGATAAGGGAGGTTTGTTACAACTTGTGTTATCTCCTTTCTGCTTATATCACCGTCTAAGAGGGTTCTGCCTGCTTCCGACAAGCGGGGTAGATTGGCCGTCCTAAGAAATGTCTCTATCTGTGTCTGAGCGGACGACGTTTCCGGCGTGTAAAGGTGCCGGTAGTATTTAGCAAATTCGTTCACGATATCTTGTGGGCGAGTTAGCACTGCCCCCGATAGGGATGTTATGGCCGAAATGGCGGAAGCTGCCTCTCTTTGTCGGAGCTGGGCCGCTAGGAGGCGTCCTGCTTTCTCTCCTTGTTCGTAATGACGGTCTCGCGGTTTTTGTAGTGCGAATTCTGCCTGGGACATGAAGAGTTCATTGTGTGCTATTCTGGCTTGCTCTAAGGAGCGGCGTAGTCTAGGGGACGGTTGGGTAGTGTACTGTTTAGTGAGGTTCTGGATTGTGGTCTCCAGAATGGTTTGACGGGCAATTCTGTCTTTGTTGGCCAATGCTGCGTCTCGCATCATATTGCCTCTCAGTGTCGCCTTTGCAGCTGCCCATAAGATCCTTTTGGAGGTCACTGTATCTTTGTTCTCTGTCATATATGTAGACACATGTGCTCTTAATTGTTCCTTCCCTTGCGGGGAGCGATATCTGCGCACGGCCAGGCGCCACGGTTTTCGGCCCGGAGGGGACAAGCCTATCTGAATCAGAGTTAGTACTGGGGAGTGGTCTGAAAGGCCACTGTCTAAAATACTGGAATCCAGCACTCCGGGGATTACAACGTGTGACACCAGAAAATAGTCCAGGCGTGATTGGGTGCCGTGGACGGCCGATAAAAAAAGTGTATTCCTTGTCTTTCGGGTGTTGTATTCTCCAACAGTCCACTAAGCCGACGTCCGTTGTTATGTCTGTCAGGAGAGCTCTATCATGGTTGTTGCCTATATCAATGGGACCTGTCCTGTCCAGTATTGCGTCTTGGGCTAGGTTCCAGTCTCCCCCGATTATATACCGGGCTGTCCCGATTTCTGTCAAGATGCGATTTAGTTGTAGGAAAAATGTGCGTTTTGAACCGGTTGCTGCATAGACGGAGCCCACGCATAAGAAAGGTTTCCCTATTTTTAGTTTAACAAATGTGTATCTTCCTTCTGTATCGCTCCATGTTTTAATGATTGTAATCGGGAGAGATTTTCGTATTAATATCGCCACCCCGCACTTGCGAGGTGTACTGCTCCTAGGTTCTTGGCTCGCCTGGCAGCAGCTATGAACGACCCTCCCTACCCAGTCCCGTTTAAGCTTGTCGGATTCTAAAGTATCAAGGTGGGTCTCCTGTATTAAGGCAATGTCTGCTTTTTTGGATTGAAGGTAAGATAATATTTTTTTCCGTTTAACATAGCTCGTCATGCCATGTACGTTCCATGAGAGGATACGCAGTGGCCGTATCCCTTGGAGAGTTCTTCTCAACATCTTTGAACAGGTGTACCAGGTCACACTTACTTCAGTGTCAACCCTAGCAGGGGAGGGGAGGGGGAAATGTCACCTAACTCTTTTGTTCAAATAAGAGTTGTGTTTGTTATGATACAATGGGTTGTGGGAGGAGGGGTGCAGCTGGCGGGGGTCGGAAATGCACTCTATGGAAGAGGAAATGAGAGAAAAGGTAAAGGTTGGAGGGGGGAAGAGGCGAAATATGTAGGAGAAGAAGGAAATAGAAAGAAAGGGAAGAGAGAAGATAAGAAAAGAGAAAAGAAATGGAGGAAAGGCTGGAGGACCTGCCTCCTTAGCTTAGTTCTGTAGACGGCGGGTCCGATTCCTCTCGGGGCTCACGCGTCGACGGGATGGTCCCTATCGGGGGGCGGAGGGGAGCGCCGGGATGGGAAGGGCAATTGACAGTCGGTTGTCCGCCTGTTAATGGCAATGGGGTGCGTAGGGATCTTAGCTGTGTATTGAGGGTCAGGGGGCAAATCTAACGCATGTTGCCGTTGGGTTGTGATGGTTGTCATGTTATGTTTGATCGTTTATATGACTAGGATATGTGGTATTGGGGGTAAGGAGAGTGGAAGGGTAGTGAGTTATCTTGTGGCTAGGTAGTATTGCTGTAGGTTACGGTTATCTGTTTGTGAGAGGTGGCAGCCGGCTGGAGGGGAGGAGGAAGGGATGGACGGGAAAAGTTTGTACAGGGTGGGGCTTGGTGCATATTACATGATTTCTGATGTTTCTGGAAATAGGGGGGAGGTGAGGGTGTACATGAATGGTGTAATGGGGGGGGAGGGGTCCTGCGGTGGTATTGTCAGACGAGGATAGGGTTTACAGAGGGGAGAGGGTATTCAATTAGGAAGATTGGGGCGGGAGGGAGGGGGAAC
Organism: Pleurodeles waltl; assembly: GCF_031143425.1. Taxonomy (NCBI): domain Eukaryota; kingdom Metazoa; phylum Chordata; class Amphibia; order Caudata; family Salamandridae; genus Pleurodeles; species Pleurodeles waltl. Next base: position 335,352,208 of record NC_090450.1, on the reverse strand, counting down.
AGCAAGGAGGGGGGGGTGGAGTTATGTAGCGTTAGTACCTTTGTGGATAGAGGTGCAGAGAGCTTCAGGTACACAGTTTACCCCGGGTCCCTCTCCCTCGCCCCAACATCACATTTTTATCTGCTTCAACATTTTTATAACCTATTGATTCTTATTAACATTACACATCCTTGTGGCTATTATTACTTTGTTATGTTATGAGCTGTGGATCTGAGTATCGGTCTATGTGTGTGTTGTGCGGTGGGCAGTGAATGCAGCGTAGTTCCGTGGCGTGCGAGAGCATTGTGTGGCCTGCCTTCTTGCTGATGTCCTATCAGGTATTATTACTTCATAATACTGTTATGGGGTGTATGATAAACGGGTGCCGACCGTTTAGTAGTGTGGTGCTTATTGCCCTTATAGTCGTTCTTTCTTGAAGGGGTTCTCAGGCGTTCGTGGTGAATGATCTGTGAGCGATTGAGTGCATCCTGGATGGGGGGGTATGTACCTTAAATGTGTTGCGATACCTTGATGCATGTGATCCCGTGTAGTTGTACTATACTATTTTGCGTCTTTTTGTTGTGTGGGTTTGGTGTGTGGTGCTAACAGGTCTATTGATGTTCAATGGGTCGTATTATGTTACATGTGTTTCGAGGGATAAATTAGAATATCCTTTTATATCCCAGTCGCGGTCCCGTAGGTCCTGCTCTAGGTTCTTATGGAGTCCGGGAGAAGGGGAGGGAGTCTAGTCCTTACGTAGGTATGTGTGTTCTTGTCATACACCCAGGGCGAGTAACAGTTTTTACCCATTGTAAGACCTTATACCGGGTTACAGTGTATGTGTGCTTTTGGAATGTCAAGTGTAGACGACTATATTAACGATCATAAGCAATTATAAACAATTATAAAGAAGGCACACATTTGTATGAACTAATTGGGTACTCATCCGTCTCCAAGTTCAGGAGCTTCTACGATTGTCTTGGTTTAGGCAAATGTCTTTTTTGTGTGTGGGATAATGTCTTCTTCTCAGGGGGGCATAGTCGTTGGTTTCAATGGAGAGCGAGATTTGTCCCTTTCCGACAGCTGGGTGTGAGTTACCACTGCGTGCAATACTTGGCCCCTGTCATCATGAGATCTTACCATTCTCTCTATGTCTCTGCCTCTTTGCCCGACTCCAGTGTCACATTGGGCTGTGTCTGTCTTTTCCTGTCCTGAGGATAGGTTTCCTTCATTGTCGCCTCCGTTGTCATGTGAGCCGCTTGTGCTGGTAGAGTCCATTGATTGGGGTTGGAAGGAGTCTAGGAATAGTTGCAGTTCTTCGGGGTTGTAGAAATCCTTAGACACTCCGTTTTTAGTGACCCACATTCTTGCGGGATCGAAGAGGCTGTATTTTATCTCCAGTTGGCGCAGTCGGGGTCGTAGGGCTAGGAAGGCCTTTCTGCGGTCATTTGTTTCCTTAGAGTAGTCAGCGGTTATGCGGATGTCATACTGATCCAGTTGGAAGGGTCCGTGTTTGCGTGCCGCTTGAAGTATTTGACGAGTCTGGTTGTGCTGTAGTAAGCACGCAATGATTGTTCGAGGTCTTGAGGAGTTGCCGGGCGCTTTGGTCCTACTCGGTGCGCCCGTTGGAATTCTATCGGAGGGTCAAAGTCCAATGAGGTCAGTTTTGGAAGGATAGATCTCAGGAAGGATTGCACGTCCACGCCTTCTTCATTTTCCGGTATCCCATGTAGACGTATGTAATCTCTCCGGTTCCTATCTTCCATGTCCGTTAGTTTACTCCTCAGATAGAGGAGGTCTTGGTCTCGGTCCCGGGACATGGTGGTCTGTGCCTCTACCAATCCCATGCGTTGTTCCAGTCTCTCCACCTCATCTTGTTCGTCCCCATTTATTCTCCTCTTCCCCTCTAGCGTCTCCTCTGTCCTCTCTTATTCCTTCAGTGATTATGGGGGGGAAGAGGAGAGGTAATTGCGCTTAATATCCCCGTGGGGGGGGGTGTTCCGATCGTCTGGTGGTTTTCGGTTTATGGAGAGCGAGGGGAGGGTGACGATGGAGGTGGAAGAGAGATCGTACCTTCGTCTCCATTGGTTTGCGCTTTTTCGATCGTCCCGGCTCTTCTGCAGGACCGTCGCGGAGGGTACGGGTCTTTGACGCCTCGGCGGATCTCCTCGGGAGATCTAAGTATCTCGTGCAGACTACTCTTCACGGTCCCGCGGCTCGTCAGTCTGTTCCACCGCCGCACCATGTGCAGCTCTCCTTTTACGCGGCTCCGCCCCTCCAGCCAGGCCCTCTCCGTCGGGAAGGAAGGGACTTGGGCCGGTTGCGAGATCTTGGCTCCCCGGTCGCCCTCACTGTGTCTCCAGGCTTTGGACTGGGGCACAACGGTTATCGGAGCGGGTGTCGCCGTGCACAGTTTGTTTTCTTGCCATCTCAGCGCCCCCGCCGCCCCCCGTGTTCGCCGCGACGTGGAGCTCTCGTATTAGGCGGCCATCTTTCTTCGTGGCCCGGCCACGCCCCGTGTAATATAATTTTAAAATAATGACTGAAATATTCACAGCGCTTTTTGTTACTTGTTGGGACCTCATTGCACCTTACATACACAAATCACTATTCCGCTCTGAACAAACCCGGATTCAAATCTGTGATTCTTTGTTCTCATAAAAAGACGTCTGCGTGATCACAGTAACCAACTGATGTTTCTTTTAATGTAAAATAATGAATTAATTTGTATTTATTTTTCATTTAAGGTGTGTGCATTAATTCAAATGCAGTTGCTATGAAGGTAATAAACAACAAAATATGTATAGAATATTTTGCATTTTTATCCATGTTTTTGACCCCTAAACCACCGGGCTCAGAATCACACTTACCATAAATTATTTTCCAGTACAAAAATGAGAAAAATCACCTAAAGCCTGTATTTTTTCTCTTGTTAAAAGTACATATTTTAAACAGAAAATATTAGAAAGAAAGAAACACTCTAAATGTTTTCTACAGCTGTCCTAATGATCCCTACCTGATTACTAAAGTAAACAAAGACAAAAAAGCTATGTTAGAGTCATAAAACATAAAAAGATGGCCACCATTTTTCTCTGTGAAAATGTCAACCCTAGCTTCATTCACTTTATTTAAATGAAGACATCCTGAAAATGGGAAAAATAAACAAAGTTGCCCTTCTGGGCTATCTTCCTTTACAAGCGCTTACTGCGGTATGTGCGCCGCCACAGACTCCCAGGGTGGTGTGCACCACAGTTTGAAAATCTCTGCTATAGAGGGAAAGAATCCTCATTATGCAGGGGCCTAACTCATGTTCTTTAAATAATGGAGAACTTCATCGCCATACAGCTCAATTATGTCTCTTCTCTTCCTCCCCATTGCCATGCCTGCACTTGTGTATCTCACCTAACAGTCGAACAATCGGCTCAATTGCCAGGGCAAAGAGCAATGGAGCTAGAAGGCAGCCCTGCCTGGTTCCTCTTCGGTTGTGGAAGGGGTCAGAGAGCGTCCCATTGTTGCACACCTGTGCAGAGGGTGACAAATATAGTTATTTTACATATTAGCACAAACTCGGTCCAAAGCCCATGCATGTCAGTACCTGATTCAGCAATGCCCAGTCGACCGAGTCAAAGGTCTTCTTGAAGTAGATAAGCAGGAGAGCGTAGGGCTACTCGATTTCAGCACGTTGGGTCAGTGCCATACGTAAGCACCTAAAACATTGCCTTGTTTTGGGGCACAACATAAAGCTGCATTGATCTGGGTGGACCAGGTCTGTAATGACTCGTCGGTGTCGGCGTTCAAGAGCCTTTGTAAATGTTTTAAGTTCAGTGTTAATTAATTAAATTGGCTCGTAAGAGGAACATTGTTCTGGAGGACTACCTGGTTTATGCAGGACCACTATCGTGGTGAGGCATAGTTTGTTTGGAAATATACCTGTAGTCTCTGCATCCAGGTACCACTCCAGCAACCATGGTGGGAGGAGCTCCCGGTATTTACTGTAAAATCAAATAGGAATGTCGTCTGGGCTTGTGGTTTTGCCCGAGTTCATGTCAGACAGTGCTTCACCTACTGCCTCTAGTGTAAGGGGAGAGTCTAGTTCTTTAAATCAGAGCAGAGAAATCTGTGGGAGGGGGATGTTTGCCAGTATAGAGGTGGTATGTGTACCCTGAGGTTACAGGGGAGTGGCATATAAGGCCTGTTAGTATTTGGCAAACGTTTCTGTGATAGCTGCAGCTGTGTATTTTCTCTCCCCTCTACCATTGAGGATGTTGGGTACCTTCCTGGAGGACATGTCCCGGGTGGCTACCCATTAAAGTGACTTGCTGGCTTTATCTCTGAGTTGATAGACTCGGTGAAGAGAAGCACATCAGCATTGGTGGGCCATGTCCAAGGCGAGTTGGCAAAGTGTGGACTTGACCATTTCCAGCTGCCGCATCTGAGTAGGAAGGGAGGATACTGCACATTGTTTTTCGAGTTGTAGGATCTGGGTCTGTAGGGCAGTCATTTGTCGGTGCTTCTCTCATTCTTGACTTCGAAGCAGATACTTGGCCTGCACTGTGGCTTTGTCCGCTGCCCAGAAAATGCTTGCTGAGGAAACTGAGCCCTCTTAGGTATCGAAGTACGTTTTAAGTTCTTCTGCCAGGCATTTGAGTATTGGTTATCGGTTAAGAACCAGGTGTTAAGTCAAGGCACCACATCAGCCTGTGGTTTACTGCTGAGGTCCCTATGTGGATAAGAACTGGAGAGGGTAAACATCCGGAACAGCAATGCCGGAACCACAACAACGTTGTTAACACAAGCGGAACCACGCTTGCGTTAACAACAACTCCCTTTTTTTCTGCCTTAACCACACATGTACTGAACAACGCACTTGCGTGGTTAAGGCAGAGAAAAAAGGAGTCCGCATTGGGAGAGGACGGGGTCAGGTAAGTGAGGCTAGGGGGTAGTTTTGTTTTTGGGGCGGGGCGGGGGGCTCGGGGTAATTTAGTTTTTAGGGTAGGGGTAATTTTGTATTTAGAGCGGGTGGGAGGAGGTTTTTTTTGGGGCGGGGTCAGGGTAATTTTGTTTTTAGGGGCGGGGTGGAGGGTCGGGGTAATTTTGTACTTTGGGGCGGGTTTTTAGGTACAGGGAGTCGAGGTAATTTTGTATTTAGGGTGGGTTTTAGGGGCGGGTGGTGGCTTGGGGTAATTTTGTATATTTAGGGTGGGGGGTCGGGGTAGGACGCAGTCAGGTAAGTGGGGCTGGGAGAGGGTTGGGGGTAGTTTTTAGGGGTGAGTGTGATTTTTTTTTTTTCTTTTAAGGGGCAGGGTGGGGGATCAGGTACTATGATTTTTAGGGTGCGGGTGGGGGGTCGGGGTAATTTTGTATTTAGGGCTGGCTTTTAGGGGCAGGGTGGAGGGGTCATGGTAATTTTGTTTTTAGGGGCAGGGTAGTTTTATTTTTGGGGGTGGGGGTCGGTTGTTTTTAGGGATTGTGGGGGGGTTGGGGTAGGTTTTAGGGCTCAGGGTGAGTGGGGGTATGGGGTAGTTTTTAGGGGCAGGTGGGGGTTGTGTAGTTTTATTTTTATGGCGGATGGGGGGTCGGGTTGTTTTATTTTGTGGGTAGGGGTAGTTTTATTTTTAGGGTGGGGTTGGGGTAATTTTCTTTTTAGGGGTGGGGTAGTTTTGTTTTTGGGGTGGGGTCAGTTGTTTTTAGGGCAGGTGGGGGGATGGGTAGGTTTTAGGACTCAAGGTGGGTGGGGGGTATCAGGGTCAGTTTTAGGGGCAGGTGGGGGGTCGGGGTAGTTTTGGGCCAGAAGTATGAAAGCTTTTTGCATTCGCAAACGGTGCAAATGCCTTTTTGCGAATGCAAAAAGCAATTTCAGAATGTATGAAAGACATTCTGAACTCAATTTTAAGGAATCGCTAAAATAGCGATTCCTTAAAATTGCTACCCTGTTTAGAGAGTCGCAAATTGAAACTCTCTAAGTAAGAAATCGCAAATAAGGATTCCTTATTTGAGATTTCTTAGCACATGTAAGAAGCAATTCCTAAATGCGATTTGGGCATTTAGGAATCGCTATTTACCACCTGGTTGAACCTGGTGGTAACCATGTTCAAATTTTAAAAATGCATTTAAAATGCATTTTTAAAATTTACATGAAAAGCACACTTGCCCTTTTGGCATGTGTGCACCTTACATGTTACAAAAAATTATTTTGGGGTGCAGCAGTGGGGGTCTTAGGCCCCCAGCACCCTGGGGTTTTGGATTTCCAAAATTGCGATTTCTGGTTAAGAAATCACAATTTTGGAAATGCAAAAAATTCACAGATACATAGGTGCGAATGGGGCCGGTATTGCAATTTGCGATTCGGTAATAGCATTTGCGATTTTTAAGAAATCGCTATTACCAATTCAAAAATGTGGTACATTGCATTTTGCGAATCAGAAATAGCGATTTCTTAAAAATCGCTATTTCCGACTCGCAAAAGGCCTCCTTGATACATCTGGCCCTTTATTTTTTGGGGTGAGGGGTCGGGGTAGTTGTATTTTTTGGGCGGGTGGGGGGAATGGCATGCGAAAACCACGCATGCTGTTCCACACATGCCTTTACTAGGCATGCCTTTACAATGAAAAATCGTTGTAAAGGCATGCTTGCTAATGGCATTCGTGGAAACAACGCAGTTGTTGTTCCGACCGCGTTGTTCAGGCACACGTGGTTGGCGAATGCTTTGTTCCATCATACATCCAGTGGAGAGTGATCAGAGATACCTGGTGGGAGAATCTTTACTGCAGTTGTGTGGAGGACGTCTGTGGCTGGCAGCAACAGCAAGTCAATACAGAAAAGGGTTTTGTGGGCTGCTGACGTATCTGTAACTTCTTTATCATGTGGGTGCCATACTCTTCACGTGTCACAGAGATCCCAATTAGTTCATCCAGGACTCCAGCAACTTAAAAATGCCTGTCCGGTGGGTCGACAGACTTGCTATGGAATCACATTTAGGGTTACGAACTGCGTTGAAGTACCCCCAATAATGGTCATGCTGGGGGGAACCTCAGGACTAGCACCCGACAATCATCTAAGGCATCCATGGGTGACTGTGACGGAATATATATATACTAAGGAGATTATGATGGGATCCTTTTAGAGTGCCTTCTGTGCCCAGGAATCTGCCCAGTGGGTCAGCATGAATCCACTTGTGTACCATGGGAAAGGACCTGTGCAGGCGAAGTGCTACATCTCTCACGCCTCTAGAGAATCCTGCATGAAACATTGAGTCCTAGCCAAAGCAGCATAAAAAGAGGCATTGGGTATCAAGTAAGTCAGTCATCTGGAGCATGAGGACTGCCAAGAGTTTTCTCTTTGTGTACTGGAGGATGGCTGACCATTTTATATGGTCTAGAAGACAAGTGACGTTACAGGATAGTACAGAGAAGTTAACCATTATGGCTTTAGGAGTGTAGATCATGAATGAGAAGTGTTCTCTAGGTGTATGGCTGGGTCGCCATGCCAAACGGAATGGGTGCTGATCAATTGCGTGATGTGGAACATAGGTAACATAGATTGAGGGTTTGGGCCTGGTTGTAGGTAACCCAACACAAGCCAAGTAAGACTTAAACTCCCCCACCCCATACTTACCTTCCAGAAAGCATCTGTCGCTCATAAACGTCCCTGAAAACTCAACTATGTCTCTAATGTATGGAATCTCAATCAGGGACCTCCATGCTCTTAGGAGTAGTAGTGCTGCCTCTGTGACGCAGAGGCACAGGAGGGTCTAGCTTTGCAACTCGGACCCAGTGGCCCAGGAGTAAGTTGTGCACAAAGTCTGTGGGTTATCTCCTGTCCAGAGTGTTGCAGTCAGAGTCATTTGAGGGTTGGTCCATCTGAGATCTTACTGGAAACTCCATTGGATTGTCCTGGGCTAGCCGCATACACCAATTTAACACTTTAGAGAGTTACTCAGGGAGCTGGTGTAGGGTTAGAGTCTTGGGAATCATTAACCCACGCAATAACTCTTAACAAATTGACTATCTAGCCAGTGCTTTAGCTTGAATAAGTATTTTAGTCTACTCACAACACAATACTACACAAAACGCCTGTTACAACATCAGGAACATGTTAATAATGACAAATAGGGAACACCTCACTATGTTTAGAGCACTTTGGCTTTTGTCCTTGACAGTGACCTTAGGCTCTTTCCTTGAATTATCTTATGCAAGTTTAGCCCTTATCGCTATTGAGGAAGCTAAATGGCACATCAGTTAGCGCAAATTGAAAGTCTCAAGTGGCTTTAGTCCTATATAATGATGCCCTCTTGGGCCATCTTAGTCCCCTATTTTAATTTTGTTTTATATTTCACATTTTACTCGTTTTAGCTGCATTGTTTTTAGCATGGCTTTTTTAGCAGTGACATTATTGCACACTTCACTAGCTTGATAATATTCTTCAAATATATTGTACAAGTTGCTTGTTTTAGTTATCTTTTTCTTGAAATACAATCAGTACATTCTGTACAAGGCTAGGAACACAATACACGATATCCTAGTGCTTGTGTTGTCCGTTCAGGAAACAACTAACACCATCTAGGCATAGCATTGCATCAGAGTTGTGCTTCTAACACATTGTGGCTTTTATTATATAAATGATGCACCAACCTGAAAGGGGAGGGGGTACTCCAGCTGTGACCGTCCTTGGCCAAATACTGTATTCGGCATGCAGCTCTGCTGGCTCTAATCTACCAGCTTCAAGAGACGATTGACATCTACACTACAGGCTGACACATGACCCTCTCTGTGAGGCTCCTGCCGGTGATCCCTCCGCCCCATAACATCCTGACTCCCAGTGTGCCCATCCCAATCGCTACCCCAAAGGGTAGCGATGTCCCTCAGAGCCCCCGCGAGGAATGAGCTGCTCAAGACCAGCACTGCGGAAGCCCTAATATTATAAGCTGTTAACGCACTATGAACAAGATGGCACCCGCAGCCTTTTGGGATATGGAGGACTCCCCAGGCAACGCACAGTGAGGGGTGGCACTGACGATTGGAGTATCACAGTCATTGGCCACACTCCTCCCCTGACTTCGCAGTTCTCCCCACCAAAGAGCGCTCCAACGTCTGTTGCAGTGAGGTTGAACGCGGAATTAGGGCGTGCAACAAGGTGGAGCCAGACTGAGTCCCTGACATCACAATGCTTGGGCGTCGTGCAGGAGGTGAGCAGCGACGGCGAGCAGCGACGGCCCCTCTCACCTACCAGCCTGAAGCAAATCTGCTAAGTCACAGCGATTCCTAGGGGAAGGCCGGCTGCACGTGGCAAAGGGTAAGCAGAAAGCTCCCTGACGGCCCGGAGTTGGAACTGGGATCTGGGCAGAAGCGGTGAGGAGCCTGGTCGAAGGGGCCTTGCGGTGATGCTCTGCTGTGGCCCATGCTACCGAGAGCCCTGGAGGCCCTGGCTGCACATAGGCCTACCAGCACAGAGAATTGAACACGTTGGGGGCATAAGCAAAACAATAGAGTAAACGAGCACAAAGAGAGGCCCCATGGTGGGGTTTTGATAGGAACACAGACACAACTACACACCAGTTGATTTTCGGAGAGCTGGGCTACAGGCTGTACTATACCATTGGCCTACCGTGTTAGGTGCATGAACTCCTGCCGTGGGAACTTAGAACAGCCTGGGACAACCATTGTGATCCTAATGAGAGCCAGACATGGGCAAAGCAGGGCGCAGGAGAGACCCGGAGATGATGGAAGAAGCAGCTGTGAGTTAATCAACACCACACCTGGAGGTTAAACGCTCCCATTCCATGGGGGGCTAGGAGGTTCTGCTCTCCAAGACATTCCACAGGCAATTACTGTCTCTTGTGAAGCCCTGGAGGGAAAAATTGATGCATTGGTTACAGACTTGACCATACTGTGAGATGATCACCCCCGGCTGGTGAAAAGCTTATCTACATCAGAGAAACCAATCAAGGAGGTCCAGATGTAAATGATTCTACTGACAAACTACACAAGTTGGAAAGGCAAATTCATGATCTGGAATTAAGGGGGGGGGATGCCGAAAACAGATCAAGGCGAAACAATATCCGCATGATTGGCTTACCCGAGCGCATAGAGAGGAATAATATGGCGGATTTCCTGGAACGCTGGCTGCAGGACACAGTAGCAGGAGACTGACTTTTGCCTTTTTTCATCCTGGAGAGGGCATATAGGGTCCTGGCGTGCCTCTCGCACCGTGGGCTCCTCCACGGCCGGTCATAGCAAGACTGTTACATTATAGGGACAGAGACTATCTTCTGGAGCAGGCGAGGAAGAAAGGTGATTGCACAGTGCAAAACAATACAGTCCGCCTTTTCCCGGATTTTCTGCGAGAAGTGCAGAAACGGAGAGCTACCTTCCGAGAGGCGAAACAAAGATTAAGACAGATAGACATACAATATGGTATGATGTTTCCAGCCCGCTTGCGTGATGTGACGGAAGAGGGGGCGCAATTCTTTAACTCTCCGGAAGATGTCTAACAATAGATAGGCACCCATGCATCCACTGGGATGGACACCGAAATGGGTGGCAGCTCATAACGGCAACAAAGACGCGCTCAACATAAGCCTCAGCATAGACCATCTGTCCCTTCTAAAATAGAGGTATAACAAGAACGCCAAAAAGTGATAGAGGCAGAGGCCTCTCTGAGTGGTAGTTGTCGTGATCAGAGCCCAACCACAATGTTCAGCGAAGAGATAGACCATTAGGGTTCTGATCAAGACTCAGTCATCACACGTATATCAGAGGAGACCAGACCAGTGGTGACACCAGGGACGTCGGACTGCATCATTTGACTCTGTCTCCTCTGAACTCTGTGAAAGCCGAACCAACACAGTGGTCCTGCTGGGTACCTCCCCTAGAGGAAGGGGAGATTGGTAGAGAAGATCCTGGGAGGGGTGCCAGGGGAAGGTGACACCATAGAGAGAGTAAGACTGAGGAGGGGGAATCCCAGTGGTGATTTAGCCCTCTTTAAATGACTCAAACAGCCGGCCTCCAATTTTGTGAGAACAGTTGATCATTTTTTAGTTTGGATGAGAGACAGTTGTCTCTTTGTCCTGCGTTCATGGTGAGTTGGAAAATTGATTGTTGGTTTGATTTTAAGGGGAATCATGAGTCACATGCATGTGAAGGAAAGCGTATATGCCTGAGGGGATTAATGAACATATGATGGAACTGGGGTGGAGATGGGGCTGCAGAGGAACTCAGGTTTAAGGCAGGATTATGGCTACACTTCAGAAACTTTATATCATGGAAAGTCAGGGGTATGCATACCATGTCAAAAAGGTATAAGGTTGTCTCCTATTTAAAGAGAGGAAGCTTTCATGTGGCAGTGCTCCAAGAAACACATATGACACCAACTGAGGGGAGGGCTATCCTTTGGGGAACAGGTATAATTACACTAATTATTCCGCTTATGCCAGAGGTACCCTGATCTGGGTGCGGGCTGGGGTCCAGTTTCAGCCCATGAATAGTTTAATTGACCCCGAAGGGCGCTATATGGCTGTGAGGGGGAAATTAGAGGGGCTGGTCTTAGTCCTGGTCAGTATCTAAGCACTTAACACAGACCAAGGATAATTTTTTAGCAAAACTCGCTGACAGACTGGCTCCACATCTTATACAGTCATTAGTGCCGGGAGGGGACTTTTACAGCGTGGCGGACCCTGGCGTGGATCGGTCTCAACCTCCATTAAACGTTTCCCTGGTCACAAGGGTAGCTCAGCAGTTTACAACTTGGCAAGTGCAGTGGGGACTCATAGATGCATGGCATAGGTTACACCCACACACTCAAGACTACTCATATTTTTCCCATTTACATGACCTGCACGTGCTCCTGGATTTCTTCCTTTGTACCCCTGATGTGTTTTCAACCATTCATAATGCTTAGGCCGTACAATATCGGATCACAACTCCATATTATTGTCACTGAGGCAGGGCCACCCCCTTTCTTGTATCTCAACATGGAAACTAAAACCTGAATCATTAGAAGATATATGTGACCAAGATGCAGTGAGACACCTTATTTCTAATTTCTTTACCAACAACGTAGCCACAGCCAGCAGCCCATTAGTTGAGTGGGACTCTTTCAAAGGAGTGTTGAGAGGGAGATGTATAGCAGTCAGTGGGGGTACAGTGAACATTGATTAGGAACACATTGAAGGCGGAAGATAAATAAAGAGGGGAGGAAAAGAATAGGCCAGGACCACCGGACCACCAACATAGAGTATTAGAATTGAAAGAGATGGTAGTGGGACACATGGAGCAACTTCGCTGCTTTGATTACAACAACTACATATTGCAGGCCCACGCTGAGAGAGATAAGGCAGGTAGAATGCTTGTGTGGATAGCATCACCGACCAAGAAGGGGTCGATCATTGTGGAAGTCTAGACAGACACTGGGGACAGACTTTACAAATAGGAAGAGACTAATACCCATTTCCTGCAATATTATGAGAGGCTATATAAAAGCGCCCTCCACTATGATGTAGAGACCACCCAAGCATATTTGGACTAGGTGCCACTCACCACACTCACACAGGAGACAGCTGAACAGCTGGAGAGGGCCATCACATTGCAAGAGGTTAGAAGTGCCATTAAGGACTTAGCTGGGGTAAGATACCAGAAACAGATGGCTTCCCAGTTGAGTTCTATGCCACATATTCTGACCTGTTGGCCTCACAGCTAGTCACCGTTTATAAAGCTGCAAGGGAGAGGGGAATCTGGCCAGCTACGATGAGGGAGGCACTGGCTGTGCCCCTGTTAAATCCCGGCAGAGCCCCAACTGAGTGCGGTACATATAGGTCACTGGCTCCTCACTCATATGGCGCATTTGAGCGCCCCCCCCACCAGACCTGGATGCATTACCATGGGACCCACGCTGCCTGTCTTATATGGGTGTTAAAATATATCATGATAAGTGCAACATCTTGGACGCCAATGTGGGGAATGCTAACCAATCTATTCAAGCAAATATGTCCTTCTGGCAGACACTACCCTTGGTCACTGGCCGGAAGGGTGGCACTTCTCAAAATGATAGTATTGCCGAGGCTGCTGTACTACTTTTCAGTACTACTGATGTGGATACCCAGGCCCATCTTTAAGGAGTTAGATACTGTGGTAATATCATTCCTGTGGGCAAACAGTCGTAAACGGGTGGCTCTGTCTATATTATAAGGACAGTCGCGGATCACTTCACTAACGAGATTGATAGAAGTCGTGTTGAGAATCCAACAACCCAGGAGGGATTACATCCCAAATTGAAGGTACTTACTCAGTGCTGGGCTCGCTATTTGACGACAAACAAAGACAAAAGCTCCTTACTCGCTGGACTTCCCTCTATTGTTCCTGCGAGCCTTGCTGCATGTGGGTAATTGGGAGGGATTAAATATCTGGAAAACAGCGGGGTGTTAACAATTGGTAGCCTTTTTAGAGAGGGTGCTCTGATCCCCTTTGAGGATCTCAGAGCTGAGTTTGATCTACTGAGAGGGCATTTTCTGTTGCAATGCTTGGTTATAGCAGTTATTCGACACCATTGGAGTGCCGGTTTAGCTGAGCCCAAAGCACAGGCTACCAGTACCTATCTAGCGGTTTCGTCAGGCACATTTAAGGCAGTCACAAACTTATACAATAGAATCCAAACAGATACGACCCTTCCCCTGGAACTACTGAAACTTCAATGGGAAGAGTATTTGGGAACCCACATACCAGACAACTCATGGGAAATTATTTTGGAAAGAACCCCCAAGATTTCGAAAATTTGTAGATTTAAGCTAGTGAACTTTTTCATATTACATAGAGCATACTTGATGCCAGGGCAGAATAACCAACATTTCAAGACAACAGAGGCGAAGTGCCCAAGATGTGGAACATTAGGGGCAGAATTCAAACACATGTTCTGGGATTGCCCACAGCTGGGGACATACTTGGAAGAGGTGACTCATAAGGTGGCAGACAATGTAGATAAGGAAGTCCCTTGTACGCTGGACCATTTTTTGTTGGGATGGTTTCTGCAATCACTTAAAACAAAGGCAACAAGCAGATTTCAGGTCTTGGCTTCCATTCTGGCCAAGAGGGAAATTACTATGAACTGGAAAAACGTGCATGGCCAGAAGGTAATTAGGTGGTACAGGAAACTAGAGAAGTGGGCAGTTGGCGGAAGGGACTCTTTCGTCTGAGAGACCAAGAGAGGGTTGAGGCCTCTAAATAGGTCAATCGCATGGGAGACCATGGTGGTTTGTATGAAAGAATTGATCCAGGGCACCCCTGACCCTTCCATGAAAAGGTTCTATGACCTGATGCCTCCCACATGGTATTCCTGCTCAGGCTTCAGCGAGGCACTGCCCTTCCCCACCTGCAGAAATATTAGCCTCAGATGGGCCACCAATATACCACATCCCATGCATATTGTACCTGACTCATTAGGGAGGGCGGGCGGGAGGGAGGGAGGGAGTTCATTGTTTAATAATTGTTTATGTCATTGTATTTACTGGGGGAACATCATTGAAAATGTGCAGACTAACAGATGTATACTGAAATACTACTGTAATGTTGAGTACGAGTCAAGCCTGCTAATAAGAATTTGTTTTAAAAAAAGGATTATGTAGGAACATCCAGAAATCATTTATCATGGTTTGTTTATTCATCCTCTTTACCATGTTCATCATGCTTTTTACTTTGCTTTGTTTCACCTGCCTAATTATTGCAGCTCATTCTCTCTGTGCAAGACTGCGATTGTGTCAATAAGGCCCTCATTACAACTTCAGCAGACTTTGGTAAAGACCGCCGAAGCTTCGGGTGCCAGTATACCGCCAGTGCTGGCGGTATTTCTGGCTCCCTATTTCGACTTTTCCTCTGGGCCTGGGGACAGTAAAAGTGTTTCCGTCCGCTGGCCCAGCGGAAAAGTCACATCATCATTGCAGTCGGCTCATATTAGAGCCGGCGACAATGCTGATGTGCAGCGGGTGCAGTAGCACCAGTCGTGTATTTCACTGCCCCAAATACGGGCAGTGAAATGCGCGATGGGGCTGTGCCTGGGGGCCCTGGCACTGCCATTGCCAAGTGCATGGGCAGTGCAGGGGCCCCCACGGGCACCACGAGTCCCCCTTACCGCCAGCCTTTCCATGGCGGTGTTTACCGCCGTGGCCAGGCTGGCGGTCAGTGACTCATAATCAAGCACCGCTGCCCTGGGGATTATGACTGCCAGGCGAAAGCCTGGTGGTATAGTGTAGGAGCCGGCGGTATGGCTGTGACTATTGCGCCACGGTCATAATAGCTGGCAGAACACCTCCAGTCTGTTGGCGGTGTTACCGCCAGCTTACCGCCGGCGGCCAGGGTCGTAATGAGGCCCTAAGTGTCTTGTATCTCTCATGTGTTTCGCCTCGGCATGCATGAGTAATACAATAAAACAGTGAGATCTGTTTCCGCAACATCGTTGGGAGTCAGAGTGTCATGTTCAGGTTGCCACAATCACCTTTCACCCCTGCAAGGTTAGGGGTGTAGGTGAGGCACTGTGAGCTAGCCAGGAGACAGATGGGCAGTTTCTGGCGATGTGGATGGACTTGGGGCCTGATTTAGAGTTTGGGAGCGGGGTTACTCCATCACAAACGTGATGGATATCCCATCGCCGTATTATGCTTTCCATAGGCTATAATAGGATCATAATATGGTGGACAGGATATTTGTCACATTTGTGACAGAGTAAACCCCTCTACCAAATTCTAAATCAGTTTCTTTGTTTCCCACATTCTGAAGTTCCGTCATCCTTATACTCAGTTCTGTTATTTTAGTAGGAACCATATAACATGGTTCCACCAACCTCCATAGGTCAGGTACTTATTTAACAAGTTTCCAGAGTAGTTTTATCTTGTGTGCCCAAGGGCCCTATTTGCCTTAATACGGAGACGTCCTTGGTGTTAGGAATTATATCATCCTCAACATTATAAAAAGCACCTATATTTGTATGCAGGTCCTTCAAGCCTGAACCTTTAAAAGGATACCCCACCTTAGTACTTCCCTCTCTAAATTCCATATACTAAAATGGCACATAACATATTATCGCTGCTAACTACAGGTATGCGCTTTCCTCACATTTTAACATGAATGGTCTATCCAGTGGGGATGGAGATGTTACCTTCATAGTTGAGGCACACAGTGCGTACAAAACTGAAGTATTTTTACTCATCGTTTACATTTCCTGCAGTCAATGCTAACACAAATAACTTTAACACATACACAGCGGCCAGTGTACCAGGCCAGTACAGACCATATCATGATTTAGAAATACATTTTACATGTCATGAACACAACTATTGGTTCCAAGGTACCCTACTACACATCTTAGAAAACGTCAGACTGGGTCCCCTCAGAACTTATAGGGTTACATGGCCAGTCATGGCTGGCTACACACCAAAGCCATAAAACAAAATAAAATGATGGCTGATAGTGTTGAAACTTTTCAAACACCCACACCCAGTCACAGATCTGAGCTTAATCCACTGTTATTTGGCTCACAATGTCACCCCAGTTTGGACCCACAATAACCTAAGATAAAGATGCTTAATGCGTTTGTTATGCTTACATTAACAGCTGCCCCAACGAGGGCTGCTCAAGCAGTCATACCACAATTGGCTACGCGATTAACATAGTGACCACCAATGCTGTCATGAGTAAAGTATCAACCAGACAGGAGGATATTCTGTTCTGGATTGCTAAAAAAAAAATCAGCTTGAAGCAATGTTTTGCCTTCAGGGGACTCCAAGATAAACATAGAATTCTCACAATGTACATGCCACCTGGAAGGGTTCCCTCCATTATTGACTGTAGCACATGGGATACAGTTTTTGCTGCAATATATACTATAATTCATGGTACACCATCTCGTGCTGTTTTACCTGATTTATGAAAATAGATTCAAAATTAATACAGTGCTGCTCCTGCCCTGGATTTGGGGTTGAAACTAACTGGCAATTTCGGCACAGTATTCTCAATTATTTTAGGAAATATTATAGGGGAAGCAGCTTGATGGCTCAGTCTGAGGGGGCCGACGGCCAACATCTCCACCCACCTGGCCCCATCCTATCCAGACACCTCTGGGATTTTACTGAGCAGCTGTGGTTGGACTGAGAGCTGTCAAAATCCCAGTAGCAGCAGTTAAAAGCCCAGAGAAAAATCCTCCTGCCCAAACAACATTAGAGACCACCTCAGGTGCCAGTTGAAATAGGAGTAACTCTGCAAGCAAGATGGGAATCTAAAGGAGGGCTACAGTTGTCCATGGAACCCACACTCCAGGATCTCTGCATCACAGTGTTATTAATGGGGGCCAAGGTTAAACTTTACCAGCACCATAAGCATTCTTAGCTGTAGTGTGGGAACTGCTTGCGGTGTTCACTTTTCTCAGCATGTTGTGCTTTGGGAAGCTATGTGATCCCAGAGGTATAAAGGTTTGTTATAAGGCATCAAGGCTCCCTGCTCTGGGTATATGTTTCTATAGTCTTTTGTGTAAACCAGCTGATGTCTCTTAGGCTAGTAAAAAGGGAGCAAAACAATCCAGTTGGAAAAGACAGACACACTCAGTGAGCAAGGGCTCACAGTAGTTTCTTGCAGCACCAATCTTCCCTCTTGCTTCAGAGCGCAGGTGTCATTCAATGAACCTTCTCAGTCCTTCCTCAGGTCAGTTTCTCCTTTTCCAGGTGGCTGAGCTAAGCTCTCCCTTAGACAGCATCTTTCTATGGGACCACCTATTGTGCTTCCCTTTCAGTAACAAGGCCATCTCCTCTTCTCACTACAGATTATCAATGCTTCCATCATGAATCCTTGGGCTCCAGGTGATATTCCTTGACCTGTCTGGATTGCCGGCTTTAAAAGAAGCCAGTCTTGGATTTCAATAGTTTCTTCCGCACCCTGCAGACATGCTGCCTAGGTTCTGGTCAGTGAAAGTCCGAGAGCGACAACATGGGTTTCAGTTCCAGTCTTCTATTATGTCACCAGATAGAGCTTGTGGTTTCTACAGGTGTAGTTCTAAGACCCCTTTAAGGTGGCTTTGCTCCTCTTGATCATTCCTTCCACACAGTCCATCGACTGCCATTGCCTTTGAGCACCAATGGAAAGACGTGCGGCTCAGAGAAACAAAAAAGACCTGTACAAATAACCTGTCAACCTGATGTTGCACTTCAGGAGAAACAAGAAGACTGGATATAGGCAAAAGCTATGTCTGTGCTTTAGAGGGAAATGCTTTTTCTTGTCCACCCACTACCTAGGGGCTGGCTTATGCCACAGGTGTCAGGTACGCATTGAAGGGATCCAGCCACATATACTGCTTGTCTGGCAGGCTTCTTTCGCACTCTGTTTTGTACTCCAGCCCCACATGAGAAATCCAAAATCGACCTACTTTCAGGTGACTGGCAGACCACTTTGAAGGGGAGCAGTAAGGAAAGGTTCATTCTCGGGTTGAAGGTGAGAAGGGTGTTCCTCCAATATTCATGAATCACTCCCACCTCTGTCCACAACAGTCACTCTTGATTAAGGAGGGTGCACATTCAGTACCACTCCAGGCTACAAAGGCCTGTGTCACAACCTATGACACATAGGGACCTCAGTGTACAAGCATAGTTGTTGTTTGCTCTGAGGAGAAGAACAAATAGACCATAACACCGGAAGCGTGTACCTTGTATAACTCGCAACAGAGATGTACCATCTCACTGGACATTCCTATCCCCTATTATCATTCTTTGCGTAATGATTCATCTTTTGTTTGCTGAAACTTATTTGTAAGCTGTGTTTTGAAAGTGCAACTTTGTAAAGTGATTCTGTGAGATAGCACTGGTATTATAATTAAGATCATCAGCTTTTCAAAAATATGCATTCTTCACCTAAGGTCAGGTTGGCCTTCTCCATTTCCATCTTCCACAAAGATGAAAATGTAAAGCAGGTGAATGCAATGTTTTTAGAACTATATCAATCCCACTTTTACATTCCCAGCAAGTATTCGAGCAAAGTAATTTCATTGGTCTTATCCTATACGGTCTACTCCAAGGTTTCGGTTGTGGTTGCACCCCGAACATGTGATCTGCGCTTTAGAGACTGAACATGCGCTGTGTCACACATTCTTGCTTTAAGATCTCCATTCTCAGCTCATTTGACCAATCCAATCTAGAGTTTGAGAATGCTTTCATTAATGTCTCTCCGATATATGCATAAAAATAAAGTGAGCATCATTATACTGCTCCCTCAAATACTCTACCTATTACAAACTTAACAATTAGCAGGTATACCAATCCTAGTCTCAGAAATGTTTTCAAGGCTGTTTTTAATTTTCCAGAGTTCTGTCTTTGGCATCATCAGGTTATACATTTTACACAGTTCTGAAAAATACCCTATTTCTCCTTTTAAATCAATTGCCATATTTCATCAAGAAGCGGAGGTATGCGTAATTATACAGCATGTGTCTGGAGATGATAATGATAAAGCATCCTCTTTCAGCTAAGATCTAGATCTCATTCACGAATAGGTGTTAGATTATGAGGTTATATACACCATTTCTAAAGAGTGCATTTTAATGATTCAGCTGCCATGCCAGACCTATCACCAGAAGCGGACCGCATCTCCACCTTAACCAGAGAGGGACAAGCCACTGAATCCATGACTCACCCTGTCCAAGAGGAGGGAGGATCTGCTCCAGCCTCATGGCCCATGCGATGCTGAGTGCCTGCAAGAACGCTATTGAGTGAAGACAACTGCACGCCTGGAGCTACCTCAGAACACTACTGAGTGCTACATCTGTTTGAATGGAGTGGATCAGCCGCATGCACACTTGCAGCCAGCACATCTTCCTGATCACAGTAAGACCAGGACCCAGGAGCAGGAGGCGTGGATTGGGGTTAGACAAACATTGAGAACTTGAGTGCTTGCTTGTGCCTACCAGACCAAAGTGAGGAGCGCTGCACTTGTTCTAAAACCTAAAACGGGAGACCTTAGACAAACGGAGGTGGAAGGAGGCAGAAGAGGCAGTCCTCCTGGGAGGCATTAGTCTTGCACCAGAGACTGCTTGAGTATCTGACACTTTTGTACAGTGTGTAGTATTTATGGATCAAATCTGTTTATTATTATTATTTTGCAAATATAAACATACAGAATACAACACAATACAACTCGGGGCAGTAGATAACATATTTCACTCCAGCAAAGACCACAGCACTGACAGTGGAAGATCTGCCCATTGAAATCCCACTCTCCGGGCCACACCAAAGGCAGCCTCCCACCATCCCCATATCATAACCCAGAGAGTCAGCGAGCAGCGCTAATATACTTCCAGATTGCGGGTCCTGCTAATGTGCATCCCCCCAACAAATAAATAAAACATACGAAGAATGCTTCCCTCTAGAGTCCAAGTCCTCTCCGTGTCTCTCTCTGGCCCCACCACTCCCCTTCCCCGACTTCAGTTCTCCAAAGTCTGCCCTCCCAATAACCTGCACCTCGATCAAGTCAATCTCAAAACCCTCAAATAAGCCGGGCATGTTAATTCCGTAAACTCTGAGGATAGAATCTGAAGAAATGGCTTCCATAATTCATTCAAATCACTCACTCGCTGCTGGGAGGCCAAAGAGAGTTTTTCCATAGCCAGGATAAACCGCAGCTTCTGTAACCATGCCGTCCGCGTCGGCACTCTGTCTGTACCCCAGAGAGCAAGAATCTGTTGTAACGCAGCGTTAAGCCCCAAAGCCATCTGCCTCCCTTTTAGCGATCTTAGGGGGAAAGTAAGGGGATTGGGTAACCCCAGCACTATATACGATGGGAACCTTGGAATCTCAGTGTGAAATGCTGTATCTATATGATCTAGTATACTTTCCCAATAACGATGTAGCTTGGGACAGTGCCATAGTAAATGCACAAGTGTACCTGTGGCTCCACAACTCCTCCAACACCGATCTGATTTATCAGAACTTCATGCATGGATGCGCGCTGGAGTATAATACCAGTAGGAGGCTACTATATATGATGTCTCTGTCCCTGCTGCATTATAGGCTGTGTGGTGTGTTCTATAGAATATGCTGTCCCACTCCTCGTCTGTAAATTCCCTTCCCAGTTCTCTCTCCCATCTCAGCTGCCCCTTCGACTTGGGCGGTTGTTTCTCCTCCTGTAGAAGTCGATACAGCTCAGAGATGACACTCTTATCACCCTTCTTTAGCAGCAGCCATTTCTCAAATGGTGTAAGGGGCCTATCTATTAATGCTCTATTAGCCGGCAGGAGGGCCCAGTGCCGGACCTGATAATACATCAACCTACCCACCTCCCGTAAGCCGTACATCTCCTTCATCTGGTCAAAGGACAATACCCCCTATTCATCGAAGAGCCTTCCCACTCTCCTACAGCCCCCCTCGTACCAGCATCTCAGTTCCTCCAAATTAAGCCCAGGCTTGAAGTCCGGATTCTCACCAATGGGTGTCATCGGAGATGGAAAAGACGTCAACCCCAAACGACAAGCCACAGTGTCCCATATTTGCAGGGTTACTCCTGTGACCGGAGAAGAATAAAGTCCCCTAGCTCTATGCCGACGTAGGAGCCAGGGCTCCTTCCATATATGGGAACCCACTACCGCTTGATGCACAAAGCACCAATGTTTCTCCGTGAGCGGACGGCTCCACTCTAAAAGAAAACGCAACTGCGTTGCCTGGAAGTAACGCAGGAGACACGGAATCGCTAATCCTCCCCCGTTCTTAGGGTGATACAAAACCTGTTGCGGCAGTCGTGCCGGTCGGCCCTCCCAAATAAACCTCAGGACCGCCGATTGAAGAGTGGCGATCGTCCGGGGAGGTGGGGTCACTGGGAGCGCTTGGAATACATAAAGAATACGCGGTAAAACAGTCATCTTAACCGCCGCCACTCTACCCAGCCATGACAGCCTATGTCTCCCCCACGACTCCAGATCTCGCTGTACCTCACGGACCAGCTTCGTATAATTCGCGCTCGATGTCTTCGCAGCCGAGGTCGCCAGATCTACACCCAAGTAAGAAAGGAGTGTAGACGACCACAGGAAGGGGTATCTCGCTCTCAGATCCGCCTCGTGATCCGGGTTCATTTATAAGCTCAGGATCTGCGATTTCTGCATGTTCACCTTAAATCCCGAAACATGGCTAAACTCATCTAGTATCCCCAATAGCACAGGCAACGAGGTCATTGGCTCTGCCACTGTAAGGATAACATAGTCAGCATAAAGAGTAATAAGATGGTGGTCCCCACCGAATTTCATACCGGAGACCGAAGGACTGTCTCGCAAGCGCTGCGCGAGGGGCTCCATGTAGAGCGCAAACAAGAGGGGTGAGAGCGGGCATCCCTGTCTAGTCCCGCACCTAACTGGGAACGGTAAGAAGAGCACGCAATTAACCCGAACCGCCGCCCTAGGGGATTGATAGGCGCATCGAATCCAAGATCTAAACCCGGGGCCCAGACCAAAACGCTTCAACACCTGAAAAAGGTAAGGCCAGTGGACTCTGTTGAATGCCTTTTCGGCGTCTATAGCTAAGAAGAGTATGGCCCTACGAGATCGGTCTATTTTATCTAACAAATGCAGAAGCCGCTTTGTGTTATCGCCACATTGACGATGTGGGATAAAACCGGACTGGTCCGGATCGATAAGACCCGGCATATAAGGGTTTAAGGCGATGTGCAAATATCGCAGTAAACAGCTTGGCATCAATATACAGAAGCGAAATCGGTCTGTATGAAGCGCACTCTTCTGGGTCTTTACCCGGCTTATGTATAACAGCAATGGTAGCATCTAACATACTAGGCATCAAAGCTCCCGTCATCTGAAAGGAATTAAAAAGACGCACAAGGAGCGGGGGCGAGCTCCGCACAGAATGTTTTATAGAATAACGCTGTATACCCGTCAGGACCCGGAGACTTTCCGGCCTTTAGGCGCAGGATAGCTGATATGACCTCCTCTGCTCTTATCGGCAGATCCAGCAGGGACGCCTCCCTCTCCCCTAGAGGGGTAACTGCTATGTCCTCTAAATAGGGTTCCAGAGCCGTGTCATCCTGCACGTCTGCCGTATACAAGCCCCGGTAAAAGTCTGCAAAAGCTTCAGCAATCTGGTCGCTCGAGTGGGCCTCCCCCCCCTGAAGGGGAACGAATAAATGTTATCGCCGAGGCCGCCCGTTGCGCTCGCAGTCGGTGCGCTAAGAGTTTCCCGCACCTGTTCCTGCCAATATAATATTTATGCTTAAGTCGCACTACCGCATACTCCGCCCTATCCCAATCTAGTCTTTTCAGTTGCTGCCTCACCTTCTCTAATTCCCGCCAAGTTCTCGGTGCGCCCGAGAATTTGTGGGTGCGTTCCAGTATGGCCACCTTCTGCTCCAGCTGCTCCCTTATCTCCCTCCGTGTCTTATTGTCTCTTGCAGACAGTGCCATTACCTCGCCCCTCACCATAGCTTTCAAAGCCTCCCAAGCCGTCTCCACAGAAGTACTACCATCGTCATTGAGGCTAATGTAGTCCACAATCCCGCGTCGAAGCGACTCTACTACCGTCTTGCTCTGCAGCAAGGAATCCCTAAAACGGCAAGTCTGTGTGCCCACTCCACCAACTTCCATGGAAAGCTCTATGGTAACCAGAGCATGATCAGTCAAGGCCCTCGGTTCAATCGTGGCCTCCCTAACTCGGGCAGAAACTTGTGTGAGGCCAGGAAAAGATCAAGCCGTGTGTAAGTCTTGGGCGCTGCTGAAGAAAAAGGAATAATCTCGCAGCGTAGGGTGAAGCTTCCTCCATACATCCTCCAACCCACATTCAGCCAGCCACTGTTGTCCAGCCTCCGATAGTGCCCCTCCCTGCCCAAAGCGTTGGCCCGAGCGGTCAAGCTCGTTGTCCATTACTAGATTAAAATCTCCACCCACCAAGATGGCGCTGTCCGGTGAGCTAAGTGTTGAGGAAACTACCTGCCTCAAGAATGCCTCTTGCTGAACATTTGGAGCATAGAGGGAGGCAACGGTGAAGAAGAAGAGCCCCATTCTTACTCTAATAGCCAGGAACCTGCCTTGCACTTCATGTACCTTCCCCACCACTTCCCAGGGGAAGGACCTTGAGAGCAGTATTGCCACCCCTGCATGCTTCGAAGCTGCCGAGGACCAAAGTTGTCTAGGGAACCAGCGCGAGCGCATGCGGAAAGTGTCTTTGTGCAATAGGTGTGTCTCCTGCAATAAACAGATATGGCTCCCAGATTTCTCTAGAGCTGACAGTATTGCGAGCTGCTTGGTCGGATTGTTAAGCCCTCGGACATTCAGACTCAAGCACTTAACTGCCATACATCTCAGGGCAGAGTTTGCCGTGAGGGGGAAGGGATCTGTAGGGCGACCAGAACCTAGGCCTAACACAATACCTCAGCCGCTCAAGGTCGCACGGCTCACCCATTGTAGCTAATATACACCAGTCTCGCAGGGAAGCAAACCAACATAAACTTATAACACACAACAAATGCTCAGAGCAACAAAGTCCTCTCCCACACATTCCGAAGAGGAAATGTCCCAACAAGAACGTAGAACCACACCGTATCGTCCACCAGGTCCACCGACCCCGCCGCCCAGACCTCGCTCGAAGGATCGTAGGCTCGCCCAAGCTGCCTCCAACAGCTCCCGGCTCCAATCACCTAGGCACTTGTCCCAGCCGCCACACTGCTGAATGCCGCTTGACATTCCGATATCTTCTCCGGCACAGTAGGACGCCGTCTATTTCTCCGTTTCTCCCTCCTCCGCCACTGCGGGCGGGGCCCGTCGGCCGCCCCCAGCATCAAGGCTGAGCCCTGGGTATCCTCCTCCAAACCCAGGATCCGGTTCACGTCCGTCAACGATTTCACCTGACGAAGCTGCTCCTCCCAGCGAAAGACAAGGCGAAATGGGTGACCCCACGAGTACAACACCCCATGTTCACGCAGGTGCTCTGTGATAGGCTTAAACTCACGCCGTCGCTGCAAAGTCCGAACCGAGAGGTCCTGGAATAATTGGAGCTGATGACCTTTAAAGTGGACCTGCGGGAGGTTGCCTGTTTGCTGCAGGATGCTTTCTTTCTGCTCAAAGTTTTGGACGCACGCCAAAATATCCGGCGGGCGGTCCCTGGTTCCACCAGGGCGACGCACCCGGTGAACTCTGTCCAGGATGATCTCTCAAGGCTCCTCTGGATCAAGGACAGAGCGGAACAACGCTGTCACAAAGCCACCGATGTCCTCCTTCTCGGCCCCAGTCGGTACCCCTCTAATGCGGATGTTATGTCTGCGGGACCGATTCTCCAGATCTTCCACCGCCATCTGGAGGAGGTCCTGCTGCTCCCGCAAGCGAATAACCTCCTGCTGCAGGTCTGCCAGCTCCTCACCCCAGGCCGTGTCTCCATCTTCAACCTGTGCTATTCGTTCGCTAAGGGAGGTAAGCTCAACTCGTACCTCCTTCACCTCCTGAGATATGTCCTTATGGAGCTCCTGTAAGTCGCTACGGAGGGAATCAAACAGGGAGGTAAGAAAAGCCTTTGTGACAGGTGCTGCTTCATCCTCTGCCATCTTCCTCCGCATCTCAGGGTCTTTCGTGGACGGCGGCTCCTCATGTGCCTCACCCAGGACCGGACGTCCCCCCGTGAACATGTCCCTCACCGTCCGGTCCCTCTTTGCCTTAGAGGTCGCTATCACCGCTGACCTCAAACTGCGGATGGACAGGTCAACCAGTCGGACCACTGCACTTCACACCTGGGGATCAAGTGCTCCTGGCCGCACAATTCCGCCAATGGCCGTGTGGCCTCCAGCAGCAGTCCGGCCTCGCTTTGGCTAGGGCCCTCGCTGGCCGACCGCACCGCCGATTAAAGGCCCAAGCCCATCAAATGCCCACCAGCACCTCTAACACCTCGCCATGCAGCTCAGCCGTACCTCAGTAACCCCTGTCTTCTCGGGCCCCTTATGAATAGACCCAGCAAACAGGCACCGTCATCTCCAGGACCAGCACCTATCGTAGCACTGGTCTCCCGGTGGGGATTTCCTCCTCAGAGGCTCTGGTCCCGAGATCCGCCACTTCCGCGGCCGAGCCGCCGGGTCCCGGGTGCGCGTCAGGGCAGGGGGCGCCTCTCAGCCCTCCCACCGGCGACAGCCCCCGACACGCCTCAACTCGCGCGCGGGACTAGCCGCGGGCGCTCTCGGCTCTGTGGGACGCCCAGGGGTTCCCTCACATCGGGAACCACGGCCGGACCCCACAGCCCCCCAGGCTGGGAGATCCGAGGCAATTAAGAGGCCCGGGCGGCGGAGATCGGACCCGCACGTCCGTTCAGTCCGTCATCTTGGCCACGCCAGTGTGTAGTATTTAGTTTTGCTGTATATTAAAGTGTTTTTCTTTTTGCAAAGATAAGCACTGGTCTGGACAATCACGTTATTATTCTGCAGGGTGTCTGTGGAGTGCAAAGCCTGTTGTACCCCAACACTAACCTTCTTCAGAAGCCTGTGACTGCTTGCCAGTGCTACTACTGAGGCTCATGGTCTGAAGGTGTTGTACTTCGCCCAGTTTGCAGAGACATAGTAGGATGGACTCTGGGACATCAGAGGTAAAAGACCCCAGGCCCCAAAGCTTTGGCACAGTTGACCCTACTTGCCCCATGGCTCCTCAAACAGCATCTGCCTTAAGGTAACCCAGAAAAGAGGGCTGTATGAGTCTCAGATTGACAGTGGCCTGATCCACAAAAGAGTTTGGTGGGTTAAGTTGCCCTGTTCCGTATATGAACATTGGACTACTTAAATAAGAATGGAATGGCATTGTTATGGGCAAGAAATGTGTAAGCTATTCCTTTGAATTTTTTTCCTTAAAACGAAAACTTATTAAAGAATGATGCCAAAAAAGAGGAAGCAGAGTGAACTGAAAATTGACTTTTACATACTATCATTCAAGAAATGAGTCTGAACTATTCGTCTAACCATTCTTGGCTTTGTATCTTTTTGAGGTTTAAACAATCACAAGGGAAGTGTGGCCAATGGTAATTTCTTGATCCCCTGTCGGGACAGCACCCACATCCCATTTAGCAAAAGGTATGAAGAAAATTGATGACTACCATAAAACAAAGTTCGTACGGCCGGATTAGGATCTTTGAAATTCGACTTCAGAAAAAGTTATGCTTTGCTTGTGCGAGAGAGAACCAAACTATTTTTTAGAAGGGGGAGGTTGGGGGTGTGGTCAGGGATCTAGCTGCCCTATCATAAGCATTTGTGCAATATGTGCATAGTGCTGCATTCTTCTCCATTTCACATTCAACAAAACATTGACAAAGCAAAAAAAAACATTATTCAGATAAACATCGATGAAGATGTATAATTGGAGAGGGCAGGCAGAAAAAAGGGAAAGGATTTGGGAGAAAATGGATAGTCTCGCCATAGCACACATTCTTTCACTTTAACATAGTGCACAAACAACAGTTGATGTTAGGACAGCTCCGGTGTTAGAATAATCAGCATGAATATATACCCATACAGATTTGTTATAATGCTGGTACAGTTTTCCTTAAGCGCTTAATTCATCATGCATCTGCGATGATCCCTACAGATATCTGTTTCAGTGTGCAGGTTACTACTTGGGTAATGGCAGTTCTACTCGGCCTTGCATCCTTCCTTGTTAAATATGTCAAAAACCTTGTAACTCCACTGCTTATTCTAGCAAATCCAGGACTCCTGGACACTCCAGGGTAGTGGGGCTACTCCTAACGTGGTTCATGTCTTGTAACTAGGTAAAAACATGTATTTTTCTTTTGTTGAACAGATTTGGTGGGTGGGTCAGTATATATCAATAAGGGTTGGGCAAGATGACCGCAAGGGTCTCCCATTAATTCCCCTTGCACCTTCTCATTTGTTTGCTCTTCAAGTACCTCAAGTGACCCGCTTTCAATTTTGAAAAAGCCACCAGGGCCTAGGTCACACTCTGTTTCAGCCTTTGAATGAATTTTAAGACCCATAATATCATAACTTGCATCAGGTCTATGAGATCTTGCAGCCAAGTATAAGACAGTATGAGATCTGTGCATCTGTAATTGAGATGCTAACACTGTCTCTCGAAATGCATTTCAGCCACAAAACAGTGCAATGCCTAAAATATGATATTGGGCTGAACATCTCACACAAATCCAAAGCTGCACAGATATGCCTAACTGAATACATCTGTGACATATGCCATTAACAAGAACTTACAGAACTTAAACCTCAAAACCAACTTGTATTTCATAATTGTGCCTGGACCAAAAGTAAACATTAAGCTCCCACTGGCACAATTAAGCACATAGCACGGCATCATGGCCATGTAGGTGGTTTAACTTTGCTACTTAAACAGCAAACACATATCAAGATTTATTCAGACCTTGCACCATAATAACAGAAAACACAAGGCATATCCCTGTTACTACTGCACGCATAGCATAGCAACAAAGCCATATCATTGGCAAAGCACCACATTCTCAGTACTTCACTTACACTTTGCAGTGTATGGCCCTCAAAACTCAGAATGCTCATAGCAGCATAATATCTAAACAATATGAGTAAACTGAACATGTACCTTGCATCTAACTTGACGCATGTATGTCTAACCAGATACAATGACATTCCACCCTATTCCCAGTCAGTGATGAACTCCCATAATTGCATATTACAGTAGACCAATAGTACACCTTAGAAACAGATCCCGGTAGAGCCATACTGATAACCCTGCTCTCGCTCTCTCTCTCTGGATTTGTCTTCTGATTTCTGTAGCTTTAGAATTTGATATAACAGTGGTGTCAGTGGAAACTGATGAAAAATATATCTAAGTTCTCTTCTAGAGATATTGGGAGATACTGAATTTATACCAACCATCGAGGATGGTCTTGAGTTGTATCAATCAGCAATCTACCCTTTCATTGTCTAGCATTTTGAATTCACCTTGACATCTATCTCGAGGGCTAAGCAATTTGGAGCTCCCGGCCCCAACGGTCTCCCGCAGGCACTGTTCAAACAGGATCCTCTCTTTTGGGCTAACCATCTTGCCCATCTGTTTGAACACTGCCTTTTGACTTCAAGAATTCCTGAGTCTTGGCAGGGTGCCATTCTTCACCCCTTACATAAAAGTGTTTCAAGGTCAGATCCCGCCAATTTTAGGATGATAGCCCTGCTGGATAACGAGGCAAAGTTGTACGCAACTCTTTTGTTGCAAGATCTTTGTGCCTGGGCTGATTCAAAGGTCCAAATTCCTGCTGTTCAAACAGGGTTTTCTCCTGGCTCAGGCACTTCGACAAATTTGGTAGCACTCCCTATTTTGATCGACAGGGCGATTTTATCAGGCTTAACGCTGAATTGCTGTTTTGTTGATTTTTAGGCGGTCTTCAACCGGGTCCCCCAGAGCGCTTTGTGGGAATTGGGGTATCCCCCCTGCAATGTTCCCTGAAAGGGGCGCGCGTGCGCATCCTTCCTTCCCCCACTACGCAGGCCCCTTTGACCAGTGCGCACGTTGTTTACAACGTCATGTCGCTGCCTGCATCATGCAGGAAAGAGGACGTCAGCGCTGCGTTTTAAAAATAAAAGCAGCGCGAAAACGGGTCACTGTTTGCGGCCGAGGAGGAAGAACAACAGTGTGGCCATCCGAGGACAGATCACCTGATTAATGCAGGTAAGTGCATTTGCATGCGTGGTACCTGTGCCCAGTACTCCATACAGGCATAGCCCTTTTGGGCCCAGTTCAGGTGGTGTTTAAGGCTCCCCACTCGGGTCGCCCCTCTCTCTGCGCCGTTACAGCTCCTGTTTTTACAGCTATTCTAGGCTCTTTCATCTTTTTCTCTCCAACAGTCCCCATATGCTTTCTTCTAGCACCCAGCTTTCTTTCTCTCTCTGCCACTTTCTGCACTGTCATTCTTGCTTTTCTGTATTTCCAAGCCTCTATTCCAGCATTTCTGCCGCTTTTGTTTGCCTTTTACACACTCACTCTCACTTATTCTTTGACGTCCCTTGAGCGCCACACGTTAATTCTCTGCCACTTTCTGGGCAATCTCTCACGAATTCCTGTCTTCCTCTGTTCGGTGCCTCTTTTTGCTCTTTTTTTAGTCTCTTTCCACGAGATTTCTATAGACTTTTTTCGCCATATTTGGCCTCTTCACTGCTCTCCTCTTTCCAGCTGTCTTCTCTCCCTTGTGCCCTTTTATCTTCCATGGGGGCCTTTAGAGCTGGGGCCTGTAGAGATTTACCGCGACCACAGACTGATTGAACAATTATAAAAACTTAAAGTTATAAAGAAAATATATATTTCTAACTTGCATTATTTTATTTGTACATGCTGTGTTGTGCAAAGGGAAAAACACAATGAAGCTCCATATCTACGAAGATTGTTCACCTGCTCATATTTCTGCACAGATTTTCCCTTGTTTGCTCCTACTTCCAAAAAAAAAACCTTAGCTTTTTTGCTTGGAAAATCCTGCTATCTCAGTAGATCATGATTGGCATCAAACCTATTGGTGTTAATGGTAACCTGCCTCAGTGTCATCTCAGTAAGCACACCCTCGACACACCGCAAAATTGTTTTTTTTTAATGTTATGAAAAGTTCACAGTGAATTCATCTATAAGCAGATCAGCACTGGCTTTCATCTATGACAACCTGTCAGGCAAACAGGTCCATCAGTGCTCATTCACTATGCTTTCATGTGACACATTTTAAAACTGGCTCTCCAAACATGGCTCATTCACCTAAGCAACAATTTATCCTAGCTCCATAATGTAAAAATCAGGCGACAAGAAGTCCAGATCTAACGTCCTCTTAGTGCATCCAGCGACCCTAATCGTGGGTATAGATCTAATTTTCTATGCACCTAACATAGGTGCATGGCTAACAACTGTACAACATACATAACTCTCACCCCCATGTTTATAATCCCTGGTGGGAGTACAATTGCTTCTCCCCCACTATTCTTCCAGTGCTGATAAACTCGGTCTAAGTCAATTTTCCCATTTGAGAGGTAAGCCTTTGCCCTCATCAGCACATCTAGATGACTCTCCTCTAGTCTGTTTCTTAATTTGGTCTTGATTGAGTTCATGAGGCTGAATCCTTGTTCGCATTCTGCACTTGAAGCCTGGAAAGTTGCAAAGACATCATCAATCTGAGATAAAACAATATACTGTGCAGAATTCCGGAGAGTGAAATTCACCATGTCTTGAAAGGTCCAAAACAATCCGCTTTTTATATGCGCTGCTACCACATATTTTTAATCTCTGTA
The DNA here is from genome assembly GCF_031143425.1 of Pleurodeles waltl. Classification (NCBI taxonomy): domain Eukaryota; kingdom Metazoa; phylum Chordata; class Amphibia; order Caudata; family Salamandridae; genus Pleurodeles; species Pleurodeles waltl. Next base: position 335,320,991 of record NC_090450.1, on the reverse strand, counting down.
TTGCTGAACAACATCATCAGGAGTGTCACAATCACCCAGGACCAAGACCTTCTTATACTTTTCAACAAGTCTTCGTACATTCTCAGTCCCAAAATCAAACTGTGATTGTGTTGATACTGCATGGAAATCAAAGCTTGTCCATTACTTCAATTCATCTTCTGGGAACCTTCTTTCCATGTGCTCACAAAGAAGTTTAAGGAAAGATAACATCGGCTCACTATCCTACTCTCGGTCCTCTCTGCACAAAGCCATCAGATCTCTTACTGTGTTGCTCCAAAAGACAGTGTCGCCCAAGTACTGTTCCTTTATTTGGGCAATTTTTGCTCTTGCATACTGTACAGCTTCAACAGTGGTCAAAGAGTTTTTCTGAAACAACTTGCACAAAGATGCAAGTTCACCCAGAATATAATTTAGTGCTGCAAAGGAAATATGGTAGTTTGAGCCAGATAGTTTTTTGTAGCAATATTTAGCAACTGGGTCATTCTTCTCAACTCTTTCATGATCAAAGTATTTGAGAGCAACCTCATAACCAGCACCAACAGCAAAATGCCTTAAAAGCCACCGCGCCTCATTAAGTGGCCGAAGCAATTTCGTCCAGCTTGGACTTCCTTACAGGTGAGTGGGAAAACACAGTGTAGACAGTCCTCAGTAATGTTTCCATTTCCCTGATCATCTGCACTTTTTTCCAGGCATCATCAACTCCAAAATCTTTTCTGTGCGCAACACAGTGCTGCTTAACTAGATGGGGAAGGTATTGTTTGAGGTGGGTAGCAACACCGTTGTTCTTTCCCAGCATCACTGATGCACCATCTGATGTGAACATGACCATTTTTATAAGATCCAGTTTATTGGCAGTGTAAAAGTCTTTTACAGCTATAGTGGTAGCCTCCTCATTGCATGTACTCAGAGTTACAATTCCCCCAAACACTGTTTTATGCTCTGTTGATGTTACAGATCAGAACTTAAAGTAGAGGATGAGCATTTTTGTAACTGAAATATCTGTGCTCTCATCAGTTATCAATGTGCGATAACGAGCACTGCAAAGGTCTGCCATGAAGTCAGAGCGTATCACGCTGTTGATGACCTCCAAAAACTCAATTGCATAGTTCTTGCTTCTCCAGCTGTCTGGTATCTTCACATACAATGCAACGTGGTCATGGATGTCTTGAACAGATAACATTGATGTGTTCATTTTGACTGCTAGCAACACATTGTTGATGAGAATAATTATCTCCTCAGGCAGGGATCTTTGCCGTTCAACCACTTTTAGTCTATTTGCTCTGTCACTGGCAGTTTCCATTAGCATGATGCGCACTCCAAAACCCAGCCTGGCAGCAGCACTTTTATTTCTTAGTGTCACCAAAGCAGATTCATGAACTTTGCTACATAGATGGCTTTTTAAGTAGTCCAGCTTCCAGCCATCACTTCCTTTCTTCCCAGTAGAAAAGTCCCCTGCGATCTTTGCTTCTGCAAATACTTTGCAAATCAGGTCTACTTCTGGATTGTATAGAAATAGCTCTCCCAGTTGTACACAAACCTTGCTCCGTGACTTCTGGGTCTCAGTCTGCACAATTTCTTTCATACATTTTTCTTTGAACACAAGACAGCATTTCTTCCTTTATGGTGAAACACTGCTCTCTGCAGAAGTCACAGATTTGCGCTTGAACATTTTTGTGCCAATCGGTCTGAGCCTACTGTGCCGCAAAGCCTGCAAAAAAAAAAGAGGAACTTTATTTAAAGTGAGAAACATTATTTAATGTTGGTTCTTATGCCATTGAATGCAATCTACCAGACAAGTCTGAGCTATCTCTTGGAAAATGAAGCAAGTAATTACCTGGGCCTTTCTGTTTGTTCTCACACCTGCCTGAGAATGTAACACTGTCTAAGATGTCTGCAATAGAAGAAAAAAAATGGTTACAGCACATGCTTATGTTCCAGTGTTTCAGATGTTCTACAAGGAAAAACTACTAAATAATTACCTGGTCTTTCTGCTTGTAGCCACGTCTGCCTTTTATAAACTATGATTAGCACTGTCTAAGAAGCCTGCAAAAGAACAAAAAAAAAAGGGTTGAAGAATGTTGTCATATCATAATGTACTAGGCGCATCACAAGTGAAATCTACCAAATAATTACCTTGTCTTTCTGCTTCTACTCACATGTGCCTTTTGTAATCTATGAGTAGTGCTATCGGAGATGCCTGCAACAGAAGAAAAGGTGGGTAAGGTGGTTAAAGTAGGTTGTCAAATTCCACTGTACTGGGTGCACCACAATGAAAATCTGCTAAATTATTACCTTGTCTTTCTGCTTCTACTCACGTGTGCCTGTTCAAATTTGCGTAACAGTGCCTAAGATTATTATTTTTTTTAATATATCTTTTATTGCTTTTAACAAAGGATTATGTTGCATAACAAATACAGATACTAGATTAGTCCCAACTGTGTGTTCTAACCCCCTCCCCCCATTTCGCATTTTGTCCGTCATTTAGTATTCTTATTACAACTTTCATCCTCTGCCAGGAGATTAATCAGTGTTCCTTAGTGTTTATTATGTTGTAGTAGCTGTTGACTGTACGGAGTCCGATTCTGAGTCAGATGTATTATCCTCTGAAGTGAAAGCATCCATTGTCTTTAGATTATCCAGCAGTGAGTCCCAGTGTTTGGCATTGTCTCTTGGTCTTGGACCTTGCAGTGCTTCTTTCAGTAGTACCGTGCTGTCAGTTTCGGCCCATTTCACTAATGCATTTTGCCATCTGTCTACTGGGGGACCTCCCAGGTCTTTCCAGTGTGAGTTTATTTCTCTCTTTGCTAGTATCAGCGCCAGGTCTATGAACCTATTGGATATTTTTTGTGCTGAGGGGCGAGGGAAATCCCCCAATATTGCAACTATTGGGGTGGGCGAGATTGTTCTTTTTGTGCTGGAGGTTATTTTCCTGAACACTTCGGTACAGTACGAGTTAATTTTCAGCCAGTTCCATAACATGTGTAGTAGGTCTGCTGATAGTTCTTCACAACGGGGGCATTTAGAATTATTTGTATTGTAAAATTTGGTTAGTAATTGTGGGGTAATGTAAGAACTATGATAAATATATAAGTTTATCAGTTTGAACCTTTCGTTCCTGGATACAGAGTAAATGTGGGAGGTGATTCTGGCCCATTGAGTATCCTCTAGGATAGTGTCTAGATCAGTCTGCCATTTGGATCTAAGTTTATTCAATGGTAAACAGGTGCCGCTTTGTAGGGATTTATATACTCTCGATAGTACCCCTTTCTGGTCTCCCAGTGTGCAGAGGAGGTGGCAGCCTTCATGTATGTCTGGTTCACTTGATTTTGTGCCCCAAAGCTTTTGAACAGTATTAATTAGGGCAGTGTGGGTGAGGAACAAGCCCAAAGGGAGATTGAACAGTTCTTGTAATTCCACATAATGGCAGAGTTTACCATTGTTGAACAAATCTCCCATTTTCGTGATATTATACTTTATCATTTTGCTAGTGTGCACTATGATGTCTCCCCTCGGGATGAGATTTAAAGCTATTAGGGGGATCTAGGGTGTATAGGGGGATATTTTGCACGTGCGTTTTAGGAATTGGTCCCAGCAGTGTCTCAGCGCCTCCCATTCTAATGGGAGCTGTTGTGTTGGTTTTTTGGGGTTCAGTAAGATATTTAAAATGTTTTCTAGAGGACAGTTTAGGGGGGTTTGTGAGTTGTTTGTATTTAGGAACTCGCTGATTACTCTTGCTATCCTTTGTAGTTGCCCTGCCCAGTAGTAAATCTCCAAGTTTGGTGCAGCTAAGCCGCCTTCTGAGGTGGGCCTCTGGAGGGTGCTAAGTGCGATTCTGCGTCTGTTCGATCCCCATATAAAATTCGCAATTAGGGAGTCTATGTTTTTTAATACTCTTTTTGGGAATATTAGAGGGATGGTGGAGAAGTAGTATAATAGCCTGGGCAGTGCTATCATTTTTAGCAGGGAAACTCTGCCAAAGACAGTCAGGGGAAGTGTGTTCCAGAATTGCATATTAGCTTACAGTCCTCTAATTGCTCTCTGTACATTTCCCTCTAGGAGATCTTCTACTTTATGGTATATGTTGACCCCCAAATATTTAAATGTATTCGGGGATCAGGGAAGACCTCTGGTATCCGCGGGCTCAGGAGTGTCTACAGTTAGTGGAAAGATGGCGGACTTTCTCCAGTTAATTCGGAGACCAGAAGCCTTACCAAAACTTTCTAGCATATCTATTGCCCCTGGTAAACCTGTATCCAGCTTTTTAAGAAATAGTAGCATGTCATCTGCATATAGTGCTATGTGGTGTGTTTGATTGTTGATTGATATACCCTCATAGCACCTCCTTGATCTCGTTGTTTGTGCAAGGGGCTCTACTGCCATAGCGAACAGGAGGGGAGATAGTGGGCAGCCTTGTCTGGTCCCCCTGCCAACTGGGAATGAGTCGGAAATGATGCCACCAGTGCGTACTCTCGCTGTGGGGTTGGTATAGAGTAGCCTTGTCCAGCGTGTGAAACCCTCTCCTAGTCCTAGTTTTAGCATAACCAGTTCCAGGTAGTCCCACCTTAGGCTATCAAAGGCTTTTTCTATGTCTACTGATATTATCGCTGCTTGAGGTATTGTTGTAGTTGAGGGCATAGCATGTAGTATTGAAACTAAGCGTCTAATATTTTGCGCTGTGCTGCGCTGCAGGATGAATCCTGGCTAGTCTTGGTGGGTTAGTGACGTCATGTGGGGTAATAGTCTATTTGCCAGTATTTGGCTTAATATTTTATAATCTAGGTTTAACATGGATAGTGGGCGGTAGGAGCGAACGTCCGTGGGTGGTTTATCGGGTTTTAGTAGGGGGATCATTATGGCCTCATTAGTTGATTGGGGCAGTCTATTGTTATGCCAGGCTTCTGCGTATAGTACGCATAGTCTTGGAGCTAATAGGTCCTGGTACAATGAATAAAACTCCATTGGGAGTCCATCCGTTCCTGGGACTTTACATCTTGCCATGCCCTGTATTGCGGTTTTAATTTCTGTGATTGAGATAGGTGTGGCTAGTGCCTGACTGTCTTCTGTATCTAATTTAGGGAGGGTGAGTGTCTCTAATTCCTGGACCTGGATGTTACTGATAGTGTCTGCTGGAGGGGCTTATAGGGTTGAGTAGTATTCAAGGAAACAGGTGTTTATTTCCCTTTGACCATGAGTACTGCCACTTGAGAGTGTCTTGATCTCAACTATGGCAGTTTGTTGTTTATGGGGCCTAGCAAGCCATGCCAACGGGGCACCTGCCTTGTTGCCCTCTGCGTGTTGTTTGTTTAAATACTGCTTGTAGTCAAAGCGGGACAATCTGGTGCTAGCTTCGATTATTTTAGTTTTCGTTTCATTCAGGAGGGATGTCAGTTCAGGATGTGTTGGGTGCTTGCGCTCAGTTTCTCTGAGGGAACCTTCGAGCTTTTTTAGTTCAGTTTCGATTGATTTACGAGCGCCAATACTCTTGCCAATGCAGTTGCCCCTTGTAACAGGGCCTAAGATGCCTGTAAAATAGGAAAAAAGGATTAAAGCACCTGATCATTTCAATGTCTCAGTTGCACCATGAGGAAAAACTAGCAAATAATAACCTGCTCTTTCTGCTGAAACTCGTCTGCCCGTCCTCATCTATGACTAGTACTGTCTGAGATGCCTGCAACAAAAGAAAAGATGGTTAACAGTTGGTTACAGCATGATGTCATATTATAATGTGCCAGGTGACCCAGATGGAGTATCTACCAAATAGTTACCTTGTCCTTATGTATCTACGCATGTCGGTCCATTCAAATCTATAACTTGCTCGGTCCAACAAACCTGTAATAGAAGCAAAGGTGTAGATCATGAACGTGATTTATCTAAAGACCCTTAATCCCACCTCGAACGTCTACAGAATTACCTGGTCTTCCTTGGTACTCATGCCAGCCCGTTCAAATCCAAATGTTGACTGGCTGTAGTTGGAAAGAAGATATTTAGCTTAGGTTAATGGAGTTACAAAAACATTATGCATGACAGTTCCAGAGCAATTGAATAGTTACCTGGGGTTTCAGTTTAGATGAACTCTGGTTCCATATTATCATCCATTTGGAAACCTACATCACGCGTTAGACATTCGATGATGCAGCCTTTACAGGCCTCAAGTTATCTGCTCGCCCACTCACTATGACTAATCGCATTTATAAGGGTGAACCATTTCTAGGCCTAATGCCCGTTCTGGCAAGCTGACAAAAAAAGTGTTCTGTTCATTCAGACAGTGAATGAGCAATGAAGGTGCCTTTAAGTCTTCTTGTTGTCTTGTCACATTTGCTGTGGGGTCAACGACAGAAGTCCAGTGCCAGCTCATGTCTTCTTACTATGTGCTGCTTATTTTATCCTGGAGATTAATGGTTACATTTCTGCTCTGACTGCAAAGTTAAGAGGATTTAGTAAAGTGTGCTGTGGAGTTAAGTTTGCAACTAATTAACGTTAAAAAAAATGACACTAATTCGGCGCACACAGAGTCCTGCCTTTTACCTACACCGCACCCTAGCCTATGGGATACCTAGAGCACACCTTAGGGGTGACTTATGTGTAGAAAAAGGGGAGTTTAAGGCTTGGTAAGTACTTTTAAATGAGAAGTCGAAGTGGCAGTGAAACTGCACACACAGGCCTTGCAGTGGGAGTCCTGAGACATGGTTAAGGGGCTACTTATGTGGGTGGCACAATCAATGCTGCAGGTCCACTAGTACCATTTAATTTACAGGCCCTGGGCACATGTAGTGCACTTTACTAGGGATTTATAGGTAAATCAAATATGCCAATTGGGAATGAACCAAAGATACCATGTTTAAGGGAGAGAGCATATGAACTTTAGCACTGGTTAGCACTGGTAATGTGCACAGAGTCCTAAAACCAGCAACAAAAGTGTCAGAAAAGTGGAGGGAGGTAGGCAGAAAGTTTTGGGATGACCACCCTAAGGCTTTCAGGTCTAACATGTGTCCCCCCCAGCTGAAAGTGGGGAGAGCTACTGAGCCCCCGGAGAGCTCTCATCACTAAGGCAGAAGAATCTGGTGATACCATGAGTATTCTCTTGTATAGTCAACTTCACCACTCTTACGGCTTTGCAGTGTGTTAAACTTATAGAAAAAATATTCTAAACTGGCCGCCATGCATGAGCGTGGGGCATCTTTGAATAGTTTGTGTTTCATTTTAACAAAACGTCTAACAAGAAGGCCTCCGCACCACGTAAGCACATGCACATCCACCTAGATTGAAAAAAAATTACAAATCCAATACATTTCATAGATAAGACCTATTGCTTTTTATCAATGTTTACTCATTTAGGTTCTGCCAATACCGCCAGCAAATGCTAATAACAATTTGATGCTGAGTCAGTTCTGCATCAACTGATGTTGCTCAGTTCCTCTTCTACATCCTTAAGGCTCTGACGTGAGTGACACTGCCTTCAGTTACATACCTGCAATAACAAACCACCTTCTATTTTTTGTATTGATGAGACACACAACAATGTCACATAAAACACTGTAGTAATTAATGCTGTTTCGCTATACATTGCTTCCAGATTCAATGTGCGTGGGCAGTAGAAGGTAAAAAACACAAATCTGGTTTCATTCTGAACCAATTGTCCCCCATGAATCCAGAGTAAAAAAGGTTAAATTCACATAACTCTACTTCTGCAGTCCGTCCACCACATAACAATTACATGAAGTGGTGTAGGTTAACCGCTGTGTATAAAATAACATGTTCTCGATAACTGCTAACCCTTTTAACCCAAACTTAGAAAGAAGCCAGACTGCACAAAGCCTCAGAAGCCTCAGGAATGAAAAGTACCAAGGGACGAACTTCATTTAATCTTCTTAGTATGGAAACCACAAGAAAGAACTACAAATCAATATTATTTCCTAAATGCTTTTCCTACATTGGAAGTAAGGAGCTGCGTGTGAATATAGCAGGCTGCTCACAAAGGGCCAGGCTTTGCAGTTCATTAAAAAAAATGTCAGTTCAGCACTGCAGCTAACTATCTGCAATAGATATGGCCTTAAAAATGTCTAGTCCTATAAATCAAGGCTAGAATTTTAATAACCTCCAGTGGCATGCTATTTTTCAAACAACCAAACTCTTTCTTTAGCCTACGACACGACACGCCACAAAAGTCTGCAGCCTTTTGACAGACATTAACAAAGAAATGAGCCGGGATTAAGACAAGTGTGATCAAAAGAAAACTCGAATACAGTTTTAGACAGAACCTGGCTACTGTGTTCTAAAATGTCAAGATTTCCCTTGCAGATAAAGTATTTTAAGTAATTGTAGAACTATTCAGCCGAAACATCAAAGTGACCCAGTGTGTTTCTGCAATCGTGATTTCATTCAGTACTTTAAATGGGAAAGGTTAGGTGCAGGTACTCATTAAATTGAGCAAGGGGGGTGGCTACTGGGTGGAGTTAGAGACGGGCACGGCATGATGATACAAAGACATTTCTATAGAGTATTCATTTTGCCCTTGCATTGCCCTTGACAGTGGTCTCAAACTTCCCATATGTGCAAATTAACAGCTACATACAGTGCTTAATTTGTGCTTGTTGATTCCGGTGCGGTGCACCAACACTTATTTTTGAGGGTGGCACTTATTTTTCTGCCTCAAGCATTTACTGCTAGTGAAAAACTCATATCGAAAGACGGAGGGAGGGAAAAACAAAAAAACACCCCTAAGGGACAAATGAGAAAGTTGCAAGAGTGAGCTGAAGGGGAAGGGAGAGGCCCTAAATGGATTGAAGAGGCAAGAGATGGTCTCAGGATTACGCTGCCTCAGTATTCTGTGCTCGCACATTTAATTGTAGCAGCCACGTGTTTCAGAGGAGAGCTTTCCGCACCAGCACGTTTTTATTTACAAATTAAGCACTAGCAACATATGCTAATAAAGATTGATGTGAATACCTGTTTGGAACAGATCCTAAATCATAATGGTTGGAGCTTCTGAACCATGAATGCAGCCAAGTCATCAACAGCACTATTAGCACTTTCGGGCTAATAATCAGTGTGCCCCAGGACAAAAGAGACTCCGAAATAGCAGCTTTAATAATGAGCTCTACACCAGTTACAAGACATACCAAAACGTGAGAAATGTATCAATATAAACAAAACATGTTAACTAGTTACCGGAAATGAAGGCCAAACACGATGTGTTGATGGTTGCTTGTTTTGCAATATTTGCAGCTTATTACTGTCATACTGTTTCTACTAACTTGCATTTTCCACAATACTTAAATATTCTCGAGTGCACACACAGAAGCAAGCACACATGCATACACAAAGCATTCCACACATTTCTTTGAAGCTACCTCGTGTGTCCAGTTCTCTTTCTCACTGATATCGCTTTCACTCTCACAAACAAACACACACACACACACACACACACACACACTTACATACTTACTTCATTTGGGATTTGTCCCGCCGAGAGCGTGAATGTGATTGATAGAGCAGGGCCTCCGTGGGCCCTACTCTGTCAAACACAGCGGGACTGTGACATTCCCAACACCCAGACATACATTGCATAATGCAAATGAGCCCCTGTTGAATGGTTCATCAATGAATCAGCTAAGGGCTAGAGAGGCTTTCTGGCTGACAGACTGCCGTACTGATCAGCTCTACTCTGACATCCTCGAGCTCAGCAGCACTAGCACCAATGAGCGTACCTCTCCTATTCCTACTAACATTTAATTGTAGCAGCCGCTTGGTTAAGTGGAGAGCGTTTGGCACCACCATGTTTTTTTTATTACAAATTGAGCAGATGCCTGCTTTACCTCTGAGGCCCTCTAAACACACGTACCTGCTTTAATTAGGTGCTCCCTTTGTGCAGTGATTTGTCCTCAGGTGGCTGCACTGCCAATTCTCGGTCTGCTGTGCTGCGAAGAGAGTGACACTGTTTTTTGCGGTGTTTCTATTTTTTAAACGTAGCACTGACGTACTCTCACTCGCATAATGCAGGCAGCGACGTGACGTTGCAAAAATGTGCGCTTGGCAAAGGGAACTGCGCGGTGGGGGAAGGAAGGGTGCGCACCTTACAGGGAACATTGGTGAAGCTGCTGAATACATTTGACATTCCTCCGGAGGTGGTTGATGTCATCTTGGCAGCCAGGCATCCCTCAATTAAAACTGTATACTACTGTTGGTTGGACAGATTTGGGGCTGGTGCAATACTCGGCAGATAGATCCCCTTTAGGTAAACGTATATGATGTTTTGTTGTTTGCTTTATCCCGGCCCAAGCAAGGCTTTGCTCTGGCCACAGTTAGGGGCTCCTTTCTGCATTTTATAAGTTGCCAGATCAGCCTTCATGGTCTGTGTCCAGTTGTTATCCATTTTAGAAAAGGGCTACAACACATGTTTCCATCCGCTCCCTTTGTCATGCCTCAGTGGGACCATAACTTGGTTCTTATGTTTTTCATATGCACTCCATTTGAGCAACTTCACACCTGCCTTTTACAACTTCTTACACTCAAGACAGTGTTTGTCTTTGACATTACGACAGCACGTCAGCTCAGTGAGCTTCAAGCTCTGTAACAACCTACCAAGCACCACCTTCTTCCCAGAAAAGCTGGTTCTGCGGATGCAGGCATCCTTTTTACCGAAAGTTGTGACGCTTTTACATGTCTGTCAAACCATCAACCTACCAACATTCTGTGCTCTGCCTCACCCCTCTAAGGAGGTGGAGAGACTCCATCGCTTTGACCCCAAGAGAACACTGAGCTTTTATATAGCTTGTACCAAAGAACACTGGGTAGACAATCAATTTTCTGTGGGGTTCCCTTGTGCAAAAAAGGCTGGGAAGGGCAGAGCAGTGCAGTGCAGAATAGAACCATCTTCTACTAGATTGCACTCTACATTAAGGTCTGCTACGCATTGGCTATAAAGCAGCCTTCAGAAGAACTGCATGCTCCTTCTACCAGGGCCAAAGTTGCTACCACTGCATTGGCAGGCTGAGTCCCTGCCCTGGACATTTGCCAGATGGCTACATCAGTGCCCCTCCTTACATTCACAAATCACTATTGTCTGGACGGCCAGGTTCACAAAGAGGGGCATTTTGCTCACCCAGTTCTGCAGGACTTTCTGGTTTGAGCCAATCCACAGAACCTCTTCCAATTAGGTACTGCTTTGGTATCTGTTTAAAATGTGAGGTATCTACGGCTAGAAACCTCTATCAAAATAATGTTACTTGCCTTCTATAAGACTTCTATAAGACTACAGCTGCAGATTCCTCACCTACACACCCATCCTCCACATTTTGTGGTTAGACTTATCTATAATAAGATGCAAAGTCAAACAATCTGAACACAGGTCAAACTAATTTGCTTATGAGGCTGTGCATCTGGGGATGTGGAGAGTCTTGAAAACAACTAATGCCAGTGCGCGAGAGTGGCCCTTATATAAGCTCCACACGTCATTTCCGGAGCGGGATGGCATCAGTGCAGAACCGCACACTACCACCTACCAGCGTGAATAGATACTGCTAACAAGTTTATGGTTCCAGTCTGACACCTGGGGACTATTCAGAATGTGAGGAATCTGCAGCGAGATAGGGTCTCCACCAGAAACAGCATTACTGAAGGTAACTAACTTATTCAATTTGTTGATGTTGTCCATTTGCACATGCACATTTTGTGTTGTCTCGCTGACCATGAGTGTCTGTTTATTTCCTGAGTGTGCCTATAATTTTGTAGTGGGCAGTGGCGGCCGATAATTTTAGGAGGGAGGGGGCCAGGCGGGAAGCACACTCACACTCATTCATTCACACATACACACACATCCATTCACAACACTCATCAACATTCAAACATACACGCACGCACCAAACATTAATTTTAAAAAACACACACACTTACCTTCAGCTTGGAGGTCCCAGGCAGGAGGATTGGGACTGCTGCCTTTCCTCACTGGCTGACCTTAGGTTAGCCAGTGAGGGAAGGCAGTAGTTCCCAACTTCGTCACAGAGTGGGATGGGGTCAGTGAGACTTCAGACCCCACCCCAGTATGTGACGAGGTGTTACTGATTGACACTCGCCCTCGGCGCTTCAGGGCTTAAACCTGAAGCACCCAGGTTGGAGTCAATGGGTGACCCTTCCCCTCGTCACCGAGGGGAAGGACCTCGAGGCACGTTTGCTGAGCCAAGGTCACGCCCATAGGAGCTGTGACTTCTTCAGCCCAGCAAAGTTCAGCTCAGGCAGCCAGGAGTCTGCACAAATCATGCATGTCTCACTCCGGGCTGCCTGAGCTGAACATGAAGAGTGTCTGTCAGGCTGACCTTTGCTCAGCCTGACAGGCAGGTTTCATGAGGGGCAAAAGGTGGGGTGACATGGCCCCTCCGCCCTAAAGGACGGGCCACGGCTAGTAGTGGGTGCCTATCAGTATGTATTCTATGCATGCCTTTAGTTTTGCTTATCTGTGTGTGTGCTTTAGTGTGTGGCGGCTGGTTTGTATTTGTGGCGGGGATGGAGGGAGATACAATTATAATATATTTTTTTAAATAAAAAGGCACTTACCTGACGCGATGGGTCTGCCTCTCTGTTATGGCATCCTCCTCGTTGTGGCTCTGGCGCAGTCACCAGGAAACAGTGCTACCAAATCCTGAAGCTGGTTTCATGCTGGTAACCAGCATGGAATCGGGATTGGTGGCACCGGCCTCTCTCAGTGCTCACCAGAGCACTGGAGGGCTGTGCCTTCTATAACCCAGCTGTCTTAACACAGCTGGGTTAGAGATGTTTAAAGTGCACATGTCTGGCTGGTCGTCGCAAGACGGCCGGTCAAACGGACATGCGCACTTTAAACAAGTACACTGCTCCCTGCTGCAGTCATTCAGCAGCAGAGCAGAAGTCGCCCCGCCCTGTCCCGTCCTGACACTCCGTCTGGACAGGGTGCTGAAAAATAAAATGGTAATGAAGAAAGTTTATTACCATTTTATTTTTCAGCTCCGTGATATTACTGGGGCATTTTTTTTTGTGGGGCAACGCTCCTCCGCTCTCGTGGAGGGCCCACCCCTGGCGCTTTACAAAAACTAGGCCTGTTGACTTAGTCAGTGCTTGTTTTAAATACATTTAGAGGAAGCAAGGTGCCAAAGGAGGGTGGCTAAAATAATCGAGAAGGAATTAAAATAAAACGTTTATTCTTCATATTTTATGTTAATCACTGAGAATTTCATCTTGATACTACAACTACATATTTTACTATTTTTTTTTAAAAAGAACGAGCTTTGTCTAGTTAAACAGTTGGATAGTGAGGAAAGAACTTGAAAACTGAATGCCTAGCTGGTGCCAATAACAGGTTTTCCACATTTAATACTGTCCGTGAGAAGAAAGGATTATTGATGAAACATTCTGGCTCAAGATGTGCGTATGACCTTGAGCAGCTCAAAATAAAGTTTTTTTTTCTATTTGGAATTTATTTGTGCACGTGTGAAGATGGTCTGAGAGAAACGTTTCTAAATTGATACAGATAATATCAAATTTTTGTCAATGGTGCTTGTGTTATTCATCGTGAAAGGCTGAAGGACTCAGTCAGCATTGCTGGAAATCTAAACATTGACTTAAAGATTACTGCTATTGGTCAACTCTCAGAACTATATAGTTCAACATCAAGACCATCCCTTTGGTGCAGATATGACCTATTTATGTACCACATGTGTGAAAGAATGTCACTGTGCTTGATATTAATTGGAAATTTATTTAGTTTTTTCATGCATTCCAATCTCTCTCCTCCAGGCTCTTTGGGCTCTAAGAGAGCACATCACTGAAGCTCTTACACATGATGGCTATGTCTACAAGTATGATATATCACTCCCTGTCGAGCAGCTCTATCAGTTGGTTGTGGACGTCCGTGCAAGGCTGGGAATGGGTGCAAAGAACGTGGTTGGCTACGGACACTTAGGTGAGTAGCACTAAGAGATCTGTCAGTCGCACACAGCAAGGTAAACTTTCAGAGTTTCTAGCGTGCCAAGGTGGCCACAGCCGTTTGATGATGTAAATCCTGTCAGGCTTTTCAACTCATGGTTTAATTATTGTGAGATCTCTAAGGAGTCACCAAGAACCAATCAAATAAGTCTCACTGCCTTACCCATTATGTTTGCTGTCATGTCCAACACTCACCCAGTGCAACTCTCCTAGCCATGTCTTTCTTCGACATTTTTCATCAAGTTGCTTGATCTTTCTCCCACTTGTGGTAAAATAAATGTCTTTACTCTGCTAAAAGACACCAACATGTAGAACCACCATTTCTTGTGCAGTACATTATTGACCCTTGGTCGCATGTTCCTTAATCCATTATTTAATGGTTCTTATTTGCTATTATTGGACCTAGGTTGTCTCCAAGAAGAGATTTATATCAGGAGAGAGTCTTAGGCCTCATTTGTATGCATGGCATGAATGCATAGATAGGCAGGGATGCTAACAGCCCTGGCAAAAGCCTCAGACCGGAATGGGCTTCAGATGTAGGCCACAACATGTCGGCTTTTATAAGTGTGATTAAGTCATTGTTGTTCAAATACACCAAAAACTGTTTTAAATCATGTGTATAGTACTCAAACAATTAAGGAAATCTCCTTCGGTATACCTCGAAATTTTTTCTTTCCCGGATCCCTGCGTCAAACCCAGTAGCAATTTATTTAAGAACTCACAGGTTAGCTTGAGTCCTCCATGGTTGTACTAACCTACCATGATGTGGATAGGCGCTAGTGCTGAAGCATGCCACGATACATAGTGGGTGTGGCGTCTACTCCAAAATCTTAGGATTCTTTTGATTCTTCAGGGGACCGACCTTACAAACCAAACTTTGTTACCTGTATGTGATTAGTGTATAACTTAGGGAGTGGGCAACTAGGTTTCACTATTCTTTGGCTCTCTTATTGTGTGTTACATTTAGATATATACTCCCTCAAAATTTCTTAAGTGCAATCTGACAAAACAGTTACCGTTGAACCTGAATCGGTCATAATTTTTAAATACCAGGATCAATGCCTGTTTAGTCTAATTTTACTCCGGTATTCTCAGGAAGACCATTCATTATTGCACCGCAATTCTTCTGCAGTACAGTCCAAAAGACAGAACGTGCACTTCTCAATGATTGTGCACTCCACACTACTGTGTAGCAGTGCCCATCAAATAAGATGTTTGCCATGTTTGTCAAGCCGCACGTCAACATTACGGCATTTCTCTGTTAACTTGTGTGCAAGTGGTGCTTGATTCTGACTGACGTGAGCCTTCTGTGTACTGTGATGAGATGGCATGTGAACTTCACAACGTACCTTATTTGCTCAGCAATGTAAGAGCTTGACTTTGCCTGTCCTCTTCGTTAACAGCAACTGCCCAGACTTTGATCTGCACTTTTATGTCCTGAATCTAGTTGACAATGCTCCTGCTGCTATTAGCCTACATTTTTTGCTCTGCAGTACACGACCTTCTTGGTAAGTTAAGCCTCAAACGATGCCTGCACATAACACGCTGTCAACAGGATTTTCACGTCACCAAAATAATGTTCTGAATCTGAACAGCTGAAAGTACTGACTTTGGGATGAAAAACTCTTTCAGCTCTCAAGTGGTCAAAGTAACAAGGTATGTTTGTAAAGTACAGAACCGGTCATTACACTGCAGTAAATGTCCAGATCCAGACTAAGGTAATCTAACACAGTATAAATCTGAAAAGCGAAGAGTCACCAATAATGCAAAAGCAAGTCGCTTAGGCAATTGGCACTAGCTCACAAGGGAACACAGGCTCACATAGCTCTTGCAAATGGCAAAAAGCCACAAATAGAACACACACATCAAAGTTGTGTGCATACGAAGATAGAAAAAGGCTAAATGCATCCCAAAGAACACAATATGAATGTTGAGTAGTATCTCTTTTTTGAGGAAATTGAGGAGAACTAGTATGCAGAACTTAACTTTGTTTAGTGTTCTTAGAGTAGCACCAGCTACAGGCAGGGTTGTTGTTTCAGTGCTACAACCGTCTATAAACTCGGATTGATTTGAGTCTAGTAAATTGTTAATCTTGATGTATTCATTCGTCTATACACTGGCTATGCTCTCTGTTGTTTTCCATAGGAGAGGTAGGCCAGTTAATCATCTGATGTTTGGTTGCTGTTTACTGTCTGCAGAAGGTTAATGGGGGTCCTTTTTTATAAGAAATCATGATTGCACCCGCTTCCAGAGAGAGCAGCTCATGGTTTTTCCCCCCAAAAAAGGAGATGTGTGGCACTGTGGTTTTGGATTTGAAGGCTGAGAGAGGTTATTTTTAGATTTTTTTGTTAGGGAGTGTCTGAGATAGCGCTATTTTGTCTTGAATGTCCTTTTTGATAGATGTCCTTCTATAAGCAATCATGATTGCACTCTCTTCCAGAGAGCAGTTCGTGATTTCACCCCGATAAGGGAGATGTGTGGCACTGTGCTTTTGGTTTTAAAGGCTGGGAGAGGTTCTTTTTAGAGTTTTTTTATTGGGAGTATCCGAGATAGGGTTATTTTGTCTGTCTCGGGTGTCCTTTTCAACTCAAATTTTGGGGGTATTATCTGGAATCAGCATAATGGTGTTACTGACCTTTTGCATTTTTTTTCAAACAAGAAACGAGTCCCAAGATCCGCACACACATACCCTAGACAGCACTGTGTTTTCCATCCCAGGTATACACATACTAGATACACTAGGTCATATACACGCATGCACCACCATACCTATTGCCATTTTCGACTCCACTGATCACCTTCTCAGTGAACCAGACATTCTCCATCATCAGGACAGGACTCACTGCCATCTCCTTCCCTTTTGCTTATAAAATTACTTTTCATGGTCTCATCATCATCCACGAACCATGCTGGCACAAATCTGGCAGTGTTTTCACCATCATAAATAATCCTTCTATTACCGTCGTCTTCATACCGACCTTCAGTGTTGTACTGCTTGCCTCACTCTCTCCATTAAATGTCATGCCTCTTGTATCACCCTACTGTCATTAACCAACATTTAATTGGCAGTTTCTATGAACTTATCTTCCTTTTTCCCTTTACAGAATATACATACTTTGGCCACTTTTACTTTCCACCCAAAACAGAATACCAAGGTCGTGAGAGACTTCCCCCTTGGAGCTCTGCCTTTCTCAGCCTTGCTGTATCTACAGCAACTCCATTAACTTCATTCTTCCCTTTAAAAAAACAGCATTTTATTGATCTCCCTTGAATGGTTTGACCATGACACTCTAACCTTTCCAACGCACTCTCTTAAACAAGAGGGGATTCTTCTCATCAAAGTCCTTCAACACTCCTTGGTCACCCTCTCCCTCAGTATGACCAACAAGGCTTCCTTCTCAACAGTCAGTGTCATCCTTAAGCCTTACGATAACACCCTTTCACCCCTTTGTACCAAGCATGTTTGACCTAAACTCAGTGCTCCTTGGTACTGTCAAGAAATTTGAGAAGAACTGGTGTGTTTCCAAATCTTCAAAAGACCTGCTGTGCATCAATAAGGATGTATCATTTAGAAAAAGTACTATGCAGAATACCTTTACTCTAGACCATTTCAGTAGCTGGGAACATATATTCACATCTGCAGGTCCGACTGGACTATTCATATTGGAGCAAGATCAAGGGTGTTTTGTGTAAGTGATCTCTGCCTAGAGTGGCATAGTATGCAAAAGCTTATGGACTGGAATCCAGTCTGAGTGAGTATTAGACCTGTCAACCGTAGGATGGCTTTTCAACCAAACTTCTTGCCTTGACCCCTTCTATTTTTCAAAATTAATTTTTGATGGCCTTAAGACTCTGTGCACTGTTTTAACTGTTTTAATGACGTGTCAGAAAGGTCCATACAGTGAGACAGCAGCCTCCGAGAAGCAAGAGGAGGGGTAGGGTGAGCTGGTGGGGGGAGGTGGGCAGGGCACGATAGAAAATTCAATACAGAGTAGCATGCATTTAGGTATAATCATTCAGTCAGAGAGTTGGTTACAGAAACATTATGGGATCAAGTGCAATGTGGAAGGAAGCAGTACAGCATCTCTCCACCCAAGCGGCTGCTGGAGGAAGAAGCAATGTTTTACAAACTCCATCCCATATCAGGGTATCAAATGGAAGAGCGGTCAGATATAGGGCCAGTTGAGTCGTTGGTTGCACACTCTGGACGCCGGGGGAAGTCCACCCTGGGCGAGGCTTCTCCGTCTGGCGTTGGGGTAGGGAGGGATAGGGAGCCTAAGATAGGCCAACAGTGGCTCCCATATCTCTTTCGGGTGGGATCTTGGTGGCATTAATTCCCAATATGCAGAAAGATGTTCCTGGCAATATACTGCGTCTTGTAGCCAGGTTTCATCTTTGGATGCAGGCAGCCTGCTCCTATGTATAACAACTTGTTGTTTGGCAAAAAGCAGGATCATAGGTTGTAAAGCGGCAAACCCCAGGTGGAACATCCTTAACATAACCCAGAAGGCCAACCAACGGAGTCTGCAGGAGAGAATAGATTGCCATTTGCTGCAGGGTCAAGTACACCCCAGTCTAGTATCTCGCCACCAGTGGGCATTCCCAGGCAAGTTGGAGAAATGAGGCCTGCGGGGTCGAGCACAACAAGCAACATGCTTCAGTCATTAGTCCCATGTGTAGTAGTTGCATCATAGTGCGATACAGCTTGTGTAGGAATTTAAAATGGATGAGTTGCAGTCTGTAGTAAGGTGAAAGGGCCCCAGCCTGATCACAGCAGTAAGTCCATTGTTCGTCCATGATGAGGGGGTTGAGATCCAGGTCCCTGGCAACCCGGGCCGCCGTGGTGCGCACCGACGCCTTGTCTTGCATCACAGTGTATCGACGGATGACCAGTTTACAGGTAGAGGGGTTTGTCAGCAGATGTTCAAGCATATATAGTGTACGCTGGGGTACAGGAAATGTTGCCTGTGTTGCGTGGCAAGTAGCACAGGGCTGGTAGTAGAGCGTTTGGTTAGATGTCAGCAAATATGATGAGGCTTCTTCTATGGGGTCGTGCTCTAGCGCTGTCATCTTGCAGTACCGGCTGCTGGAGGTTGCACGCAAGGGGTATGGAGGGAGTGTAAAGGCAGGGTTTTTGGGAGTGTCACCGCATACAATCTGAGGCCCACTGAACACTCTCAACTGTTAATTTCTGAATGCAGGGACTTGAAAGTCTGATAGTGCACAGTGGGCAGTGGACAGGGGGCTGCCAGGTCTGCCTCCACCACTGTGTAAGGTTGAAAGAGGATAGGGAAAGAGGATAGGGTAAAGCAGGAAGTGGAGCTATTGGGCCTGAGTGCATAAGGCATGTAATGTCAAGTCAGGTGCATTAAGGTGTCCTTGTTGGAAAGGCAATGTGAGCGTCTCCCATGTGATACTTGGATGTTTTCCAACCCAGACCAGTGATATCAGACTGGAGCACAGGCGCTGGAAAAATGCGAGGTGAGTGGGATGTTAGAAAAAAGATGTAAGAAATTGGGTAAAACGATCATTTTTGTAATCATGATCCATCCCGTTAATAGACAGAGACAATCGGGTCCAAGTCGGGATCCACTCCTCCAGCCACTCCATTGCTTTGCATCAGTTGGCATGTCATAGTTAATTTATATCATGACAGATTCAAATGCCTAAGTAGCGTACCTGATCTGAGGCACACTGCTGTGTTATTCAGTGTTCTTTCCCTAAACTGGACCTTTGTTCCCACAATTGGCACAGCCCTCCACACAGTTAAGTCCCTTGTAAAAGGTACCCATGGTACCTAGGGCGCCGTGGCCAAGGAAGGTCCCCAGGGCTGCAGCTTGTATAATGCCACCCTGAGGAACCCCTCACTCAGCCCCTGCACACTGCCTTGCAGCTTGTGTGTGTTAGTGGGGAGAAAAAGGCAAAATCGACATGGCACCCCTCTCAGGGTGCCATGCCCCAAAAAATCAGTGCCTGTGGCATAGGTAAGTCATCCCTCTAGCAGGCCTTATAGCCCTAAGGCAGGGTGCACTATACCACAGGTGAGGGCATAGCTGTGTGAGCAATATGCCCCTACAGTGTCTACGTCAATTCTTAGACATTGTAAGTGCAGGGTAGTCACATTGAGTATATGGTTTGGGAGTTTGTCATTACGAACTCCACAGCACCGTAATGGCTACACTGAATACTGGGAAGTTTGGTATCAAACTTCTCAGCACAATAAACGCACATTGATGCCATTGTGGGATTTATTGAAAAATGCACACAGAGGGTATCTTAGAGATAGTATGTTAGCCAACCTGGTAGTGTAGGACTGACCAGTCTGTGGCAGCCTGACACTTCCAGACAAGTTTCTGACCACATGGAATGAGTGCCTTTGTGCACTCTGTGGTCAGAAACAAAGCCTGGCATGGGTGGAGGTGCTTAACCCCCCCCCGCAGGAACTGTAACACCTGGCAGTGAGCCTTAAAAGCTCAAGCCTCAAGTTACAGTGCCCCAGGGCACTCCAGCTAGTGGAGATGCCCGCACCCCGGACAAAGCCCCACTTTTGGCGGCAAGTCCGGCAGGAAAGTTAGGAAAAACAGGGAGGAGTGACAACCTCAGCCAGGACCACCCTTAAGGTGCCCAGAGCTGATGTGACCCCCCTCCCTGCAGAATCCTCCATCTTGGTTTGGAGGATCAGGGCCAGTAGGATTAAGAATGTGCCCCCCTCCCCAAGGGGAGTGGGCACACAGAAGGTGTATCTGCCCTCAGGGACAGTAGCCATTGGCTACTGCCCTCTAACCCCTAAAACACTCCCAAATTTAGTATTTAAGGGCTTCCCTGAACCCAAGTCATCAGATTCATGGCGACCTGACAAGAAAGAAGAAGGACTGCTAAGCTGAAAACCCCAGCAGAGAAGAAGGAAGACGACAACTGATTTGGGCCCCAGCCCTACCGGCCTGTCTCCTTCCTCAGAGAACCTGCACCAGCCCAGCGACGCATCCAGCATGACCAGCAACCTCTGGCAGACTCCAGAGGACAGCCCTGTGACCCAAGAAGGACCAAGAACTCCCGAGGGCAGCGGCACTCTCCAGAAAAGAAGAAAAGAAACAGCAACTAAGGACTCTCACCTCACTCCAGAAGCGTGAGTCCTAACGACTCTGCACCTGACGCCCACAGCCCGTGTCCAGGTGGTCCAACTATCCAGAGAGGATCCCCAGGCGATTCCGATCAAGTGTCCACCCTGGGCTGACCTCTCCAACCCTCCCAAATGACGTCTGCAGAGGGAATCCCGGGAACCCCCTGACCGTGACTGCCCGGGACAAAGATATCCAACGCCTAGAGAAGCACTGCACCGCAGCCCCCAGAATCGTGGGACACCGACCACTGGTGCAGCAGTGACCAGCAGCCAGCCCCCCTCCCTATCCAGTCAGAGGCTTGCCTGAGAAGTCCCCCTTTGCCTTACCTGGAGTGCCAGACTGACCCCGGGGTCCCCTCATAGAGTTCCATTGGGAGCCCGATGCCCTGTTTGCACCCTGCCGCCCCTGTGCCACTGAGGTTGTGGGACTGGTGCCTACTTGCGGCCCCGCCAGTGCTCCTCTAAACCCCCCTAGGTTGCCGTCAGACAACGTGGGTACTTACCTTCAAGCAGCCCAGAACCGGAGACCCCCGTCTCCAGAGGAGCCTATGTTATTTTAGCTCCTGTTTGACCTCTGCACCTGACCGGCCCGGATTGCAAATGCTGGCCAAAGGGTTAGCTTTGGTGAAACAACTCCTAGCTATAGAAAGGGGTAGAGCAGATATGGGTTTAGCACCCATAAATGGTGGCAGCAACATAAATAGGATCAGAGAGAATACTGATACACTAAAGATCCCCAAAGGGATTGTCTCAAAATATGAAGAGGGTGATGATAATACCAAGTGGTTCACAGCTTTTGAGAGGTCTTGTGCAACCAGAAAGTTAAAAATATCTCACTTGGAAGCTCTCCTTTGGGAAATGTTCACTGGTAAGTGTAGGGATAGATTCCTCACACTCTCTGGTAACGATGCAGAATCCTCTGACCTCATGAAGGCTACCCTGATTGAGGGCTTTTGATTCACTACTGAGGAATATAGAATTAGGTTCAAGGGGGCTCACAAAACCTTGAGCCAGACAAGGGTTGATTTTGTTGACTACTCAGTAAAGACACTAGATGGTTGGATAACCGGTAGTGGAGTGCATGACTATGGTATGCTTTATAATTTTTTTTATGAAGGAACACCTGTTAACTAAGTGCTTCAATAATAAGTTGCATCAACATCTGGTAGACCTAGGTCCAATTTCTCCCCAAGAACTGGGAAAGAAGGCAGACCATTGGATCAAGACAGGGGTGACCAAGACTTCCACAGGGGGTGACCAAAAGAAAGTGGTCACAAAGCCTCCCCAGGGAGAGGGTGGTGAGACATCCAAAGACAAAGCTAAAGAGTCTTCTCAAGGGCCCCAAAAACCTGCTCAAGAAGGTGGGCCCGAGCCTCTTCACAGTCCACAAATGGGTACAAGAGTAAAAACTTTGATCCCAAGAAGGACTGGTGTCACAACTGTAAACAGCATGGACACCAAACTGGAGACAAGGCCTGTTCCAAGAAAAGTCCCACTAGCACTACTTCAGTTGGTACTGGAATAGAAAGACTCCAGGTGGGATCAACAGTGTGCCCAGAGCAAATCAAGGTCCACACTGAAGCTACTTTAGTCTCTGAAGGTAGGGTGGATATAGCCACACTAGCTGTCTGGCCACCTAATATGCAAAAATACAGGCAGCAGCTCTTGATAAATGGTACAAAGGTAGAGCCCCTGGGGGATACAGGTGCCAGTGTCACCATTGTGACAGAGAAACTGGTTTCCCCAGGACAGTATTTCACTGGACAATCTTATCCAGTTGCTAATGCTGATAATGTGACTAAAGTCCATCCCATGGCTATGGTGACTTTAGAATGGGGAGGGGTTACTGGCCTGAAACAGATGGTGGTCTCTTCTGCAATCCCAGTAAAATGTTTGCTAGGGAATGATTTGAAGTCCTCAGCATGGGCTGAGGTAGAACTCAAAACCCATGCAGCCATGCTGGGTATCCCTGAACTGGTGTGTGTAAAAACAAGAGCACAGAGTAGAGCACAGGGTGAAAAAGAAGTGTTGGCGCCTGGAATAATGGCCCAACCTTCCAAGAGAAGAGGACTGGGGGACCAGCCTCTGCTCAGCAAGAGAAGCAAGATCTCTCTTCCCAGGAAGATGTCTTATCCCCTGAGAGAACTGAGTCCATGGAGCTGGAGCCTTAACAGGTAGAGCTCCTGGGCCCAGGAGGACCCTCAAGGGAACAGCTGTGCCAAGGACAAAAGACTTGTCCCTCTCTTGAAGGCCTGAGACAGCAAGCTGCTGAACAGGAAAAGGGGGATGTAATTGGCTCCCACAGGGTCTATTGGGAGGATGGACTTCTTTACACTGAGGCCAAAAATCCCATACCAGGTGCCACTAGGAGAGTGGTAGTCCCTCAGGAGTTCAGGGAGTTTATCCTCACATTGGCCCATGACATCCCTCTAGCTGGGCATTTGGGACAGACCAAGACATGGGACAGACTTGTGAACCATTTCTACTGGCCCAGTGTGTCCCAGAAAGTAAGGGAGTTTTGTAACTCCTGTGTCACCTGTCAAGCAAGTGGCAAGACAGGTGGCCATCCAAAGGCCCCCCTCATTCCACTTACTGTGGTGGGGGTCCCCTTTGAGAGGGTTGGAGTGGACATTGTGGGTCCACTGGAAGCTCCCACAGCCTCAGGGAACCAATACATACTGGTAGTAGTGGATCATGCTACTAGATACCCTGAAGCAATTCCCCTTAGGTCCACTACTGTCCCTGCAGTAGCCACAGTCCTAATAGGTATTTTTTTTACCAGAGGGGGCTTCCCTAAGGAGGTGGTTTCTGACAGAGGTACAAACTTCATGTCAGCTTACCTCAAACACATGTGGAATGAGTGTGGGGTGACGTATTGTAGGAAAGTACCATCTTGCCTGGCATGTTACCCCCATTTTTACTGTATGTATGTCTGTTTTTGCCTGTGTCACTGGGATCCTGCTAGCCAGGACCCCAGTGCTCATAAAGTGTGCCCTGTATGTGTTCCCTGTGTGGTGCCTAACTGTATCACGGAGGCTCTGCTAACCAGAACCTCAGTGTTTATGCTCTCTCTGCTTTTCAAATTGTCACTGCAGGCTAGTGACTATTTTTACCAATTCTTATTGGCACACTGGAACACCCTTATAATTCCCTAGTATATGGTACCTAGGTACCCAGGGTATTGGGGTTCGAGGAGATCCTTATGGGCTGCAGCATTTCTTTTGCCACCCATAGGGAGCTCATACAATTCTTACACAGGACTGTCACTGCAGCCTGAGTGAAATAACGTCCTCGTTATTTCACAGCAA
The DNA here is from genome assembly GCF_031143425.1 of Pleurodeles waltl. Lineage (NCBI taxonomy): Eukaryota > Metazoa > Chordata > Amphibia > Caudata > Salamandridae > Pleurodeles > Pleurodeles waltl. Next base: position 335,296,610 of record NC_090450.1, on the reverse strand, counting down.
TTTTACACTGCACTTAAGTAACTTATAAGTCACCTATATGTCTAACCCTCACTTAGTGAAGGTTAGGTGCAAAGTTACTTAGTGTGAGGGCACCCTGGCACTAGCCAAGGTGACCCCACATTGTTCAGGGCAAATTCCCCGGACTTTGTGAGTGCGGGGATACCATTACACGTGTGCACTACATATAGGTCAATACCTATATGTAGCGTCACAATGGTAACTTCGAACATGTCCATGTGACATGTCTAGGATCATGGAATTGTGACCCCAATACCATTCTGGTATTGGTGGGACAATTCCGTGCATCCCCAGGGCTCCAGCATAGAGCCCGGGTACTGCCAAACTAGCTCTCTGTGGTTTTCTCTGCAGCTACCGCTGCTGCCAACCCTCAGATATGTGTCTGCCCCCCTGGGGCCTGGGCAGCCCAGTCCCAGGAAGGCAAAACAAAGGATTTCCTCTGAGAGAGGGTGTTACACCCTCTCCCTTTGGAAATAGATGTGAAGGACCTGGGAGGAGTTTCCTCGCCTGGCCTCTGGAAATGCTTTGATGGGCACAGATGGTGCCCTCCTTGCATAAGCCAGTCTACACCGGTTCAGGGAGCCCCTAGCCCCTGCTCTGGCGTGAAACTGGACAAAGGGAATGACCACTCCCCTGCCCATCACCACCCTAGGGGTGGTGCCCAGAGCTCCTCCAGTGTGTCCCAGACCTCTGCCATCTTGGATGCAGAGATGTGAGGGCACATTGGGGACCTCTGAGTGGCTAGTGCCAGCAGGTGACGTCAGAGACCCCTCCTGATAGGTGCTTACCTCTCTCTGTAGCCAATCCTCCTATGAGGGCTATTTAGGGTCTCTCCTGTGGGTTTCTCATCGGATAACAAATGCAAGAGCTCACCAGAGTTCCTCTGCACTTCTCTCTTCGACTTCTGCCAAGGATCGACTGCTGACTGCTCCAGGACGCCTGCAAAACTGCAACAAAGTAGCAAGAAGACTACCAGCAACATTATAGCGCCTCATCCTGCCGGCTTCCTCGACTGTTTCCTGGTGGTGCATGCTCTGAGGGCTGTCTGCCTTCACCCTGCACTGGAAGCCAAGAAGAAATCTCTAGCGGGTCGACGGAATCTTCCCCCTGCTAATGCAGGCACCAAATTTCTGCATCACCGGTCCTCTGGGTCCCCTCGCATCCTGACGAGCATGGTCCCTGGAACACAGGAGCTGGATCCAAGTGTCCCCGACAGTCCAGTGGCCCTTCTGTCCAAATTTGGTGAAGGTAAGTCCTTGCCTTCCCACGCCAGACAGTAATCCTGTGTACTGCGTGAACTGCAGCTGCTAGGGCTTCTGTGCACTTTTGCAAGACTTCCTTTGTGCGCAGCCTAGCCCAGGTCCCCAGCACTCCGTCCTGTATTGCACAACTCGCTGAGTTGGACTCCGACTTCGTGGGACCCTCTTTTGTTGTGCTGAGTTGACCGCCATGCTCAGATCTTCTGAATGCCTGTTCAGGTGCTTCTGCGGGTGCTGCCTGCTTCTGCGTGGGCTCTATGTGTTGCTGAGCGCCCCCTCTGTCTCCTCCTCCATGGGACGACCTCCTGGTCCTTTCTGGGCCCTGGCAGCACCCAAAATCCTCAGCCGCAACTCTTGCAGCTAGCAAGGCTTGTTTGCGGTCTTTCTACGTGGAAACAACTCTGCATCCTATCCTCCAGCACGCTGTGGGACATCTTCTGACCAAAGCAGAAGTTACTGGCACCTTCCGTTGTTGCAGAATCTTCAACTTCTTCCACCCGGAGGCAGCTCTTTTGCACTTTCATCCGGGGTTTAGTGGGCTCCTACCCCCCAAGGACACTTGTGTGACTCTTGGACTTCGTCCCCTTCCTTTGCAGGTCCTCAGGTCCAGGAATCCGTCTTCAGTGCTTTGCAGTCAGCTGTTGCCTTTGCAGAATCCCCTATCTCGACTTTACTGTCTTTCTGGGGTAGTAGGGTAACTTTACTCCTACTTTTCGGGGTCTTGGGGTGGGGTATCTTGGACACCCTTAGTGTTTTCTTACATTCCCAGTGACCCTCTACACACTACACTAGGTTCGCATTCCACTTTTGGAGTATATGGTTTGTGTGGCCCCTAGACCTATTGTCTCCTATTGCATTCTATTGTGTTCTACAGTATTTGCACTACTTTGCTATCTGTTTACTTACCTGATTTTGGTTTGTGTGTATATTTTGTGTATTTTACTTACCTCCTAAGGGAGTATATCCTCTGAGATACTTTTGCCATATTGTCACTAAAATAAAGTACCTTTATTTTTAGTAACTCTGAGTATTGTGTTTTCTTATGATATAGGGGGTCATTCCGACCTTGGCGGGCGGCGGCGGAAACCGCCATGCGGCCGCCAATGCAGCCGCACTCACGCGGCCCCCATTCTGACATTCCCACTGGGCCGGCGGGCGCAAACCAAGTTTGCGCCCGCCGGCCCAGCGGGAATGAGGCTGCAACACAGGAGCCGGCTCCGAATGGAGCCGGCGGTGTTGCGGCCGTGCGACGGGTGCAGTTGCACCCGTCGCGCTTTTCACTGTCTGCTAGGCAGACAGTGAAAAGCTGGCCGGGGCCCCAAGACACCCCTTACCGCCAGCCTCTTCCTGGCGGTGAAAACCGCCAGAAACAGGCTGGCGGTAAGGGGGTCATAATCCCCAGGGCAGCGCTGCAAGCAGCGCTGCCCTGGCGGATTATAGCTTCCGGGGCAGAAATGGCGGAAAACCGCCAGCCCCGGCGGTCCGACCGCGGCTTTACAGCTGCGGTCGGAATGGGGAAAAAAGCACCGCCAGCCTGTTGGCGGTGCTTGCGGTCATAATGGCCCTGGCGGTCTCGGACCGCCAGGGTCAGAATGACCCCCATAGTGCTATATGATATAAGTGGTATAGTAGGAGCTTTGCATGTCTCCTAGTTCAGCCTAAGCTGGTCTGCTATAGCTACCTCTATCAGCCTAAGCTGCTAGAACACTTCTAATCTACTAATAAGGGAAAACTGGACCAGGCACAAGGTGTAAGTACCACAAGGTACCCACTATAAGCCAGGCCAGCCTCCTACACTTATAAGTTCACCACACCCTATCATCCACAAACCATTGATCTTGTTGAAAGGTTTAACAAGACATTGAAGGGCATGATCATGGGGCTCTCTAAAAAACTCAGAAGGAGATGGGATGTCCTCCTGCCGTGCTTGCTATTCACCTACAGAGAGGGGCCACAAAAGGGAGTAGGGTTTTCCCCCTTTAAGCTTCTGTTTGGCCATCCTGTAAGGGGACCACTGGCACTTGTTAAAGAAGGCTGGGAAAGACCTCTCCATGAGCCTAAACAAGATGTAGTGGACTATGTGCTTGGCCTCTGCTCAAGGATGGCTGAGTACATGAAAAAGGCATTCTAAAACCTTGAGTCCAGCCAGCAACACCAGAAGTTGTGGTATGGCAAAAAGGCTGCAATGGTTGAATTTCAGCCAGGGTAGAAAGTCTGGGTTCTGGAGCCTGAGGCTCCCAGGGCACTTCGGGACAGATGGAGTGGCCCTCACCCAGTGCTAGAGAAAAAGAGCCAGGCCACTTACTTAGTGGACCTGGGCACTAGCAGGACACCCAAGAGGGTGATCCATGTTAACCGCCTGAAACTCTATAATGACAGGGCAGACATAACCATGCTGATGGTTACTGATGAGGATCAGGAAGCAGAGAGTGAACCTCTCCCTGACCTCCTCTCAACTGACCCTAAAGATGGATCAGTAGATGGAGTTGTCTATTTAGACACTCTCTCTGCCCAACAGCAAGCTGACTGCAATCCCCCACCCTGTCACAGTTCAGGAAGGACCTCAAGACCTGGCTCTTCGACTGATCCTCAGTGCCCCCGCTCACCCTCCACCCCCCACCCTCCAGTGCCTTGAGGGCCCTCACTGGTGAATAGCCGCGCTTTACAAATCCCTGATTGATTGATTTATTGATTGACCGCAGGCAAGTTCTACAGCAGTATGCTGAGCTCTTCTCTTTGACCCCTGGTCAGACACACCTGTGTACCCATGATGTGGACACAGAAGACAGCTTGCCTGTCAAAAACAAAATCTACAGACAGTCTGACCAAGTCAAAGAGAGCATCAAAGTGGAAGTCCACAAGATGCTGGAGATAGGGGTAATAGAGCACTCTGTCAGACCCTGGGCTAGCCCAGTGGTCTTGGTCCCCAAACCTCATACTAAACATGGCAAGAGAGAAATAAGATTCTGTGTGGACTACAGAGGACTCAATTCTGTCACCACGACAGATGCACACCCAATATCCAGAGCTGATGAATTAATTGACAAGTTAGTGGCAGCCAAATTTCTAAGTACCTTTGACTTAACTGCAGTGTACTGGTAAATTAGGATGGCACCTGGAGCCAAAGAGAAAACAGCATTCTGAACAGCTGATGGGCTTTTTCAGGTCAGGCACCTAGCCATGGGCATTGCATCGCTGGAGGGAAATAGCATACAGTGATGATAGCTGACCAGGTGTGGCCAGAGTTTGCACTGGATGAGAACTCAATGAGGTGCCCTACCAGGGGTAATCGTTAGGGGAAGAAGAACAGGTATCTCAAACTGGTAAACAAGTCCAACCCCCACCCACTTCAACCCCCAAACTAGGTTGCGATTCCCCAACCCACAGCCCTCCTGGAACCCCATCCCTAAAACAAACATGTATGGTGGGAATCATCCCGAGAGGCAGCCAAGAACTAGATGAACCACCCAGTCACAGCAGGAACAGGTGACCGATGTGGCATGGGTGCGCTCAATTAGAAGTCGCCATAAGCAATAAAATCATAGAATCAGTGGCCTGGAGAACAGTATGGCCTGTCAAAGGTGCCCACTGCCTCACGGTCCGGGACGCCGGTTGTAGGAGGCTAGCTCAGATTATAGTGTACACCTATGTTGTGGCACACTATACTGCGTCTGTGCAACCCTTAGTGATACTGTTTAGGGGTCCAGATAGCAAAAGCTCTGTTGGGGTAGCGGAGGGAAGAAGCTTATCCAGGAGGAATGTAAAGCACTTGCAATACCACAGTAGTCAGACAGTAACTCCCACACAAGAAAGAACCACACAAGTGTATTACAGCGCTAACTATACTAGCATTGGTATATCTCCCTTTGGAGATATCTGCACACAATATATACAGCAAATAACAAGCAGTAAATAGCATAAAATGTACAGGACCCTATGGTGGTGCCAAACCATATAGTAAGTAAGTGGAATGTGAAATAGTGAACCCAGCCAACGTAAGTGTGGTAGTTAGCTAGGGGCTGGGGAAGAACAACAACACCAGAGGTAAGTACAGCAAGTGTCTGCAGCGTCCGGGTGCAGAGTGGTTACCTACTCAGTCGTCCCATAGGCTAACACAGGTAAGTTGTGGTTGGGGTTCATGAGTTTCAGGGTCCTTCCCAGTGGACCCCGATGAAACCCAAAAGACAGGAGGAAGGTTGGAGAGTATACCCATCTGAAGATACCAAGAAGACAGGAGGACTCACCTCAAGGAACTCGGATGCATAGAGGGGAAAGGATGTCAGAAACCCTCGCTGAAGTCAGTGGAGGCCTTGGTTGTCCAGCTGCTGTCACAACTCGTGGACCAGGCCAGTGGAACCCAAGGATTGATTCCGGACGTAGAAGGCCTGAAAAGGAAGGGGACAGAGTCCAGCACCCTCAGAGGTGCCCAGGTGGTGCAGGTGGCAATGCTCACCCTCCTAGAGGTGAAGTTCCTGCAGGATGGTGAAGGAAGAAGTCGATCTGCGGGGTCCATGAGCTGCAGAAGATCCTAGGAGTCCAACGTCAGTCGCAGGATTGCAGAAGGGTCAGTGGCCAGCAAGGCCACCAACAAGCACTGGCAAATGCAAGCAGAAGCTGAAAATGGATTTTCAAGTTTTTGGGGACCAGCAAGGTCCAGGAGACTCTACCGTTGAGGGAGAGTCAGGGCTGGCCCTTAGCACACAGGGAGGCCATCAGAAGTCGTTGGAGCCCCCCCAGGTGACCCACAGGTGATGGAACAGAGAATCACAATGAGGCCTCAGCAGCACCACAAAACAGAAGTCCCATGTCACAGGAGCAGCAGAACAGAGGCTGATCTTTGAGTTGCAGAGTGGTGGAGGCTGGGGCTTCTTGGTGCCTGAAGATCTCCCAGAGGAAGAGTCAACAAGCCTTGGCACGTACAACAGTTGCGGTACACCGGAGTTCCAGTCCAGGAGCGGGGGCCCATCATCTCCCAAGTTGGTCAGAAGACAAGCTGGTCCCGGAGGAGGCCACAGAACCACAATCTATGAGCAGAGCCTTCACTTTGTCCATGAGACAGAAGGATCCACCAGCAGCTCATCGTTGTCTTGAAGTGCCTTCAGTTGCAGGGGAGTGACTCCTTCACTCCAAGGGAGATTCCTTTGTGCTTTCAGGTGCAAACAGAGTCCTTGTGACCCTGTAGGATGCACGGCCTTGGATGTTGCAGAATTCTTGTAGGATCTGGAGAAACAATGTTGCAATGGAAGCCTTCTCACCAGAAGCAGAATTGTTTCGGTGCCAAAGCAGACCAGCAGCAGTTCCAGAGACCAGGAGCAGAAGATGTCTTGCAGGGAGTTCCTTGTAGAGTCTTGCGTGGTGAATCTGAGGACCCACCCTCAGGTGAGATCTTAAGTAACCCTAAAAGGGGGTTGGTCACTCTCTGGAGTAACCCACCTATCAAAGAGGGGTCAGGGATGTCATCTACCTGGCCTAACCAGTCAGATGCTCCCAGGGGTATCTGCACATCTTATTTTCAAGATGGCAGAATCAAGTGGCCACCTGGCAAAGCTCTGTGCATCTCCCTAGGGGAGGAGCTGAGCGGGTGGTGGTCACTCTCCTGTCCTTTATGTAGTTTTGCGCTGGAGCGGGAACCAGGGGTTCCTGAACTGGTACAAACCGGATTATGCAAGGAGGGCACTAGATGTGCCCTTCAAAGCAGTCTGGTGGTGCTCGGAGGCCATTCCACTCCAGCCCATACACACCTAATACAAAAGGGGAGGTGGTCACACTTCTCCCTTGCAGGAAATCATTTGTTCTGCCTTCTGCTGCTAGAGTCCAGCTCACCAGCTGGAGGGTAGAACAGTGTCTGGGTTTGGCAGCAGCATGGGCTGGCAGCTAGACCCCATAAGGCTTCACAGGCAGACCTGGGGGATCCTCTAAGGAACCCCCAGAGTACAAGGGATAATGCAACTGTCACTGAAATAGGTGTAGTTGCATGATTCCAACATGTTTGATACCAAACATGCCTAGGTTCAGAGAAGTCATTAAGTAGTTGAGCCACTCGTGTTGACCAGTGCCCTCTACATACCTTAAGATGGCTCCCCTGCACTTAAAAAGCCCAGGGAATGGAGTAGGAGTACCTTGCTTATGCAAGGGTATCCTAACACTTAGGGACATGCACCCTGCCCTTGGGCTGAAGGGCCTACCGGAGCAGTGACTTATAGTATGTAAGTGCAGTGACTAGAATATAAGGTAATCCTTATATTGGTGGTGAAAGAGTGCATGCATTATTACACGCAGGCTGCAATGGCAGGCCTGCAGACACAGTTTGCATGGGCCCCCATGGGTGGTACAATACCTGCTGCAGCCCATGGGAAACCCCTGGTGTACCAATGCCCTGGGTACGTAAGTAGCATTTATCAGGGACTTGGATGGGTGCACCATTATGCCAATTGTGGGGTGTAAAGTTTACCAACAACCCAATTTGGAGGATAGATCACTGGGGTCCAGGTTAGAAGGATCCCAGTGCACTACAGTCTAATCACACCGACATCAGCCAAAAACTATGCTAGAAAGATGGTACTTTCCTACACTGGTGACAGGTCAATTGCAGTCAAAGTGTGGGCTTGCGCTCAGTGTGCAGCATGTGGGGCATAATATCACCATCAGCCCCATTGGGCATAAATTGTTTTTTGTGAGGTGGCCTTCATATTGTTGATCAGGAGAGGCCTTGGGAGATGCCCTCCGCCCGAGACCTATCTTGAGAACTTGATTGTGGCCTTGGTGTCTGTAAAATAGTGGAGCTTCCCATCGTAGTGGATCTGCAGCTTGGCAGGGTATAATTAGGAGTAGGCAATGTCCGCCTTTTGCAGGAGCCGCTTAGCAGAGAGAAACTTGCATCTGCAGCCTTCACTGGCAGTGTGAAATGAGGATAAAATGAAACAGTATTGTCTTGATACTGGACTGAGGGGTGTTCACAGGCCAGCCCGAGGATCACATCATGGTCTCTATAGTTGAGAAGTCTGGCCCGATCGGTCGAGGCAGGGTGCCAGAGAAAGCAGGGGTGTTATGGGGGAGGTGGGAGTGCCGGGGGAGCGACCCATTGACCTGTGTGTGCACTCCACAACGAGAGGGCATCAGCAGACAATGAATGTAGCATGGTCTCCTCAAAGTCTTCCACCTTGTCTATAGCTGTAGATTCTGGGATCCCGATTATGCAGTGATTATTGCTCTGGGAGCGTGCCTCAAGATCTTCATTTGCATTTGATGACTTTGAGTACCTTGTCCATATGAAGCAAATGTTCACCGGTGGTTGCCAGTGTATCCTCCACATTTAATGTATCCGCGGCTCAAATTAACTCGTAATAATACTAAAACTGTACTCATATTTCCCTATACTAATCCACCACTAATTCCTTTTGGGTTCCGGAGTAGCGCGCTACTCGCCAAAAAGCGCTTTGACACCTCGTAAGGGTAGTAAGCGCTATATAAATACTATTATAATACAATACAATACAATACAATGTGCAAACTTCCAACTGTTCCAGCCGGTCCTCATGTTTATACACCCCCCTCTTTCAAGCGGTCAAGACGGCTGGTGTGCAGGTCAATCTTGGCATCAGTGGCCCGCAAACAGTTTTTTACCTCCATCAATATCTCATTTAAGTCCAGGTCCTGCAGAGAGGCACTCTGTCCACCCAGGAGGTCCGCCATGGCCCCCTCCCGTTCCATCTGGCATGTTTGTTGCTTGCTATCAAATGCAAGCTTTGACTGGTGTGCCTCTGAATTCCCCATGGCTCACAGACAGGCAAGGCAGACCTTCCCCAAGTAGTATCCTACTCAGTCATTGTCCCCACTCATGGAGGACAGCAAGAGTACCCAATGAGATGTCCACCTGGGCCTCCCCATGAGGTCAGTATTAGCACCCAAGGGATGGTCGGGATGGCTCTACTATCAGGTCGCTAACAGGATGAAGAGCAGTGGTGTAGAGGGATCCTGCCCAGGAGCAGCAGTGAACACTGGCCCCACCACACCAGGACATCGCAGGGGGCCCCTGCAGGCCAGCGATGGTGAGCCCAGGTGGTGCAGTTCCTGATGGTGGTGCCCATGCAGCATTCCTGATATTCGAGCTTGAGAAGGCGTTTGATGTGCTGTCCTGGGATTACCTTTTCAAAGTACTGGGTGCTTATGTTTGAACATGGTGTGTCAGGTGGAAAATCCTGGAAAGTCACTTTCGGGCTATCCAGAGATGCAACTACCACGAGCGCTGAAGCTCTACTGGGGGTATCAGGAATTGTTGGAGGGATGCACGGAGCGTCTCAGTATTGAGCGCCTCATCGTACACATCTGTCAGCTTAGAAGGTAGGTGAGTGGAGAAGCAGTCATAGTATTTCAGAGGATGTCCACCCATGCCAGGTGTTTATTTCTGGGCAAGTCATTGCTGGATAGCTTTTTTCACTTCTGCCACTGCAATAGGGTCATCATGATCTTTGTGTTCAGTAGCCAAGCAGAGTTAGGTTCACCAAGAATTCCCCGGCTGTGTCAGGCAGTGTAGCAGAGGGTGCTACATAAAGGGCAGTGTAGAGTTCTTAAAACACTTGCAGTGTGGCTTGTAGAAAACACATGGAGGGTCCCTTAGTAGGGACTGTTTTGGTGATGGGAGGTGCACTAGTTTCCTGACACACAAACAAGGCCAGAGGACGGCCGGCTTTGTCCCCAGTTGATTGTATTCTTAGCTGTGTATGCTTCGAAGTTGACATTTTGTAGGTGCTTCATTAAGGTTGCATTACTGCTTTTGGCTGTTGTTAGAGTTAGGTGCTTAGCAACGTCGACAGGGGCTTGCTGCTCCAGTCCGCCAAGGTTGCCTCTCCATCTGCAAGGTCCCTGTTAAGTTTCGGACGTACTCCTATTATTTTTTCAATGCATATGCCCAGGGTGACCGCCATCAAGGAGATCCACTCAGCTGCATGAGAAGTAGCTATTGTATGGTTCTTGGCAAGAAAGTTGCCTGTGTACGCAAGTTGGGTGTCTAAAAAGCTGGGTCCTCTAAGACATCTTGTGGTAGATGCCAGATGGGGATTGGCAAGAGGGGTGCCTTCCAGTCCATATCGTCTATGTGGGCTGCATGATCAGAGATGACACAACAGAGGTAGTGGGAGTGTTTTAACTGGATCAGTATGGAAGTAGAGCATAGAAAAAGGTCAAGGCAAATGTATAGGTTGTGATTAACTGAGTAATAAGAGTATTATTTGATTTGTGGGTTTTGTGTTCACCAGGTGTCTGACAGTGGCCAGCGTGTACCTCAGAAGGCGAATTGTGCTCAGCGGCGGTGTGTGGGTGCTTGGGGGAGCAGTGGTTGTGATCTGTCCAATTGGATATCAAGGACTCTGTTGGACCCCCGACAGCAAGGCCCAGAAATTTGACTGGTCCGAGTTAGGGGCATAAAACACCCCAGGAGTACTTGGATGATGTTGAAATAGCCCTCCACGAAGACATATCTGCCTTCATTGCTGATTGCCCTGTTGAGTGTCTGAAAAGGTGTGCCAGGGCGAAGCCAGATCAGTGCACCTCTTGCATTTGCAAAATATGTTGTGATGTAAATGGAGCCTCTAAAGCTCTTTCACGGCCGCTAGAGTTCCTCCTTGGTGAGTTTTGTGGAGGAAACCTTTAAGTGCATTTTGTCTCTGAATGTAGGAGTAGACCGAGTAACTGACATTAAGGGTTAAGAACCTGGTCTGGAGGCAGTGTACCATGTAGTGGGGGTGTCACCAGGGGAATCTTGATAGTGTGCCACTATATAACCCATCCACCTTTCCCCCCTTTCCACCCCATGCATTTGGGTAAGGGTTACTTTATGCTCATGCTGCAAGAGGAGCAATTGTGGTAACATAGAAGTAAACGTGAACAATTTCAAGTTTCTGCAGCAAACGGCTGCACGGACCCTCTATTCTGATGATTTTTTGACACGCCCTTCCCTACGCATCTTCTTCCCGGTCCCCCAGACTTCTCTCCCTGTCAACGAGGTCACATGTACATTTCCCATTGGTTTCTAGTTGGCGTTTTATATATGCCAATATACTTTCTGTCTCAGTCACCCTGGAGGCCAGCTTCTTTTGATCATCATGGAGGAGGACGAACTGTGCGCAGTTCCTCAATCTTAGTTTCTACTGATGACCTTTCAGTCTCTATCACTAGTTTGTCACTTGACCCCAGGGGACAGACAGGTTGTGTGTGTCCAGAATCTGTCTGTTCCAAGGAAGAAGGGGATGGCGGTCTTGACGGTCCCCTTATCGGTTTTTCATTGCCCATCTTGGCGTGGGGGGTGGCAGGAGACCTGCGTTAAATGATTGTGTAGTGAACGGCCCAGCAGTTACCCTCTGTTATGTGGGTTAGCATCACGCGGTCAGGGGAGTAGTATATCTATAGGCAGAGCTGGGAGCACCTGGTATAGACCTGCGGTCTGGTCTAGTGAAGGGGGTCTGATGCCACTCCACGACCTGGGATCAGGACCACATCTAATCCCAGGAATCTCAGTCAGCGCACCCAGGTGGGATCAAAAGCAGGGAATCTGCTGCTTGGTACCGGTATCTGACCTGGGGTGGGTAGGTCTCCCTGTCATGCAATGGAGGCCACAGTAATGGGCAGTCTCATTGAGATCCTCTCTGTGATCCAGGTCCTCAAACAAGTGCTTGCGGGTAGCAACAAGTTGGATGGCAGGGGGTTCTTGTGCTTTCAGTGCTATCTTACCAAAGTACTTGACTCTGCAGTAGTGCTGTCGGATCAGCTGCATCAGGACATCCTCACACTAGCTTCTCTCTTGGTGCCGTTCCAGGCGGTTCTTCCCCTTGCTGGCTCCACCGCCTGGGCTCCTTGGGCCGGGTGTTAGTGGGCCCCCAAAAGGACCACAGCGATCAGGAGCTTACCTGTCCCCCCAGTCGCAGCTTCTACTTTCTCGCCTCTCTGCCTGGGGTCCGGCAGTGCCACTCACTGTCCAGCTGGATGTGGAGATTGCTCCTTCTTCATCTGTCACCCTCAGACTGTGCTTGTCAGCCTCGAGGTGGCGGGACACCCTGCTGCTGGGTACTGAGGTGCGTTGGGGGTCCCCCCAAGAGCGGCTGCGGGTCACAGCCAATGGCCAGACCCTCATGAAGACTTGAAAGCCAGCAGTCTTTGCCTGGGTGGGAGGAGGTGTGGTGTTAGGGTGCCTGCAAGGTCTGACTACCGTCCATTGCCATGTGCTGTGGTCCTGGAATTCTAGCAGGCTCCATCAAGGCAGGCTGCCCCATCCTTCAGTGCCATTCCACTGTGGTTCTGTGCGGCCCACATCACAGCCGGTTCCCTAGGCAGATCATCAGCAAGGTCCCGGGGGCTCGCAGCTGTTGGGGCTGTACCCCTCTGATCCTCACTCCAGTCCCTGTGGCGCCCTTTCAAGTCTGCCATCTCTGTCGCTCACTGTGCCCTTCCAGGCCCAGAGCCACTAGGGGTAGATTCAGTCCCTCTGTGCCGGACGTCTCTGTGCAGCCCAGGATCTCTCGCTGTGGACGCCTGTCCCAGATGGTGTAGGGCGCTTACTGCGGGTGTCACCAAGGTCTCATGGCACCCTCCATTTGTGTTCTGTGTGCAGGGGATTGGGTAAGGGGCTGTGTGGATGCCAAAGACAGTTATGCAGCCTAGAGCTTGGCAGGAGCCCAGGGTCATCTGTGGTGTTGCTGCGTTCCCGGTCAGCATGTGTGAGGCCAGATGCAGTTATTTCTTCAGACCTCCACCGATTGTGGGGGTGAGTAATACGTGCATGCAGGATCAGTGTGAATTCCACTTAGTTTTGCCCTGGAGCTCCATTAGCCGCATTCCGCCATTTTCAGCAGCCAAACTACACCCTTGTAGTTAGCCTTTGTTTATTCCTCTCGGACAGACATACAATAAAGGGACTAGGCTTGCTGGATGGGTCATCTCAGGCAGGATAGGGGGTAGGGTGGAGCTGTGCACAGTCCCACTTGTAGTTCAGAAGACTGTGCCTCTGCTCTAACATAAAGAACTTCACTCTAGCATATTGTGCCTGCATACAGGCACAATATTAGGGCAGGGAGGCAGCGAATTCCAGACACCTCTGTGGGGGGAAGCCCCTAGACGTTCTACCACTTCAAAGGGGGAATCAGGTATAATAATAGGACTTTAGAACCACTCCTCAGTACACTCCTGGACCTGTGACTACTGCACAAGGAGGACTATCCTGCTGGCAGTGGACTACCCCTGCTGACTGAGGCCAGTCTTGCTGTCTGAGTAGGAAGGCTGGACCTGCACCCTGTATACAAGGCTAAATTGACTCCACGGGTCAGTTGACTGACCTTCTGTTCTGAGCTACAAGGACACAACAAACTCCAGAGGTCTATCTGCAACTGCTCAGCTGACCTGCTGCAACTGGACCTGCCTGGATCCGCAACTGGATCTGCCTGAGACCTGCTGACCTATGCTGGAGTGAGTTCCTGATCCCCAAGGATGCTTCCTAGGTCCTGGACCTTGGTGAGGCATCAGTTGAGATCCTCCTTGAAGAAAAGAAGAACTCCTCATGTTTTGGGCTGTTCGCAACTGTGAAGGGGGCCGTTCACAACAAGAGCTTGCCAATCGCACAAACAGCCAATACGAAGCTCTGGTGAGCGTGACATTTTGCGCTACATTGAGCACCAGTGACGACTGGTAATGCAGGATCTTCACTTCGCTCTACAGCATCAATAGCCCTCAGTGACCACCAATTAGAATCTTTGGCAACAACCTTCTGCGGTGCCTGACTGGCTCTTCGCACTACAGCAATGACTATCCATGACATTGGATCTGCTCTATATGCTTCAGGGTCAACCATCCACGGTGCACTCCCTGCACCCTGTGGCCTCCTCCATTGCATACAGACCTCTTTGTGCTAGTCTTTTTAAGATAACTTTTTAAACAGGAATATCCTGGTCCTGGTACCCGGCCAGCACTCCATGGCGGTTGACCTGAACTTCTGACTTTCAAAAGACCTGCCCTGGACTTTGCAGAGGTGGAAAGTGAAGGAAGTGGTAAAGCAGAACTCCCTCGCGGCTCCACCCAGGGTCCCACTTGAAGGAAAGTGTGTGGCGCATTGGTGTCAGAACCTGTGCCTAGAGATGTCGAGGCTGCTGTCAGCGGCTGGGTGAACCCTGACCGCAGAGAGTTGCCACACTGGATGTTGCTATGAACCCCCCCTAATCCAGAAGAAACCTTACGGCACTGATTACCCCCCCCTCCCCCGGGGAGATCACTCATGGGTACAACTGGCAGAGGCTGTCGCCTGGCATCACGGCTCCCAGTGACACGCTGTTTGCACAGCACAGGGGCCTTGGGTCACCCCAGGCAACTTCCACTACCCACCTCTGAGTCTGCCTTTAGTGTGTTACCCGGGAGCTGCAGTGGCCCTCTAAGGGGGACCTTATGATGGGACAGTGGCAGTACACCTGAAAGTGGAGCCTGTGAGCCAGGGATCACAGATGTTGGTGGTCCTCTGAGGGGGCCTGCAGGATAGGTGCTGCCAAGCTCAGTGCTGAGACCTGATCTTTCCCCCTCGGACATCACCATCCACAAGACACATGGACTGGGGGATGCATGTGGACCCATGGCCCTGACCAAAGGCCCTCATAGTCGATTGGGGGCCTAGGGTCACTGGAGTTGAGACACCGACCCCTGCTCGCTGATGTCACACCCCACAGCTTGAACTCTTGGACTGGCCTTTGCTTACGGACTGAGAATCCCCCCAGTACAGTAATTGTGGTCGTAGAAGCTCACTGGCTGTGGACCACTACCGCTCCTGTTGAGACACTATACTGTCTCTGGTTGTATGAACCGACGTGTGTGCTAGGGATGGGGCTTCATGGGCCCAGCGACTGGATGAGTGTTCGTGGATTGACTCTGTGGCAGGATACCCAACTGACCTTCATTGTCTCTGCGACCTGGAGGGGTTGCCCTGCACTGCATAAAATGGTGAAACCCAAAAGTGTCAAGTAGGTCAGCGTAGCCAGTGGTACTTTAGCTCTGCTTGGGCCCTCAGCTGGCATGGATGCCATGGCACAGGAGGGCTGTCTCTCGAGGAGCACACCAGTAAGTTTGACAAAATACTGCATGCTATTAATGACTCCAAGTCAGCCTTGGAACTGAAGATTGAGGCGGTGGCCCTGGACGTGGGCCTCTTGCACACTGACCATCAGAAGCTAGTGGACAGTCAGTGAAACAGAATCCACTCTTGCAACTCTACGCCAAGCAGTCCAGGACCTATGGGCACAAATGAGGGCACTATAGGGGGAAGGGAGAAGTCTGCACCCTTAAAAATTGGGTGGAGGATGAGGAACGGCATTCTCACCATTGCAACATTAGGATTATTGGATTACCCAGAAAGTTGAGGGCCGTGCATAGAAGTCTGTTTGGAGAAATTGATCCTTGATACGACACTAGCAGGCAAAGCCCCACATTTCTATTCCATGCCCACTGGGTGCTGGGCTGCCCACCAACGCTTTTCTCCTTCTCGGTCGGTAGTGGCACGACTCCTAAATTACAGAGACCACTGCTTTAAATGGGTCAGTACTCGCAGGTACTGAGTACGTGCACTTCTTGTTTTTGCCTATCTGAGTACCAACACTTTTCCACTGCCAAAGAGAGTACCGGTACTCATAAAAGGTACGCTCATTGGTGCTAGTGATGCTGAGCTCGAAGGTGTCAGAGTGGAGCTTATCAGTACGGCACTCGTCAGCCAGAGCACCTCTCTAGCCCTTAGCTGATTCATTGCTGAACCATTGGAAGAGCGCCCCCCCAACATGGGGGGAGCGCGACCCCTTAGGGGTCGGGGCGCCGGGGCCAAGACCTCGCACTAGTGGTGCGCAGGCTGGCCGAGGCTTCCGCTCTCACGCCTCGCGAGACGTGGGAGCGGAAATTCCTCTGGGGAGATACGTTTGGCCAACGTGCGGGCCGAACCGGTCTGGGCCGCCGCGAGCCAGTGGGGGGCTTAAAAGCACCCCCACGGAAGGCTCGGCCTTCTTCTTGTTGGCGCGGCGGCCCGGACGTTCGGCCTCCATCTTCCCTGCATTCGAGGACGTTTTCTGCATGTTCTCGGCATTCGAGGACGTTTTTGGCATCTCGGGGGAGCGGCAGGTCACGGACTACTTTCGAGGATGTTGCAGCATCTCTTCACGGGCAGGCGGCAGATCGCGGGCCCAATTTGCACAAGTCTTCGTCGTGGGGGCACACAGGAACCGCTTCAGAGGGGAGTGATTGAAGGAGCAGGCGACAGATCCCGGGGCCCAATTTTCAGAATAAAGAGGTGAGTGAGCGCACGGTGACCGGGCTCCGTGTTTAGGAGGAGTGTTGGCTGTGCGCGCGCTCACCTGTTAGGGGTTCCCCCCAGAATCGGGTATCCAGGAGCTTTAGCTCAGTGGCAGGGTCAAGCACCTGGGGCGCAGCAAGGTTAGCTGTATACAGGGGTTCGGATACCACCAATGCCCTTAGTAATATCTTGAGCTGAAAAAACGCGATTTTCTGCGCGTAAAACGAGCGTAGGGTGCTTGAGCCCCAGGGGTGCAGCCTATTAGGCGTGGGTCAATATCTTTTAGGTAATTTAATTTTATTGTAATTTACCTAGGGAGCAGCGTGTTAGTGGTGATCCCTTTACACTAATTTGGGATTAGTTATATATGCTGTGCAAATTGCATGTTATTAGCATCAAAGCCTTCGTCATTTGTGTTTTGAAAGTGTACGAAGCACGTTTGTTCAATTTGGCTGATGTTGATTAACACAATTTATTTACAGGTTTTACAGGAGGGTTAATATTTACTAACCTGAATAACTTGCAATTTAACGTGGGGACTGTTTTTTAAAAAGATTTCACTTGTTGGGTATCTGTGTTTGGGTAAGTGTACTGCAGCCGCTGCATCCTTGTTCACGGGCTTTCCCATCTTATTGTTAGATTATGGCACCAACTAGGGTGAGGTTGGGGAAAAGGAAGGGAACTGACCCTGACTTGGCCCAGCTTTTAAAATTAGTTTTGGCAAAATTGGATGACGGTGACTCAGATGGGGGGGACGTCCCGTCAGAGGGGGATGAGGGTGAGGAGGGGCCTTCTCGCCCCCATCGTGCACATGTAGCCCCGCGCGCAGCCTTCCCTCCAGTAAAACGTAGGAGTAAAAAGCAGCTCGCAGCAGTCCAACAAGCAAGTGCAATACAGGCAGCCCCTCCACCTCCTACGGTGGATCCAGTTCCCCTGGGCCCCCCCTTATCTACATCAGTCACAGGAGTTAATCCAGTGCCTCAACCAATTGAGGTGATAGAGGTTCCGGGCACGTCATTAGGGGTGGATTCCATGCTGGCTGACATACGGCGATCCTTAGCAGTATTAGCAGCCCCAACTACGGGATTGCCCGTCCACCCATCCTGCAGTACCCAGGGGGTGACACCGGTGGGGGTAACAGCGTCAGTGATGGGACGGAGTGAGAAAAATCCCCCAGGAGTGCCTCAAGACCCAACAACCCAGGCCCTATTGGAAGTATCTCAGATGCTGTCTAAGTTGAGTGCACCTCCTGCCCCTCCACCCCACCTCCCCACAACTCCATGGGCTAGCGAGTCATTTCAGAGTTCAGTGCAAGATCTGAAGCGCCAGGTTGAAGCTTTGGCGGCGGCGCGTGTTGTTCCTTCTTTGCAGGTGTCGTCAGACAGTCCCGGTGTCAGCCTGGCATCGGGCTCGCTCAATCAGACTCCGCAGGTGGAAAAAGAGCATGGTAAGGGCAGCGAACAAAGCGTCAGTGCCACAAAACCACTTGCTTCTGCTGAAGGGTCAGGGGTGGACACTCTGCTGTCCAGGCCAGGGAAGTTAGCGGCGCACGTGGCTCCAGAGATAAAAGAGAAAATATGGAAAGGGGAATTCGTAGATATTTTTAGCCTGGTTAGGGCTAAGAGAAGGGAAGTAGAGACAAAAGAAAAGGAGACAAAGTCCTCGACATTTGGCGAGAAAAAACAAAAAATTGAGGAGAACATTACAAATTGGTTGTTCGGTTACAATGTGTTTATGTCAGTTATGCTTGAGAAAAAGCCAGAAACTGGGACCGCTATGATATTCTATGCGAACAAGATATTAAAGGCTCACCATACGTATGGAGGAAACAATTGGCTAGAATATGACAGGGACTTCAGGTGGGCAAAGGTGGAGGACCCAGCGATAGGGTGGGACCAGACAGAAGTGAATGTTTGGTTAGAGTGCGTTAATAACAAGTTACCCACCAAGCAGCCCTTTCGAGCACAGTACGCGAATGACAAAAAAGGATCATGTTGGGCGTTCAACAGAAAGATATGTTCACGCCCAGCCGGGACGTGCAATTTCAGGCACTCCTGTTCATTTTGCGGGCATCCTTCCCACCCAGAGTTTAAATGCCTTAAAAGATCGAGGGAAAAAGTTAAAGAAGGGAGTAAGCCCAATATATAGTTCATCCTTGCCCTCGCCCATTGACCTAGAAGCACTTATCCCCTGGTTGAAGATCTACCCAGCCAAAGCTTCTGCTAGATTATTGATCGAGGGTTTCTCCCAGGGATTTAGAATTCCAGCCTCCGGGGTCTCCCCCCTAAAACACTGCAGGAATTTGCTGTCTGCTGTAAGGAACCATGAAGTGGTTGCAAGAAAAATTGCTAAAGAATGCACATTAGGTAGATTGTCTGGGCCTTTCCAGTCCCCCCCCGCTAATGACTTTGTCTGTTCCCCCTTAGGGGTAGTACCCAAGAAAGACCCTGGTCAGTTCAGGTTGATTCATAACCTGTCAGCCCCCAGGGGGGCTTCAGTAAATGATGCTATTGACCCAGTCCTCTGCTCAGTTCGCTATGCTACTGTCGATCAGGCGTTGGAAAAGCTGAGGGTTCTGGGCGCGGTGCGCTGCTAGCTAAGACAGATATTGAGGCAGCCTTCCGGCTCTTGCCAGTCCACCCTGAAGATTACCATCTCCTGGGATTTCAGTTTAATGGGGGCTATTTTTATGACAAGTGTATGCCCATGGGGTGCAGTGTGTCCTGCAGTTATTTTGAGCAGTTCAGCTCAGCTTTACAATGGATATTCACCAGGCGTACCAATCATGATAACGTGATCCATTACTTGGATGATTTTCTAGTCCTAGGTCCACCTAGGTCTAAAAAATGCCTTTGGGCCTTACAGTCACTAACTGCCATGTTCAAGGAATTTGGGGTCCCAATTGCGCAAGAAAAAACTGAGGGCCCCTCCACTTGCATCACTTTTCTGGGCATCGAAATTGACTCGGAGGCGGGTGAGTGCCGCCTTCCTTTAGATAAGCTCCATGCGTTTAAAGGGTCCATCCGGACCGTCCTGTCCCATACTAAAGTCACACTTCACCAACTGCAGGTTCTGGTGGGACAATTGAACTTCGCCTTGAGAATCATCCCCATGGCCCGCCCCTTTTCCAGATTCATAGCTAGGTCCATGGCTGGTTTAACAGAAAAGCACCACCACACCAGACTGTCAGCTGAGGTGAAGGAGGATCTTAGAGTATTAGACGCTTTCCTGCAGGACTTCAATGGGGCGGTAATTTGGCCGCACCAGACAGTAGACAGCCCCGCCTTCGGTCTATTCACAGACGCGGCAGGCAGCGTGGGGTTCGGGGCCATCCTGGGGTCCGCCTGGTGCAGGGCAGATTGGCCAAGTGATTGGGTTGGCCTAGGACTCACCAAAAATATTGCATTTTTGGAATTATTTCCCATCATCGTCGCTGTATCAGTATGGGGCGACATATTAAGAGACAAATCTGTGGTATTCTGGTCAGACAACATGGCTGTCGTAGAGAGTATTAATAGACAAAAAGCTAGTTGCAGATGGGTACTGAGATTGCTGAAACATTTGGTACTGAGGTGTTTGAAGCTCAACGTCACATTCCGAGCAAAACATGTTCCAGGGGTGAATAACAATGCAGCTGATGCTTTGTCTCGATCATTAATGCAGGATTTTCAGA